>NC_090329.1:126327693-126699100 GCF_035084215.1 Heptranchias perlo
CTGCCTCCACAACCCTCTCAGGCAGTGAGTTCCAGACTCCAACCACCCTCTGGGTGAAAAAGTTCTTTCTCAAATCCCCTCTAAACCTCCCGCCTTTTACCTTGAATCTATGTCCCCTTGTTATAGAACCCTCAACGAAGGGAAAAAGCTCCTTAGTATCCATCCTAACTATGCCCCTCATAATTTTGTACACCTCAATCATGTCCCCCCTCAGCCTCCTCTGCTCCAAGGAAAACAAACCCAATCTTCCCAGTCTCTCTTCATAGCTGAAGCGCTCCAGCCCTGGTAACATCCTGGTGAATCTCCTCTGCACCCTCTCCAAAGCGATCACATCCTTCCTGTAGTGTGGCGACCAGAACTGCACACAGTACTCCAGCTGTGGCCTAACCAGTGTTTTATACAGCTCCACCTTAACCTCCTTGCTCTTATATTCTATGCCTCGGCTAATAAAGGCAAGTAACCCATATGCCTTCTTTACCACCTTATCTACCTGTTCCGCCGCCTTCAGGGATCTGTGAACTTGCACACCAAGATCCCTCTGACCCTCTGTCTTGCCTCGGGTCCTCCCATTCATTGTGTATTCCCTTGCCTTGTTAGTCCCTCCAAAGTCCATCACCTCGCACTTTTCCGGGTTAAATTCCATTTGCCACTGTTCCGCCCATCTGACCAACCCATCTATATCGTCCTGCAGACTGAGGCTATCCTCCTCGCTATTTACCACCCTACCAATTTTTGTATCATCAGCGAACTTACTGATCATACCTTTTACATTCATATCCAAGTCGTTAATGTAGACCACAAACAGCAAGGGCCCCAGCACAGATCCCTGTGGTACCCCACTGGCCACAGGCTTGCAGTCACAAAAACAACCTTCGACCATCACCCTCTGCCTTCTGCCACTAAGCCAGTTTTGTATCCAAAGTGCCAAGGCACCCTGGACTCCATGGGCTCGTACCTTCTTGACCAGTCTCCTGTGCGGGATTTTATCGAAGGCCTTACTGAAATCCATGTATACCACATCCACTGCGTTACCCTCATCCACACGCCTAGTCACCCCCTCAAAAAATTCAATCAAATTAGTCAGACATGATCTTCCCTTGACAAAGCCATGTTGACTATCCCTGATTAATCCTTGCTTCTCCAAGTGGAGACTAATTTTGTCCTTCAGAATTTTTTCCAATAATTTTCCTACCACTGATGTTAGGCTCACTGGCCTGTAGTTCCCCAGTTTTTCCCTACTCCCCTTCTTGAATAATGGTACTACATTAGCGGTTCTCCAGTCCTCTGGCACATCCCCTGTGGCCAGAGAGGTTCTGAATATATGTGTCAGAGCCCCCGCAATCTCCTCATTTGCCTCACACAGTAGCCTGGGATACATTTCGTCTGGGCCTGGGGATTTATCCATTTTTAGGCCTGCTAAAACCGCCAATACCTCCTCCCGCTCGATGTTAATATGTTCGAGTATATCACAGTCCCCCTGTCGTATTTCTGTGTCTACGTCGTCCTTCTCCATAGTGAAAACAGATGCAAAAAATTCATTTAGAACCCCTCCTACATCTTCCGGCTCCACACACAGATTGCCATTTTTGTCCCTAATGGGCCCTATTTTTTCCCTAGTTATCCTCTTACCCTTAATATACTTATAAAACATCTTAGGATTTTCCTTTATTTTGCTCGCCAGTGTTATTTCATGGCCCCTCCTTGATCTCCTAATATCTTTTTTAAGTATCCCCCTGCACTTTTTGTACTCCTCTAGGGCTTCCTCCGTCTTTAGCCTTTTGTATCTGCCAAAAGCCCTCCTTTTTTTCCTAATCCATTCTCGTATATCCCCTGACATCCAAGGTTCCCTGGAGTTCTTGGAACCACCCTTGATCTTTACGGGAACATGTTGCCATTGTATGGTCTCAATCTCCCTTCTGAAAGACTCCGATGCGGATTTTCCTACAAGCAGCTGATCCCAGTCCATTTTGGCCAGATCCTGCCTTATCCTATTAAAATCGGCCTTCCCCCAATTTAGAACCTTTATTTCCGGCCCCTCCCTGTCCTTTTCCATGACCACCTTAAATCTCACTGAATTATGGTCACTGTCACCAAAGTGCTCACCTACTAGCACTTCTTCCACTTGGCCGGCCACATTCCCTAGAATTAGGTCCAGTACCGCCCCCTCTCTTGTAGGACTTTCTACATGCTGGCTCAAAAAGCTCTCCTGGATGCACGTTAAGAATTTTGTACCCTCTAAGCCTTTTACACTCTGAGTATCGCAGTTAATATTGGGGAAGTTGAAATCCCCCACTATTATTACCCTATTATTTGCACAATTTTCTGAGATTTGCCTACATATCTGTTCCTCTATCTCCCCCTGACTGTTTGGGGGCCTATAGTACACTCCCATCAAAGTGCTTGCCCCCTTTTTGTTTTTAAGCTCCACCCATATGGCCTCATTTGAGGAACCTGCTAATATATCATCCCTCCTTATGGCAGTAATTGATTCTTTAATTAATATTGCGACCCTCCCTCCTCTTATACCTCCCCCTCTGTCTCGCCTGAAGATTCTGTACCCCGGAATATTGAGCTGCCAGTCTTGCCCCTCCCTCAACCATGTCTCTGTGACAGCAACAATATCATACTCCCATGTGTTTATCAACACCTTCAGTTCATCCACCTTATTTGCAAGACTCCTTGCATTAAAATAGAGGCCATCCAGCCTTGCTCTTACATATTTGCCCTGTCTTCCAAGCTGACTTGTTTTTTTCTCAATATTTGGCTGCACATCACCCCCTATTGTAGCTCCACTCTGTAACCCATCCCCCTGCCAAGTTAGTTTAAACCCCCCCCAACAGTGCTAGCAAACCTCCCCGCAAGGATATTTGTCCCGCTCTGGTTCAGGTGCAACCCGTCCGACTTGTACAAGTCCCACCTTCCCCAGAAGCAGGCCCAGTGATCCAGGAAACTGAAACCCTCCCTCCTGCACCAACTCTTTAGCCACGCATTCATCTGTTCTATCCTCCTATTTCTATACTCACTAGCCCGTGGCACTGGGAGTAATCCAGAGATTACAACCTTTGAGGTCCTGCTCTTTAATCTGCTACCTAGCTCCCTAAATTCTTGATGCAGGACCTCATCTCCCTTCCTACCTATGTCGTTGGTCCCAATGTGGACCACGACCTCTGCCTGCTCCCCCTCCCCCTTGAGAATGCCCTGAAACCGCTCAGTGACATCCATGACCCTGGCACCAGGGAGGCAACAAACCATCCTGGAGTCACCTTTACGGCCACAGAAACGCCTGTCTGTTCCCCTTACGATAGAATCCCCTACCACTATAGCTCTTCCACTCTTTTTCCTCCCAGCCTGTGCAGCAGAGCTACCCCTGGTGCCAGGAAGTTGGCTGCTGCTGCCTTCCCCTGATAAGTCATCCCCCTCAACAATATCCAAAGCGGTATATTTGTTTGAGAGGGGGACGGCCACAGAGGACCCCTGCACTGCCTGCCTGCTCCTCTTACTCTGCCTGGAGGTCACCCACTTACTTCCTGCCTGTACAACCTTTACCTGCGGTGTGACCATCTCACTAAACGTGCTATCCACGACGTTTTCAGCATCGCGAATGCTCCATAATGAATCCATCCGCAGCTCTAGTGCCGCAATGCGGTTTGTCAGTAGCTGCAGCTGGATACATTTCCCGCACACATGGTCGTCAGGGACACCGGAAGGGTCCCTGATTTCCCACATAGAGCAGGAAGAGCATAACACGAGGCTGGGCTGTCCTGACATGACTTACCCTTTAACTAATTAATTCAAATTAAATGAAGCCCACCAATTTCACTTCAATTAAAAAGGTATACTCAAGGGCCCTTGCTGAACAGCAGTCCCCCACTACACAACAGAGACCCTAGAATCCACAAACTCTAACCTTAGACAAATTCAGCTGGAAAATACTCACCAACCAATCACTTACCTCTTCCTTGGTGACGTCCCACTTTGGATTACTTTTTGCTTCTTATTTATCTTAGGTCCAGTAGTTAAGTCCCTGAAAACAAAATATAAAAACGAACCTACCCTTTAAATTCCCTCTACCCCCCAAAAGGTTAGAGGAGGTGGGAGGGTGGGAGTCACTACTAGTGTAGTGTCTCGGGTTTAGCAACCGCTCCACCTATATACGGGTACCAATGAATTGGCCCCGCCCCCTGCCTTTGAAAAAGCCGCGAAGCTCCTTCCCCGCTGGGGAAAAAGACTCACGTAGGTCTCTCCTAGGTCCGCTCCCGCCTGTAGCTCCGCTCCGAGTGCGGGTAGGCCCTCAAGCCTGGGCCTTTAGTAGTCTCCGAGTCCCGCGCTCTCTCCTAGGTCCGCTCCCGCCTGTAGCTCCGCTCCGAGTGGGGAAAAGTGGAGCAGATATAAAAATAAACGAGGCCTTGAAACGCAGCAACACAAGCAGACAAGATGCACGAGGCATTGAATTGCCTGACGTAATTTCCAACATAAAAAAAATAAGTTAGCAGGGAATGAGTTACTCTTTACTGCGATGGGCTCTGTCAACACTGGCGCCTAATTACTTCTCCCACTGATGTGGTCAATAGAGCTGGAATAATGATTGAGCTGCTTGCCAAAGAATGTGACATGATAACTCAATCAGTGGGGGTGAGATGACTAACTGAAGGGCAGTACCACGGATGTTGTTTCTATTAATGCCTGGCTTTTCTGTTTATACCAGTGCCATTTGGGAATGTTAGCTCGAGAAGGCTGAACCTGTAGTAATCTAGACTTTACTCGTGCAGGAATTAATGCTTTAGCGAAGTTGCATTTCCATATGAATACTGCTGCAGGCATTAATTTCCTAAATTACTTCCTCCCGTCTACTGGATTTGTTTTAACACTGTGAATGGATCCCCCCTATCATTGCTCACAAGGCCGTCTGGGGGACCTGCTCTCGTGGTTTGGATGTTTAGAGCCGCTAAGATGGAGTTGCATTGAACCTGGCTTGTCCTCGGAAGCTCCCTCCTCAAGGTATCTCCCTGTGGAGAAGAGGTCTAAATGGTCCAACCCTGGTGGCTGTAGCCGCTCGTTCACTGTCCAGGTCGATCAGCAGAAAATGGCTGCCTCCAAATCAGGAGAACCCTCTGTGCAGTAGTCTTGCTTTCTTTCTCATTTTAAGTGCGATACTTCGAAGTGTGACGTACGGTGGGTGACAGTTCTGAGCTCGGCACAAGCAGGTAGAAATTGGACCTCTTTGCGTCCATTTTATGGACCGCAATGAAGCCCAATTTCGGAGTCCTCCGTCCTGCGACTCACGGACGCCTGAGAAACATCTTGACCCGAAATTGGGTCGGACCATTCTTCAGGCATCCGGGGCGGCAGCCACCTGGAACAAGCATTAGGCCCCCTTGTGAAGGCTAATGAGGGGCCTAACGCCTGTTTCAGGACCCCGCTGCCAATTTGGGCTGCTATGAGTGGACCAGAGGGCCGCTGCCGGGGAGGCACTGGGTTCTTCAGTCGCGGCAAGCTACCTGTGGAGGTGCGAGGAACAGTTTGTCGCGACCCTCGGCTCGGTCTTTGGTCACTGGAATCATTCCCCACACCCATTTGGCACTTCAGAATTGGCTCCAACTGATCTCTGGGCCAAGACTATTTTACACGTAGATTCTCTTCTACTCTTACCCCTTATGATCGACGGAAAAGGTTCAAAGGGATGGTTCTGGTCCGAAGATCGTTTTCATAGAAAGAGATGCTCAAAGAGCTCGACTTGTTCCCCCAACAATGGGCTTTACTCCCTGGACACCTGAAAAATAGCCCGGCCCAGTTTCAGACCAATACCATTTTCAGGCGACCTTGGGGGGCAGGGCGCAGGACAATGCTCTCCTGACCGGCCTCCCATCTTCCACCCTCCATAAACACGAGCTCATCCAAAACTCTGCTGCCCGTATCCTAACTCGCACCAAGTCCGGTTCACCCATCACCCCTCTGCTCGCTGACCTACATTGACTCCCGGTCTGGCAAAGCCTCGATTTTAAAATTCTCACCCTTGTTTTCAAATCCCTCCATGGCCTCGCCCCTCCCTATCTCTGTAATCTCCTCCAGCCCTACAATCGACTGAGGTCTCTGCGCTCCTCCAATTCTGGCCTCTTGGGCATCCCCGATTTTAATTGCTCCACCATTGGCGGCCGTGCCTTGGCCTTAAGCTCTGGAATTCCCTCCCTAAACCTCTCCGCCTCTCTACCTCTCTCACCACCTCTAAGACGCTCCTTAAAACCTACCTCTTTGACCAAGCTTTTGGTCGCCTGTCTTAATATCTCCTTATGTGGTTCAATGTCAAATTTTGTCTGATAATCGCTCCTGTGAAGCGCCTTGGGATATTTTACTACGTTAAAGACGCTTTATAAATGCAAGTTGTTGTTGTTTGTGTAAAATGTCATTGCTATTTTAACCTGTTTATTTTAAATGGGTTAACAGCTGTGTTAAAACCCCTTAACCTTAGAGTTTCTTTGATGGGACCTAGTGGGACTTGGTGTAGTACTAATCCGAAGTGTCCAAAAAGTTGTGGGTTCAATTCCTGCTCTGTACCAAGTTAGCTGGTCTCAGCCGAGTGAAGACGCTACAATTGGCCTCAGTGCCCCTGGGTCAGGGAGGAGGCTGGTGGGGGGCGAAATATCAGCTGGGGCTTCCTGCTCCTGATGGCTGCCCAGCAACCCTTGTTAGAAAATGTCTGCATGTGGGCCATTCGGCTAGAAAAGGACCAGGATTGGCTATGGTGGCCTCCAATAGTTTGCTGATAACTCAAAGTGGGGGGCCAATTGCTCTCCATGATCGGGCCCGAAATTGGGCGAGATAATGGGCGGAGAATGATGGAAAATTGAGGCGGAGGGGCCTACTGCCACCACTATTCATAGATACTTGTCATCGTGCTGCTGCAACGTTAAAGGTCAATATTCTTATGGGGCGGTCGGTGAGCAGAGATGAAGAAGACGCACAGTAAGTTAAATAGGCTGGAGCCTCACTTGCATCAGCTCGAAACTCCGCTGCACATTACTCAGCAGACTCAGTAGGCTGTCAACTTCATCCCTTCTTTTTCCTAAGGTTTCTCCAGCAACGCATCATTTAACTGATACACGCGTGATCCCTGACTGGGAACTGCGGAATTCGCCCAGCAAAAGAAAGAGAAAAATAAAGACATAACTTCTTCATCCCCTTGTATAAATAAGACACATCTCTCCATCCCCCCTCCTCTGTTGCCATGGTTTCTCCAGCTACTGTAGTGAGGCTTTGGCCTAACAATAGGTTGGGGCAATTGATGAGTGGAATTATCGTTAAAAACAGAACGGGTTATTTTTTTAAAAAATTCAGCGTTCTTTATGCCAGATGTTTGCTTAACCTTCACTAAAATCCTTTTTGTTAGGCTTTTGAGGCCTTTCAAAGCCAGTGTGACTGCACAAATAGCCCTGTCGGGCACATGTTCCTCCGACATGGCGTGCACAGTTTGGAGCTTTTGTGATGGACAAAAGGACAAAGTTTTGTGGAGAGAAAAGGAAAAGAAAAAGATTTTATAGTAAAGAGTATTTCGAGTTTGTTCACAGCGCGATCCGTCGGAGGCTTGTGTCTACCAGCTGACGGGATCACTGAAAAGTTAACATTTATGCGACTGCCAGACTCAGTAAACAAGGCCACTTTCTTAAAGGAGCACCTCGTGGTAATAATTGCCGTGGGGAGTGAATTTCCTCGGAGCGTCTCCTGCTGCGCCGGCTTAAGTTTGGCGGAGGCTCGGCTCAAACCCCGTCTATGGCATTTCTGCCGAACCTCCGGTGATGCAACGGGGGAAATACGTAGAGGTTACAACGCGGATACAGGCCATTCGGCCCCATCAGCCCATGTCGGTGTTTACCCTCCACCCGAGCAAATAGTCCTAATCTGATTTACGCATCCTGTTCCCGTAACCCTTCATTCCCTTTTCCTTCATCCACCTTTCCGATCTAATCTTGAATGTTGACATCGTTTCTGCCCCAACCACTAACCCTGGGAGTGAATTCCACAACCTCACGCTCTGTGTGAAGAAGTTTCCCCCGCCCTCGGTTCTAAATCTCTTGCGTTTAATCTTTAGCAACAACAACTTGCATTTATGTAACGCCTTTAACATAGTAAAACGTCCCAAGGCACTTCACAGGAGCAATTATCACACAAAATTTGAAACCGAGCCACGTAAGGAAACATTAGGACAGGTGACCAAAAGCTTGGTCAAAGAGGTAGGTTTTAAGGAGCGTCTTAAAAGAGGAGAGAGAGGTAGAGAGGTTTAGGGAGGGAATTCCAGAGCTTAGGACCTAGGTAGCTGAAGGCACGGCCGCCAATGGTAGGGCGAAGGAAATCGGGGATGCACAAGGGGCAAGAATTGGAGGAGCGCAGAGATCTCGGAGGGTTGTAGGGCCGGAGGAGGTTACAGAGGTAGGGAGGGGCGAGGCCATGGAGGGATTTGAACACAAGGACAAGCACTGTGCTGATACAGTAAAGGAAGGGAGTCATCAGGGGGGGATCAGCATTTCAGGGTGGCCAGAAAGGATCTGCATAATGAGAAGCTTGAAGGTCCTGTCAGACTGTGTAGGTGCAAGGCTGTGCGTCGTTCCTCTCAAAGTTGAAAAGTTACGTTGATGTGAGATTTTCATCGCGGTTTCCAACTATTGACACCTAGTGGAGAGACCCGGCACTGCCGGTCCTTGGTCCTTGGAACAAGGCTGTTACCATTGACGTGGTCTGCCGGGCCTCCAGACCGACTTGCTGTGGGATATGTCGAGCATGCACGCAGAGGAGGACCATCCTCTCCTGTCATGCTCGTTCCAATGAGGATTTCCACCGCCTTGTCAGCAGAACGAGGCGTCAGGCTGCGTGAACGATCGCTTGTTTACGTGGACGCTCACTCACAATTCTGCTTCTGCGCCTTTGCGCATTAACGTCCCTTTAAGCTGCAGCAGCCCTTTAAGACCTGCGGCAGCAGTCGCCTACCCCCCCGCCGCCCTGCCCCCAAACACACTTATGGATGAGCTGCCAATCCCAGGTGTCACTCGCACCTGTCGTTCGCCCATTTTCTTTTAATTAGTTTGAAGCTGCTAACTCAGCTGGGTTCAGGGGTCACAGGCCTGGATGGGCGCAATTGGCATCGCACCAGCTTGTTCCTAGTTCCAGCAACGGGTAGTGAAATCGCTGCCGGGCACCTCCTGCTAGAGACCCACTGCTAGAGACTGCCTTCACTCAGAATTTCCCTTCACCCCCTGTCCTTAACTGGGATTGTGTCCAAGACTTGCCTGGTGAGGAGGAAAAAGCCTATTTTATAAATGACCCCATCAAATTAAAATGAAAAATGAAGACTGTCAGTTTTCACGTTGCTATTGAGTGATCGACTTCCTCTGATATTTCATCACTTCAGTTTTGAGAAAGGAAAGAAAAGGATTTTTTTTTTCTAAAGCCAGTGAAAATTGATGCCACATTTCCAGCGTGTGTTATTTTTAAGGGGCAGGGAGCGATCCTATTTAAGGTAGTTTTATGTTTACTCCTTTTTAACGGGCTCTTCACGCCAGGCCCAGAGAGCTGTGCATGGATAGTTGCCAGGCCTCTCCGTCTCTGTCTCTGTCTCTCTGCCAGGCCATGTCCTTGGCTCAGTGTGTTTCTGGAGCCGCACAGCTGAGGCTGGGATCTCAGTGTGTGTTGGGGGGGGGGGGAGCTGCTGGTTCACCTAGTTACCGTCACTAGGCTATTCGACCATGTTGGGGGAGGGGGAACGCCCAGGCCAGATCCTGTCTATACAGGCACATTTCCGAGCAGGAGGTCACCGGATAATGATCAGGAGCCAGGAGGCCTCGCAGAGGCAGCACTTAGGCCAAGCGTCGCTCTCCTCCTGCTGCCCCAACTAAGATCGACTAACTCAACACAGGCTGAGGATCAAAGCCGGGCCCTTCCTGACCTATTCCACGTTGGGCGGTACACTTACCCAATGAGCCATCGGGCGGGCCATTTGTATATATTGTTTCACACAAATACTTGTACCTTTTGGCAGTCATGTTGAAGGGTGTGGTTGTGTTTAAATGATGTAGATGGTTGCTGCATAAGAAACTATAGCAACTGTGAGATATGTTGTCCAAATGTTGCACTGTTCTTTATGAGTTGGCATCAAACTCCCAGTGGCTTATGTGGAATGAAATGGTTTTAATGTGATTGCTCCTATTTAAAAGGAACTACCTTTTATATGGGAGGCAGTGAACAACTTCTTATTCTTATCCTTGTGCTGTGTGCAAATTGGCTGCCGTGTTTCCTACATTACAGCAGGACTTCAAAAGTACTTCATTGGCTGTAAAGTGCTTTGGGACGTCCTGAGGTCATGAAAGGCGCTAAATAAATGCATTCCATGAGGGGGAAAGGAAGGGCATCCAAAGCTAGAGCTCCCTGGATGACTAATTATAGAGAGATTAAAATGAAACCGAAAAAAGCTTATAGAACAGAAGGAGGCCATTCAGCCTGTTGTGCCTGTGCTGGCTCTTTGAAAGAGCTGTCCAATTTTTCCCATAACCCTGCAAATTAGTTCTCTTCAAGGACATGTCCAATTGCCTTGTGAAAGCTCCTGTGAAATCTGCTTTCACCACCCTTTCAGATAGTGCTTACCAGAAAAAAATTCTCCTAATTTCCCCTCTGGTTCTTTTGCCAATTATTTTAAACCTATGACCTCTGGTTACTGACCCACTTGCCAGAGGAAACACTTTCTCCCTACTTGCTCTATCAAATCTCCTCGTAATTTTGAATACCTCTATTAGGTCTCCCCTTAACCTTCTCTGCTTTAAGGAGAACAATCCCAGCTTCTCCAATCTCTCCACATAACTGAAGTTCCTTATCCTTGGTATCATCGTGGTAAACCTCATCTGTAGCTTCTCCAAGACCTTGACATCCTTCCCAAAATGTAGAGCCCAGAATTGTACACAACACTCCAGCTGAGGCCTAACCAGTGATTTGTAAAGGTTCAGCGTGACTTCCTTGTTTTTGTATTCAATGCCTCTATTTACAAAGCCAAATATCCCATATGCTTTCTTAACCGCCTTATCAACTTGCCCTGCCACCTTCAAAGATTTGTGAATATGCACCCTCAGGTCCCTCTGCTCTTCCACCCTCTCAAAATAGTACCATTTAGATTATACTGCCTCTCCGTGTTGTTCCTCCCAAAGTGCATCACTTCACACTTATCCGCATTAAATTGCATCTGCCACGTGTCTGCCCATTTCACCAGTCTGTCTATATCCTCCTGAAGTCTGCTACTATCCTCCTCACTATTTACTACGTTGCCAAGTTTTGTATTATCAACAAACTTCAAAATTGTACTCCCTATACCCAAGTCCAGGTCATATATAACAAGTCCAGGTCATTTATATGCAGCAAATGTGATAAATGTCAGGCTCATAACACAGTGGAGAACCAAGCTGAATATAAAAAGTACAGGGGAGAACTGCAAAAGGAAATAAGAGGGGCAGAGAGAGTGTATGAGAATAAAATATCAGGTAACATAAAAGGGAACTTAAAAGACTTTTATAAATATATAAATAGTAAAAGTGTAGTCAAAGGAAGCATGGGGCCAATTAGGGACCAAAAAGGAGATCTTCTTGTGGAGGCAGAGGGCATGGCTGAGGTACTAAATGAATACTTCACACCCGTCTTCATTAGAGAAGAGGATTCTGCCACTGTCACAGTAAAGGAGGAGGTAGTAGAGAAATTGGTTAGGATAAAAATAGATAAAGGGGAGGTACTTAGAAGGTTGGCAGCGCTCAAAGTGGAAAAGTCACCCAGTCTGGATAGGAAGCAAGGGTAGAAATTGCGGTGGTTCTGGCCACAATCTTCCAATCCTCCTTAGATAGGGGGACGGTGCCAGAGGACTGGAGGATTGCAAATGTTACACCCCTGTTCAAAAAGGGGAGAGGGATAAACCCAGCAACTACAGGCCAGTCAGCCTAACGTCAGTGGTGGGGAAACTTTCAGAGACAATAATCTGGGACAAAATTAATGGACACTTGGAAAAATATAGGTTAATAAATGTAAGCCAGCACAAATTTGTTAAAGGAAAATTGTGTTTGACTAATTTGATTGAGTCTTTTGATGAAGTAACAGTGAGGGTTGATGAGGGTAGTGTGGTTGATGTTGTGTATATGGATTTTCAAAAGAAGTTTGATAAAGCACCACCTAATGGATCTGTTAGCAAAATTGAAGCCCATGGGATTAAAGGAACAGTGGCTGCATGGATATATAATTGACTAAGGGACAGAAAGCAGAGAGTAGTGGTGAATGGTTGTTTCTCAGAATGGGGGAAAGTATACAGTGGTGTCCCCCAGGGGTCAGTATTAGGACCACTGCTCTTTTTGATATATTAATGACCCATCACAAACACAGTGGAATAATTACACTGCTGAAGCTCCGAGAGTGGTGTGGGGTTTAAACCCACAACATTCAGAGGTGGGAGTGCGACTGACTGAGCCAAACTATCAGCTCTTCATATTGAAATGAGCGACGATCGAATATCGGAAGTACATTTGAGGGGGGTCATGGGAAGTGTGGATGTAAAAATTTAACAAAACCCAGCTAGGTAAATAAACTGCCTCAATGTACGTGTATGGAGGAAATGGAGCCAGTTGTAAAAACACACAAACCGCCTTTCTGTTTTGGCATTGATAAAAGCAAATTAATAAATAAATGCTGTGAGCTCACTGCGTCATTAGAAGGGCCTTGAGATTGTTGACCCCGCTGTCTTCCCTGACTTCCATCGCTCTCTCACACGTCCTCCGTCAACCGCTTGCGCGTTTACTGTGCCTTTAACGTCATCAGAACGTCCCAATGTGCTTCACACAGGCGGAAATAACTGGACACCGAGCAGGAACGGGAAAAGGTTGAGGGAAGAGCGCTAAGGAATGATTAAAGAGGTAGGTTTTGAGGAGGTCTCTTTGAAGGACATACAAATATGACGGGCAGGAAAAGACCAGTTTGTCCATCAAGCCTGCACCACATTCATGATGGCAATGGCAAGATGACTAGACATTCCCATACCACCCCACTCCCACCTGCCCTCCACCCCACCCCCACCCCCCACATCCCCAGAGGCTTGAAATTTCCAGGGAGAGGCAAAAAAAGAGGAAAAAAACCAGGGCCAACAAGGGGAAAAATACTCTGGAAAATTCCTCTCCGACCCCCCCCTCAGGCGATCGAAACCAGTCCAGGAGATCACATGGATCAAGTGTTATCTATTAAGACACTCACCTTCTGTATGACGCGATCTCTGCCCCAGTCAGGAACTGGTCCAGCTCCCTCTTGAAGGTGTGTAGAAAGTCAGCACTCACCACACCAGCCAGCAATATAATCCCGAGGCTCACAGTTCACGGGGAAAAGAAGAACTGTCTGACATCCAGTCTATTCCTACTCTTCCATGGTTTAAACTCGTGTCCTCTGGCACGCTCCAATCTGTTAAACTGGAATAATCTCTCATAGGGTCGCTATCCAGCCCTTTAATTATTTTATAGACCTCTATCAGGTCACCTCTAAGTCTATGCTCTCTAAAGTAAATATACCAAGGTCCTTGAGCCTATCTGAGCAGCTGAGATTCTTTGAGCGAGGACTTACAAGGGAAAAAAAAGGAGAGAGGGTTTGCAAGGCAGAGGGATTTAGGGAGAGATTCCCAGAGTGTGAATTCCAGACAGTTCTCCCGCTGAAGGTGGATCGGTGGGGGGGGTGGGGGTTGGTGGAACAGAGATCGGAGTCAGACGAGAGGAGGCCACATGCTGCCATGTGGACAAGATTACAGAGGTAGGCAGGGGACACCGTGCAGGGATCTGGAGATGAGTTGCGGATTTTAAACCTGATGAATTCAAGTCGCTGGAGGTGTCTGCTAAAAGCTGGGTTCGTTCTCAGGAGCCGAGCACTTTCCCCTCACCAACATTTAACTCGTTAAATGACTTGATTACAATTTCCCATATTTGAGGACAACTTTCCAGAAGCTGTCTTGCACTGAATGGGAAGGATAAAAGAAAAAGCTTGTAGGCTGAATGGTTAAGAAAGAAAGAACTTGCATTTCTATAGCGCCTTTCATGACCTCAGGACATCCCAAAGCACCTTACATCCAATGAAGTACTTTTTGAAGTGCAATCCCTGCTGTAATGTAGGAAACACAGGAGCCAATTTGCCCACAGCAAGATCCCACAAATAGCAATGAGATGATGACCAGATAATCTGTTTTAGTGATGTTGGTTGAGGGATAAATATTGGCCGGGACACCGGGGAGAACTCCCCTGCTCTTCTTTGAATAGTGCCATGGGATCTTTTACATCCATCTGAAGGGCAAACGGGACCTCGGTTTAACGTCTCCTCCGAAAGACGGCTCCTCCGACAGTGCAGCACTCCCTCTGTACTGCACTGGAGTGTCAGCCTAGATTTTGTGCTCAAGTGTCTGGTGTGGGACTTGAACCCACGACCTTCTGACCTTCTCATCCTTTTTTTCAAATTTCTCCATGGCCTCGCCCCTCCCTATCTCTGTAACCTCCTCCAGCCCTACAACCCTCCGAGATCTCTGCGCTCCTCCAATTCTGGCCTCTTGCGCATTCCCGATTTTAATGGCTCCACCATTGGTGGCTGTGCCTTCAGCTGCCTAGGCCCTAAGCTCTGGAATTCCCTCCTTAAACCTCTCCTCCTCTCTACCTCTCTCTCCTCCTCCTTTAAGACTCTTCTTAAAACCTATCTCTTTGACCAAGCTTTTGGTCGCCTGTCTTAATATCTCTTTATGTGGCTCGGTGTCAAATTTTGTCTGATTACGCTCCTGTTGGGACGTTTAATTATGTTAAAGGCACTATATAAATGCACAGACATACACACACATAAATCTTCAAATTGTTGGCCTGGGGTGACGTTTGCGCAGCTGCAACCAATCGGGGCAAGCTTTTTTTGTCAGTTTCAATCAATCATGTCTCCGGGGTATTTACTCCGGTGAAATTTACGAAGTTCGACAAGTACCATTCAGCACCCCCCTCCGCGCCCCCCCTCCCGTGGTCTGCTCTTGGCCTTGGAGAGGGTGAAAAAGCCGTCGGTATTTTGTGGAGAAATAGCTTCTTAACACGCTTCAGTAAAAGCAAATAGCCCTCACTTGTTTCTGTTGCTGCGGTTCATTTTGTTTTTAAATCTGGCCGTGAGACCAGGGTTGGAGCTGACTGAATTTTGTTGAAAGGTGAAGGGTGGCAAAGGTACGGTTCAGCCAGAATGAAAGGCCCCTAGGCGGAGTTCGCCAGTCTAAGCTCGGGGCGGCAGCAAGGGGTGCTACGATCGGCCATGGCGTTCCTGGGCTAGGGTAAGGGGGTAAAATCAGCCACAATCCCAGTGCCTGGTCACCGATTCCCTTGCTGGAAACATGCGTGCGCCTCGGCCGATAAATGAGGGTCAGGTTTGGGCCTCTTCCCCCCAAGGTCGAATAGTTTGCCCATACCAGGGTAGATTTCCCTTCACTCTGCCACCCGATTTAAGATAATCGGCAAAAGAACCAGAGTGGGGATGAAGAGAAGTTCTTCTTTTAACACTGCGAGCTGTAATGATCTGGAATTCACTGCCTGAAAGGGCGGTGGAAGCAGATTCAATAGTAACTTTCAAAAGGGAATTGGATAAATACTTGAAAAGGAAAAATTGGCAGGGTTATGGGGAAAGAGCGAGGGGAGTGGGATTAATTGGATAGCTCTTTCAAAGAGGCACGATGGGCCGAATGACTTCCTTCTGGGATTTGGAGCAGGAAGGGGAAAATAGGGGGAAATAAGCCAAAATATTTTGAGTTGATGGAATAAGTTCCCCTCATTCCCCCCCTCTATGGCAGTGGGTGCACCGATACTTTATCGCAGTCATAGAATCATAGATAGAATCAGACAGCACAGAAGGAGGCCATTTGACCCATCTCTGTAAGCTCTTTGAAAGAGCGAATCCAATTAGTCCCGCTCCTCTCGATCATTCCCAACAGCCCTTGCAAATTTTTCCTTTTCAAGTAAATATCCGATTCCTTTTTGAAAGTTACTATTGAATCTGCTTCCACCGCCCTTTCAGGCAGAGTGGTCACCTCATGCACTAACTCATTCTTTCCCGGGAACTTTCCCAGTGCAGAGCCTTCCTTCCCTCGGTCTTCCCTTCGACCTGCGAATCACAGGCTTTCAAGTCTCAAGCTTGGCATCAGCCATTCACTGCTTTCTCAATTTAATGTAAGGACTTGCACAACACCAGGTTATAGTCCAACAGTTTTATTTTAAATCACAAGCTTTCGGAGCTTACCTCCTTCGTCAGGTGACGAAGGGGACTCACCTGACGAAGGAGGTAAGCTCCGAAAGCTTGTGATTTAAAATAAAGCTGTTGGACTATAACCTGGTGTTGTGCAAGTCCTTACATTTGTCCACCCCAGTCCATCACCGGCATCTCCACATCATGGCTTCTCAATTTAACTCAGCTCTCCTCTTTTCTGCCTTTGTCCCTTTAAGCTGAGTTCCTTGATTAAAGATAGAAAAACAATGTCTGCCGGCACATTGCTGGTCCGATGATACCTCAGCCATGTTGTCAGCTGGCCTCCCACCACCGCCCCTAATTAGGGTGATAAACAACCAGAGTGCACCAGGGCGCTCTTAAAGGGACACCGCACTCTTCACACTTACACAGCGCATACATTAAGGGAAAGTTGGCACCGTGTGTGTGAGAGTGCTGGTTAATAACCGTGCAACGTACAAGGTCATCACTGGACAGTCGCTTTCTGTCACATTCCGGATACCAAGTAATAAAAAACAAACAAACCCAACTTTCCGGAAACTGGTTCATGTGAAGGATTGAGCGCCATAACAGAACCAATCTGTCAGAGGTGAGGCACTGAGCGTGTTCATCACGCTTGATGGGTTTAGCTCTCACTTAAAGGGGAATCTTGGAGCAGGCATGTGGAAGCTCCAACAAAAAGTCGGACTCTCCCTCCCTTGCCCCTCCCTGAGCTAAAAACAAAACTTTTTAAGAAAAAAATTCATTCTCGGGATGTGGGCATTGCTGGCAAGGCTGGCATCCAATGCCCACAACAACAACAATTTGCATTTATAGAGCGCCTTTAATGTAGCAAAACGTCCCAAGGTGCTTCACAGCAGCGATTATCAAACAAAATTTGACACCGAGCCGCATGAGATATTAGGACAGGTGACCAAAAGCTTGGTCAAAGAGGTCGGTTTTAAGGAGGAGAGAGGTAGAGAGGCGGAGAGGTTTAGGGAGGGAATCCCAGAGCTTAGGGCCTAGGCAGCCCACCTTTAATTGCCTTGAGAAGGTGGTAACACAACTGAGTGGCTCGCTGGGCCACTTCAGAGGGCATTTTAAGAGTCAAGCAAGTTGACGTGGGACTGTAGACACATATAGGCCAGACCGGATAAGGACATCGATGAACCAGTTAGACTTTTACAACAATCCGACAGCGGTCACTTTGACTGATACCAGCTTTTTATTTCAAGAATTTAAAAAAATGTAATTCTGAATTCTCAAACTGCCACCGTGGGATTTGAACTCACATTCCCTGGATCACTAGTCAAGTAACATAAACACTCTGCTACCGTCTAGGGCTAAACCAAACAAAACAACAGGAAATGGCACAGAGTACAGCAAAAACTTCCTTATATCTTTAACACAGCAACCAGGACATTTCTCAGAGGAGACACCAGAAGTGGCAGTGCTAGGAGAGATGTCCGAAAGCAAGGTCAAGGAAGGGGACAAGTAGCAGGGGACAAGTGAACATTGGGAGTACAGGTAATGGGAATGTGAACAGAGGGGGTACAGATAATGGGAGTGTGAACAGAGTGGGTACAGATAATGGGAGTGTGAACAGAGTGGGTACAGATAATGGGAGTGTGAACAGAGGGGGTACAGATAATGGGAGTGTGAACAGAGTGGGTACAGATAATGGGAGTGTGAACAGAGGGGGTACAGATAATGGGAGTGTGAACAGTGAGAGTACAGATAATGGGAGTGTGAACAGAGGGGGTACAGATAATGGGAGTGTGAACAGTGGGAGTACAGATAATGGGAGTGTGATCAGTGAGAGTACAGATAATGGGAGTGTGAACAGTGAGAGTACAGATAATGGGAGTGTGAACAGTGGGAGTACAGATAATGGGAGTGTGAACAGTGGGAGTACAGATAATGTGAGTGTGAACAGAGGGGGTACAGATAATGGGAGTGTGAACAGTGAGAGTACAGATAATGGGAGTGTGAACAGTGGGAGTACAGATAATGGGAGTGTGAACAGTGAGAGTACAGATAATAGGAGTGTGAACAGAGGGGGTACAGATAATGTGAGTGTGAACAGTGGGAGTACAGGTAATGGGAGTGTGAACAGTGGGAGTACAGATAATGTGAGTGTGAACAGTGGGAGTACAGATAATGGGAGTGTGAACAGGGGGGTACAGATAATGTGAGTGTGAACAGTGGGAGTACAGATAATGGGAGTGTGAACAGTGGGAGTACAGATAATGGGAGTGTGAACAGAGAGGGTACAGATAATGGGAGTGTGAACAGAGGGGGTACAGATAATGGGAGTGTGAACAGTGAGAGTACAGAAAATGGGAGTGTGAACAGTGGGAGTACAGATAATGGGAGTGTGAACAGTGGGAGTACAGATAATGGGAGTGTGAACAGTGGAAGTACAGATAATGGGAGTGTGAACAGAGGGGGTACAGATAATGGGAGTGTGAACAGTGGGAGTACAGATAATGGGAGTGTGAACAGTGGGAGTATAGATAACGGGAGTGTGAACAGTGGGAGTACAGATAATGGGAGTGTGAACAGTGAGAGTGCAGAAAATGGGAGTGTGAGCAGAGAGGGTACAGATAATGGGAGTGTGAACAGAGGGGGTACAGATAATGGGAGTGTGAACAGAGGGGGTACAGATAATGGGAGTGTGAACAGTGAGAGTACAGAAAATGGGAGTGTGAGCAGAGGGGATACAGATAATGTGAGTGTGAACAGTGAGAGTACAGAAAATGGGAGTGTGAGCAGAGGGGGTACAGATAATGGGAATGTGAACAGAGTGGGTACTGATATTGGGAGTGTGAACAGAGTGGGTACAGATAACGGGAGTGTGAACAGTGGGAGTACAGATAATGGGAGTGTGAACAGTGGGAGTACAGATTATGGGAGTGTGAACAGTGAGAGTACAGATAATGGGAATGTGAACAGAGGGGATACAGATCATGGGAATGTGAACACCGGGAGTATAGATAACGGGAGTGTGAACAGTGGGAGTACAGATAATGGGTGTGTGAACAGTGGGAGTACAGATAATGGGAGTGTGAACAGTGGGAGTACAGATTATGGGAGTGTGAACAGTGGGAGTACAGATAATGGGAATGTGAGCAGAGGGGATACAGATAATGGGAGTGTGAACAGTGAGAGTACAGATAATGGGAGTGTGAACAGTGGGAGTACAGATAATGGGAATGTGAGCAGAGGGGATACAGATAATGGGAGTGTGAATAGTGGGAGTACAGATAATGGGAGTGTGAACAGTGGGGGTACAGATTATGGGAGTGTGAACAGTGGGAGTACTGATAATGGGAGTGTGACCAGTGGGAGTACAGATAATGGGAGTGTGAACAGATTGGACCATAGAACCATAGAAAAGGTACAGCACAGGAGGGGGCCATTCGGCCCATTGTGTCCCCGCCGACTCGAAGAACAACCAGGTGCCCATTCGAATCCCACCTTCGAATCCGTAGCCCTGCAGCTTAAAGCACTTTAGGTGTAGGTCCAACTACATTTTAAAATAGTTGAGGGTCCCTGCCTCGACCACCAATTCGGGCAGTGAATTCCATACACCCATCACCCTCTGGGTAAAAAAGTTTTTCCTCATGTCCCCTCTAATCCTTCCGCCAATCAGCTTAAATATATGTCCTCTAGTTCTTGAACTCTCTGCTAGGTAAACAGGTACTTCCTGTCTACTCTATCTGGGCCCCTCATAATTTTGTACACCTCAATCAAGTCTCCCCTCAGCCTCCTCTGCTCCAAGGAAAACAACCCCAGCCTATCCAATCTCTCCTCGTAGCTGCAATTTTCAAGCCCTGGCAACATTCTTGTAAATCTTCTCTGCACTTTCTCCAGAGCAATTACGTCCTTCCTGTAATGTGGTGACCAGAACTGCGCACAATACTCCAGCTGTGGCCTTACCAGCGTTTTATACAGTTCCATCATTACATCCCTGCTTTTGTATTCTATACCTCGGCTAATAACGGAGAGCATTCCGTATGCCTTCTTCACAACCTTATCTACCTGTACTGCCACCTTCAGGGACCTGTGCACATGCACTCCAAGGTCTCTCACTTCCTCTACCCCTCTCAATATATTCCCATTTACTGCGTATTCCCTTTTACTGTTTGCCCTCCCTAAGTGCATTACCTCACACTTCTCTGGGTTGAACTCCATTTGCCACTTTTCCGCCCACTCCACCAACCCATTGATATTTTCTTGGAGTCTACAGCTACCCTCTTCACTGTCAACTGCACGGCCAATTTTTGTGCCGTCTGCAAATTTGCCAATCATGCCCCCTACATTCAAGTCCAAATCATTAATATATACCACAAACAGCAAGAGACCCAACACTGAGGCCTGTGATACACCACTGGAAACGGATTTCCATTCGCAAAGACATCCATCGACTTTTACCCTTTGTTTCCTGTTACTGAGCCAATTTTGGATCCAATTCGCCACATTTCCCTGTATCCCATGGGCTTTTACCTTTCTGACCAGTCTGCCATGTGGGACCTTGTCAAATGCCTTACTAAAATCCATGTAGACAACATCCACTGCACTACCCTCATCAATCCTCCTTGTTACTTCCTCAAAGAATTTAATCAGATTTGTAAGGCATGACCTTCCCTGAACAAATCCATGCTGACTATCCCTGATTAAACCATGCCTTTCCAAGTGACAGTTTATCCTATCTCTCTGTATTGATTCTAATAGTTTGCCCACTACCGAGGTAAGACTGACCGGCCTATAATTGTTTGGCCTTTCCCTTGTACCCTCTTTAAACAATGGTAATACGTTTGCAGTCTTCCAGTCCTCCGGTACCTCCCCTGTATCTAGTGAGGATTGGAAAATGATCCTCAGAGCATCTGCTATTTCCTCCCTGGCTTCCTTCAATAGCCTAGGAAACAATCCATCCGGTCCTGGTGACTTATCAACTTTCAAGGATTCCAGTCCCTCTAGTACTTCCTCTCTCGTTATGTTTACCTTATCCAATATTTCACACCTCTCCTCTTTAACTACTACGTCTGGGTCATCCCTTTCCTTTGTGAATACGGAGACAAAATATTCATTTAAAACCCTACCCACATCCTCTGCTTCTACACACAAGTTGCCCTTATCATCCCTGATAGGTCCCACCTTTTCCTTAGCTATCCTCTTGTTCTTAATTACTGATAAAACATCTTTGGGTTTTCTTTAATCTTACTAGCTAATATTTTTTCATGCCCTCTCTTTGCTTTCCTTATTTCCTTTTTTACGTCATCCCTGTACTTTCTATACTCCTCTAGGCTTTCTGCAGTATTTAGTTTTCTGATCATGGGAGTGTGAGTTTTATGGGTACAGATCATGGGACTGTGAACAGTGGGGTTACAGATGATGGGAGTGTGAACAGTTGGAGTACAGATAATGGGAGTGTGAGCAGTGGGAGCTCAGATAATGGGATTGTGAACAGTGAGAGTGCAGATAATGGGAGTGTGAGCAGTGGCTTTAAGGAGGGAGACCCTGAGCCATGTTTACTCCTGTTTCAAAGAAGCAGTGAATGGCTTCAATCGACTGAAAATAGGTTTTAAAGAGAGGTGCAAATTGCTGTAAACTAGATAAAGGTGAGGCATGTTAATCCCCAGAACTAGTTCAAGTTTAAACCATTAAACCATCACTACATGACAAGGGAACGCAGGTACAATCTGGGATAAGCCAATTTCCGGGCCGATATCTGGAAGCTCTTATTCACACACAGAGGGAGATCAATACCTGGAGTGGGCTCTGGGTTGGGGAGTGGGAGCAGAAACCCTGGAATCATTCAGGAAGCCGTTGGATACTGTGATGGGAGGATTGTATGTTTCTATGGAAGAATGAGCTCGGTGGGCTGACTGACCTGCACTCTTGTACAACCTGTGTGATTGTTGAGATAGGAGAATGCCTTGAAGAGACAAATAATGAGATAAAGGTAGCTCCACATGGAAGGCACAGCAGTGGAAGCTGAAGGGGAGAATCTAGCATTAAAATTGAGATATGGCTAAGATCTGAAGACTATGCTCAGACCAGAGAGCAATAAGATATGGTTCAAATTGTACGGCCTGTGTAATGGCGCAAAGTGGGATTATTGCCACTTCCTGCAACAGTATTACAGTAAAACCTCGCTCACTGTCACTCCCATTACCTGCACTCCCATTACCCGGACTCCCATTACCTGCACTCCCATTACCTGCACTCCCATTACCCGGACTCCCATTACCTGCACTCCCATTACCTGCACTCCCATTACCTGCACTCCCATTACCCGGACTCCCATTACCTGCACTCCCATTACCTGCACTCCCATTACCCGGACTCCCATTACCCGGACTCCCATTACCTGCACTCCCATTACCTGCACTCCCATTACCTGCACTCCCATTACCCGGACTCCCATTACCTGCACTCCCATTACCTGCACTCCCATTACCCGGACTCCCATTACCTGCACTCCCATTACCTGCACTCCCATTACCCGGACTCCCATTACCCGGACTCCCATTACCCGGACTCCCATTACCTGCACTCCCATTACCTGCACTCCCATTACCTGCACAACCATTACCCAGACTCCCATTACCTGCACTCCCATTACCTGCACTCCCATGATTGTACTCCCACTGCTCACACTCCCATAATCTGTATTCCCACTGTTCACACTCCCATGATTGTACTCCCACTGCTCACACTCCCATAATCTGTATTCCCACTGTTCACACTCCCATAATCTGTATTCCCACTGCTCACACTCACATAATCTGTACTCCCACTGCTCACACTCACATAATCTGTCCCTCCACTGCTCACACTCCCATGATTGTACTCCCACTGCTCACACTCCCATTATCTGTACTCCCACTGCTCACACTCCCATTATCAGTACTCCCACTGCTCACACTCCCATGATGGTACTCCCACTGCTCACACTCCCATTATCTGTACTCCCACTGCTCACACTCCCATTATCTGTACTCCCACTGTTCACACTCCCATGATTGTACTCCCACTGCTCACACTCACATAATCTGTACTCCTACTTCTCACACTCCCATTATCTGCCCCCCACTGCTCACACTCCCATGATCTGTACTCCCACTGTTCACACTCCCATAATCTGTACTCCCACTGCTCACACTCCCATAATCTGTATTCCCACTGCTCACACTCACATAATCTGTACTCCCACTGCTCACACTCCCATGATCTGTACTCCCACTGCTCACACTCCCATTATCTGTACTCCCACTGCTCACACTCCCATTATCTGTACTCCCACTGCTCACACTCCCATAATCTGTCCCCCCACTGCTCACACTCCCATAATCTGTACTCCCATAATCTGTACTCCCACTGTTCACACTCCCAAATTCTGTACTCCCACTGTTCACACTCCATTAATCTGCATTCCCATAATCTGTACTCCCATTGCTCACACTCCCATAATCTGTACTCCCATAATCTACACTCCCACTGCTCACACTCCCATAATCTGTACTCCCGCTGTTCACACTCCCATGATCTGTACTCCCACTGTTCACACTCCCATAATCTGTGCTCCCACTGTTCACACTCCCATAATCTGTCCCCCCACTGCTCACACTCGCATAATCTGTACTCCCACTGTTCACACTCCCATAATCTGTCCCCCCACTGTTCACACTCCCATAATCTGTCCCCCCACTGCTCACACTCCCATAATCTGTACTCCCATAATCTGTACTCCCAATGTTCACACTCCCAAATTCTGTACTCCCATTGTTCACACTCCATTAATCTGCATTCCCATAATCTGTAGGTGAGGTAGCCAATTGGATACAAAATTGACTTGATGACAGAAGACAGAGGGTGGCTGTAGAGGGTTGTTTTTCAAACTGGAGGCCTGTGTCCAGCGGTGTGCCTCAGGGATCGGTGCTGGGTCCGCTGTTATTTGTTATTTATATTAATGATTTGAATGAGAATTTAGGAGGCATGGTTAGTAAGTTTGCAGATGACACCAAGATTGGTGGCATTGTGGACAGTGAAGAAGGTTATCTAGGATTGCAACGGGATCTCGATAAATTGGGCCAGTGGGCCGATGAATGGCAGATGGAGTTTAATTTAGATAAATGTGAGGTGATGCATTTTGGGAGATCAAATCGGGCCAGGACCTACTCCGTTAATGGTAGGGCATTGGGGAGAGTTATAGAACAAAGAGATCTAGGAGTACAGGTTCATAGCTCCTTGAAAGTGGAGTCACAGGTGGATAGGGTGGTGAAGAAGGCATTCGGCATGCTTGGTTTCATTGGTCAGAACATTGAATACAGGAGTTGGGATGTCTTGTTGAAGTTGTACAAGACATTAGTAAGGCCACACTTGGAATACTGTGTACAGTTCTGGTCACCCTATTATAGAAAGGATATTATTAAACTAGAAAGAGTGCAGAAAAGATTTACTAGGATGCTACTGGGACTTGATGGTTTGACTTATAGGGAGAGGTTAGATAGACTGGGATTTTTTTCCCTGGAGAGTCGGAGATTAAGGGGTGATCTTATAGAAGTCTATAAAATAATGAGGGGCATAGATAAGGTCGATAGTCAAAATCTTTTCCCAAAGGTAGGGGAGTCTATAACGAGGGGACATAGATTTAAGGTGAGAGGGGAGAGATACAAAAGGGTCCAGAGGGGCAATTTTTTCACTCAAAGGGTGGTGAGTGTCTGGAACGAGCTGCCAGAGGCAGTAGTAGAGGCGGGTACAATTTTGTCTTTTAAAAAGCATTTGGACAGTTACATGGGTAAGATGGGTATAGAGGGATATGGGCCAAGTGCAGGCAATTGGGACTAGCTTAGTGGTATAAACTGGGCGACATGGACATGTTGGGCCGAAGGGCTTGTTTCCATGTTGTAACTTCTATGATTCTATGATTCTATGAATCTGTACTCCCACTGCTCACACTCCCATAATCTGTACTCCCACTGTTCACACTCCCATGATCTGTACTCCCACTGTTCACACTCCCATAATCTGTCCCCCCACTGCTCACACTCCCATAATGTGTACTCCCACTGCTCACACTCCCATAATGTGTACTCCCACTGTTCACACTCCCATAATCTGTACTCCCACTGTTCACACTCCCATGATCTGTACTCCCACTGTTCACACTCCCATAATCTGTACTCCCACTGTTCACGCTCCCATAATCTGTCCCCCCACTGCTCACACTCCCATAATGTGTACTCCCACTGCTCACACTCCCATAATCTGTACTCCCACTGTTCACACTCCCATTATCTGTCCCCCAACTGTTCACACTCCCATAATCTGTACTCCAATTGTTCACACTCCCATAATCTGTACTCCCACTGTTCACACTCCCATGATCTGTACTCCCACTGTTCACACTCCCATAATCTGTACTCCTACTGTTCACGCTCCCATAATCTGTCCCCCCACTGCTCACACTCCCATAATGTGTACTCCCACTGCTCACACTCCCATAATCTGTACTCCCACTGTTCACACTCCCATTATCTGTCCCCCAACTGTTCACACTCCCATAATCTGTACTCCCACTGTTCACACTCACATAATCTGTACTCCCACTGTTCACACTCCCATAATCTGTACTCCCACTGTTCACACTCCCATAATCTGTACTCCCACTGTTCACACTCACATAATCTGTCCCCTCACTGTTCACACTCCCATGTTCTATACTCCCACTGTTCACACTCCCATAATCTGTACTCCCACTGTTCACACTCCCATAATCTGTACTCCCACTGTTCACACTCCTATTATCTGTACTCCCTCTGTTCACACTCCCATAATCTGTACTCCCACTGTTCACACTCCTATTATCTGTACTCCCTCTGTTCACACTCCCGTAATCTGTCCCCCCACTGCTCACACTCCCATTATAGGCCAGACCGAGTAAGGGCAGTGGGTTTCCCTCCCTAAAGGACGATAATGAACCAATTGCATTCTGATTACGACAATCCGACAGCTTCACAACCACTTTTACTGACACCGGCTTTTTAGTTCCAGATTTTTAGCAACTGAATTCAAATCCTCCAACTGCTGAGGTGGGATTTGAACTCACGTTCAAATTGGAGAGCGAGAAAATGAGAGGGGCGCAGCTCAGCCGACGTCCGACACCGCTGCAGGCCGGGAGTGGACACCGAGTGGCCACGGAGCAGCGGATCTGCCGAGGCACCGGAGGTGGGCTGTACAGGCCCTCTCCCCCTAGGCCGTATACAGTGAACTCCACTGGACAAGGTCAGTGCCTGAGGTTCCCTGTCAGGTACCAGCACCTTGTGTAACGTGAGAAGGAGCAGCTGCCAGTTTTCTTAATTTAGACAAATGTGCACTGAAAGGCCGGCTGACAATAGGCATCACTGATCAGCGAGGTGAGAGAGGCCATGAGCAGGGAATGGCTTTACCTTCCACCGCGCTTTGTACGAACGCAAGGAAAATGAGAGTCGGCCTGCCCGCTCTCGTTTGATGTTTGTCGACGGGATTCGCTCAGCGCCATCTGTGTAATGTTTAAGCCGCTGCAGAAAGGTCCCAGGTGACTGTGCAGAGTGAGGTGAGCCATGCAGACCCGGTTTCACCTCCCTCCCCTACCCCCACCCACCCCCCCCCCCAACCCGGCCCCCGGTCTGGGCTGGGCTGAGCTGGTTGATCTCAGCCGGGAGGGTGGTGAGGGGGCGTTCCAATGGGTCTCTTGCATCGGACGGTGGGGGGGTAACTCATAGAATTACATAGAATTTCCAGCACATTTGGCCCAACTGATCTCTGCCAGTGTTTAAGCTCCACATGAGCCTCCTCCCATCACTCTACATCTAACCCCATCAGCATATCCTTCTATTCCTTTCTCCCTCATGTATTTATCTGGCTTCCTCATAAATACATCTATGCTATTCACCTCAGCTACTCCTTGTGGTAGTGAGCTCCACATTCTAACCACTCTCTGGGTAAAGAATTCTTTATTGGATTTATCGGTGACTATCTTTTTTTTTTATTCGTTCACGGGATGTGGGCGTCGCTGGCGAGGCCAGCATTTATTGCCCATCTTATATTTATGGCCCCTCGTTCTGGTCTCCCCCGCAAGTTTACCCTATCAAACCCTTTCATAATTTTAAAGACCTCTATCAGGTCACCCCTCAACCGTCTCTTTTTTAGAGAAAAAGAGCCCCAGCCTGTTCAGTCTTTCCTGATAGGTATAATCTCTCAGTTCTGGTATCATCCTAGTAAATCTTTTTTGCACCTTCTCCAGTGCCGCGATTCCCTTCTTGTATAATAAGAAATCAGCAGTGTTGCCTGGCGCTGATTGTTCTTACTGGAGGTTCACCCGTGCAGATGTCGGGTGAGGGTGGGATCGGGCTGGCTGCGATTCCCCTCCCCCCCGACCCCCGCCATGCTTGATTGAACTGCTGACATTCACAGTCAAGGCTGATGAAAGAAAGAAAGACTTGCATTTTATACAGCTCCTGTTCACGGCCTCAGGACATCTCTAAGAGCTTTACAGCCAACGAAGTACTTTTTGAAGTGTCGTCACTGTTGTAATGTAGGATACGCGGCAGCCAATTTGCGCACAGCAACGTCCCACAAACAGAAATAAGATAATGATCAGATGTCTTTTTTTTCCTGATGTTGGTTGAGGGATAAATATTGGCCACAACACCGGGGAGAACTCCCCTGCTCTTCTTCAAAATAGTGCCCTGGGATCTTTTACGTCCACCGGAGAAGGCAGACGGGGCCTCGGTTTAACAAAGACAGTACCTCCGACAGTGCAGCACTCCCTTAGTACTGCACTGATGACTAATGGCGACTTGCGTGAGATAGAAGAGGGCAATCAACACCCATGCAATAAGTCAGGACTTTCCAAATGGAAGGGGATGGGAGACTATCAGGAGGACTCTGGCATCTGTCCGGAGGCGTGGGAGACAGGCAGGCTGTCGTTGACTCTCCCACTGATTTCTCTTTCCTCTCCAAAGTGTAATCAATGATCAACATCCTCGATTGAGAAAACCATTGCCTTGTACACTTCCTTCATAGTGTCGCGTCAACGTGAGGTACGGACTCTGAGGGGGGAAGTACGGAAAAGAAGAGTTGCATTTATGTAGCTTGACTCTCAGAAGCGCCTCAAAGAGATTTAGAGGCCTAAATTTGTTAGCGCACATGTAGCTAGCTTTACCTCAGATGGCGACACTACTGCTTCGAATGTGGCTTCACTGCTCAAATCAGCCATGGCTCAGTTGGCTGCGCTCTCATCTCTGAGTCAGAAAGTTGCACTCCAGAGACTTGAGTGCATAATCTAGGCTGACACTCCAGTGCAGTACCGAGGGTATGCTGCACTGTCGGAGGTGCCGTCTTTCGTTAAACCGAGGCCCCGCTTGCCCTCACAGGTAAAAGATCCCGTGGCACTGTCTCGAAGACGAGCAGGGGAGTTACATAGAATTTTACAGCACAGAAACAGGCGAATCGGCCCAACACATCCATGTCAGTGTTTATGCTCCACACGAGCCTCTTCCCTCTCTACTTCATCTAACCCTATCAGCATATCTTTCTATTCCTTTCTCCCTCGTGTTTATCTAGCTTCCCCTTAAATGCATCTATGCTATTCACCTCAACTACTCCTTGTGGTATCGAGTTCCACATTCTAACCACTAATAGAAGTTTATAGAAGGTTAAAGAAGTTTCTGCTGAATTCCTTATTGGATTTATTGGTGACTATCTTATATTTATGACCCCTCGTTCTGGTCTCCTCTGCAAGTGGAAACACCTTCTTTACCAGTTTTCTCCAGTGTCCTGGCCAATATTTATCCCTCAACTAACATAACTAAAACAGCATATCTGGTGTTTATCACATTGCTGTTTGTGGATCTTACTGTGCACAAATTGGCTGCTGTGTTTCCTAATTACAACAGTGGCTACACTTCAAAGGTACTTCATTGGCTGTAAAGCACTTCGGGAGGTCATGAGGTCTTGAAAAGTGCTATAGAAATGCAATTCTTTATTTTTACATCCAGCACAGTCTGAAGTAGTCACTTGTACAAGCACAACAGCTCCCCTGTACACAGACCCTACCTGACTGGGACTGACCTGTTTATACTGTCAGTGAAGGATTAAATCAAACTGGAAGATATTTCTTGGAATTATTATCATCAAATCTGCAATGGATGATGAATCAGAAGGTCTGGAACAAAGGGGGACAAATTGGATAGGGCCCATCTGATCTTTAGGGCGGGGGTAGCACAATCTGCTATTATCCTGCGCCCAATGGCCCCTGCGCAGGCAGGACGAGACTTTCGTGAGACCTATGCCCTTATCTGCAAGCAGTGTTCCGAATCAGCGTTGACACGAGGATTCGATGCAATTCACATTTTACACCAGGAGGGGGAGCTCCAATCTCTTAAAGGCAGGCTGTCTCCTAAAAATCTCTTAAAGGTAGCTGGTACCTGCTATTTGCTGAAAATGACAGACTGCTGTCTGCATGGAGTCTGAACGGAGATCAGACATCGCAAGCTTAAAACACAGATGCAGGTCCCATCCTTATGTTTACAAACTCTTGCGTTATGTTAAAACATTGAATAAAGGTTGCACACTACTAAATCCCACATCCTCCAATCTTCATGCCAGACCTCACCAATCTGCCGATCTGAGTTTGTACCAGGCATGCGAGAGTGCGAGCACCAAGGTTCTCGGATGATGCACTGGAGGCCTTGGTGCAAGAGGTGGACAGAAGGAGGGATACGCCCGCTTTCTTGCAGGAGAAGGTGGCGCATATCAGGAGGCAGCAAGTGGCAGTGGCATTTAGCAACTCGAGCCTGTTCCTCCATTCAATGAGATCATGGTGGACCTGTGACTTAACTCCATATACCCGCCTCAGCCCCATATCCCTTAATACCTTTGATTCACAGAAATCTATAAATCTCAGATTTAGAATTCACAATTGAGCTAGCATCAACTGCCGCTTGCAGAAGAGCATTCCAAACTTCTCCCATCCTTTGCATGTAGAAGCATTTTGTAGCACCAGCGTACTGGCCATTTTTATGAATCATATTTTAAATCCAATGCCCCCAAGAAAGAACTGTACTGTTTGGCAAGCTTGTGGGAGTGGCTGAGGGAATAGGATTGACTGGCAGGAGTTTCGAGTCAGGCTAATCTGACTAAGGTGCATTCACACGCAAACGGACATTTCCCACTGACAGGCTGGGTGGAAGGGAACCCAGGCCGACTGACGTCATCACCATTTAACATGATTACTGGGAACAATACCCCGAGAGGTAACTCAGAGACACTCAGTCCCAACCGAAACTGGTGGAAGGCAGGAGATGGCCGGGCCATTGTCTTACAGGAGAGAAGCCAGTTGATCTCCACATCAGGAGAGAAGCCAGTTGAGCAAGATCGGTTTGAGTTTGAAACCCATTACCTGCTAATGGGGGCCACCAACTCAGGAAACGACAGACACCCAGTAATCAGCACCCATTGTCTCTCCAGGTGCAAAGCCTGGGAGTGGGATAGCGAAATAGCATTTTTCACAAAGATTTCAAAGGTTATGAGTCACTCCGGGGGTGGAGGAGGGGTCCAGACAGATCACCCGAGTCAATACATCGATCAGTATTGGTGGGAGAAAAGGTGATGGGTTTTGGCGATATAAGGAGCCGTTTGGCAATGGTTCCTGGCTCGGCTCTGCTCTCTGCTCTCTGCTCTCTTCTCTCTTCTCCTCGGAATCAATCGACAGCGAGTCTCCCGAGTGGGGCTCGGCTCGATTCAACGGAACACCGCCAGAAGCTGAGCGCTGCTCTTCATCCCTCGTCAACGGACATCGACTCAAACTGGAACTAGATACTGTGTTGGAGGTACGGAACCAGGAGCGAGACGTGCAAGAAGAAGCTGCACGCAACAACGGGCAATCGGGGTGAGCACATTGCCTGCGCCTACACATCCACAAGACCACTTAGCTGTGTGAGGGGGTGATTGTAAGTCCCAACCAAACCTTAGAGGGTTTTAGTGCTGAAGGGGGTCCTGTGTTAGTTTATTTCACGGGAAGTTTCTCTTATTTGGTAATAATTTGGTAATAATTTTCCAAAATTCTTTGGACTCGGCAAAGGTTCCGGCAGATTGGAAAACTGCTAATGTAACACCCTTGTTTAAAAAGGATAGTAGGCAGAAGGCTGGAAATTATAGACCAGTTAGCCTAACATTTGTGGTGGGTTAAATTTTGGAGTCTATTATTAAGGAGACAGTAGCGGAACATTTGGATAAACATAATTTAATAGGACAAAGTCAGCATGGCTTTACGAAGGGGAAGTCATGTCTGACAAATTTGCTTGAGTTCTTTGAGGACATAACGTACAGGGTGGATAAAGGGGAACCAGTGGACGTAGTGTATTTAGACTTCCAGAAGGCATTCGACAAGGTGCCACATAAAAGATTATTGCTCAAGATAAAGAATCACTGGATTGGGCGTAATATTCTGGCATGGGTGGAGGATTGGTTATCTAACAGGAAGCAGAGAGTTGGGATAAATGGTTCATTCTCAGACTGGCAACCAGTAGCCAGTGGTGTTCCGCAGGGGTCGGTGCTGGGTCCCCAACTCTTTACAATCTATATTAACGATTTGGAGGAGGGAACTGAGTGTAACATATCAAAGTTTGCAGATGATACAAAGATGGGAGGGAAAGTAGAGAGTGAGGAGGATATAAAAAACCTACAGGGGGATATAGACAGGCTGGGTGAGTGGGCGGAGATTTGGCAGATGCAATGCAATATTGGAAAATGTGAGGTTATACAATTTGGCAGGAAAAATCAGAGACCAAGTTATTATCTTAATGGCGAGAAACTGGAAAGTACTGCAGTATAAAGGGATCTGGGGGTCCTAGTGCAAGAAAATCAAAAAGTTAGTATGCAGGTGCAGCAGGTGATCAAGAAGGCCAACGGAATGTTGGCTTTTATTGCTAGGGGGATAGAATATAAAAACAGGGAGGTATTGCTGCAGTTATATAAGGTATTGGTGAGACCGCACCTGGAATACTGCATACAGTTTTGGTGTCCATACTTAAGAAAAGACATACTTGCTCTCGAGGCAGTACAAAGAAGGTTCACTCGGTTAATCCCGGGGATGAGGGGGCGGACATATGAGGAGAGGTTGAGTAGATTGGGACTCTACTCATTGGAGTTCAGAAGAATGAGAGGCGATCTTATTGAAACATATAAGATTGCGAAGGGGCTTGATCGGGTGGATGCGGTAAGGATGTTCCCAAGGATGGGTGAAACTAGAACGAGGGGGCATAATCTTAGAATAAGGGGCTGCTCTTTCAAAACTGAGATGAGGAGAAACTTCTTCACTCAGAGGGTGGTAGGTCTGTGAAATTTGCTGTCCCAGGAAGCTGTGGAAGCTACATCATTAAATAAATTTAAAACAGAAATAGACAGTTTCCTAGAAGTAAAGGGAATTAGGGGTTACAGGGAGTGGGCAGGAAATTAGACATGAATTTAGATTTGAGGTTAGGATCAGATCAGCCATGATCTTATTGAATGGCGGAGCAGGCTCGAGGGGCTGATTGGCCTAATCCTGCTCCTATTTCTTATGTTCTTATGTTCTTATTAGGCTGTGGTAATTTAGCACGGTGGGGCTTATTGGACAAGCCAGGGTTGTACTGTTTGTACTGTTTACTAGTGTCATTGTTAATCTTATTAAACACAATACGGTGGAGCCTGAAAACCTGTGTCCGAGTCTGATCTGTCCTTATAATCCCTATCGTTCCAGAACTTATAGTAAGAGGTGTGTTTTCGATACGCCCGAGAAAACCACTTACAATTTCCTAACTTCACTCCTGCACGTCCTGGCTCTAAATGTTATGTCCCAGCGTCCTTGTATTCAATAAAGGAGACCTCCAAAAACAGTTGCAAATGTCTTCGCAGCCGGAAGCAATAATCCAGCCACTAACCCGTAAATTCTGAATGGTCCCTTTAAATAGCGCTGGTGGGGGTCCTCCAGGCACTCGAAGACATGTTCAGATGGTCGTTGAGTTGAGCGTTAAGTCCCAAAATGGTGTCTGTCACTTTAAATCAGCGTTGCATACTGATTGAAGCCATTTTCTCCTTACTTTACATGCTTCTGGCGTTTGGTATTTGCGCATGTGCTAACTCCTATACCAAGATGGCGTCTGGCGCATGTCACGCTGGAAACGTGCGTGCGCAGCCAAGGCGCCATCTTGGAAGTTGGAGAGGCTGTGTAGCGCCAAAACAAAGGGCGCTACCCGGCCCAATTTAGCGCCCATAGTCATTTACAGAATAAACTGTATGGAAACAATCCCCGATTGAAACTGTGGAGCTGGAGTCAAATTAGTAAGAAATTATCATCAATGGAGAAAAATAGCTCTATACTCACCCTTCCCCTCGACTTAAACATTCCCCTAACTTTCTCTTCCATCTCTCCCTCACGCTCCAGCTCCACTTTCCCTAACCTTTCGCCTCCCCTATTCCATTCCCTTCTCCATCCTGTTCTACAACTAACCCATCCTTCTGCATGAAGGAGTCTCCACATCCCCCAATTCTACAGCGTGAGGGAGTCTCCACATCCCCCAATCCTCCTGTGAGGGAGTCTCCACATCCCCCAATCCTCCTGTGAGGGAGTCTCCACATCCCCCAATCCTCCTGGGAGGGAGTCTCCACATCCCCCAATCCTCCTGGGAGGGAGTCTCCACATCCCCCAATCCTCCTGTGAGGGAGTCTCCACATCCCCCAATCCTCCTGGGAGGGAGTCTCCACATCCCCCAATCCTCCTGGGAGGGAGTCTCCACATCCCCCAATCCTCCTGTGAGGGAGTCTCCACATCCCCCAATCCTCCTGTGAGGGAGTCTCCACATCCCCCAATCCTCCTGGGGGGGAGTCTCCACATCCCCCAATCCTCCTGTGAGGGAGTCTCTATATCCATCAGTTTTTCTGAGTTAGAGACTCCGCATCCTCCAATCGTTCTGAGATAAAGGAGAGTGAGAGGTGATTGTGGCCAGTGGAACAGAGTATTACCATAGGAAAGAAACGTATTAAAGAGTAACACTATTAAAACACACTGTACAAGAAATCATGGAAGATTATAAACATAGAATGGCTACAGCACAGAAGGAGGCCGTTCAGCCCATCGAGCCCGTGTCGGCTCTTTGTAAGAGCAATCCAGTTAATCCCATTCCCCTGCTCTTTCCTCGTAGCCTTGCAAATTTTTCCCTTTCAAGTATTTGTCCAATTCCTTTTTGAAAGCCACAATTGAAATAAATAATACCTTTCATTTCCTAGCTGTCAGAATTAATTAGAACTTTTCCAGGATAAGATCTGTAATTCCCTCAGATATCTTTCCCCACCCACATGCTCAGAGCATTCCCTAGCCGGCTTTAAACATTTTAGGTGGTTCTTCGGGTCTGTCTCACCCCAGGAGTGAAATTCCATCTGGGATGTACTCACACAGTGTGTTTATGTGGTGGGAACGTGCTGAGTTTATAGCTTCTTCTGTTACAATTCTCCTTGTCTCAGCTCTGTCTGTGTTTGGAATGTCCAACATGCTCCCAAAGATTGACTGGGAAAAATCTGAGAAAACTACATCGAATTACATAGAATGTACAACTCAGGAATAGACCATTCGGCCCAACTGGTCTATGCCGGTGTTTATGCTCCACATGAGCCTCCTTACTTCATCTAACCCTATCAGCATATCCTTCTATTCCTTTCTCCCTCATGTGTTTATCCAGCTTTCCCTTAAATGCATCTATGTTAGTCACCTCAACTAGTCCTTGTGGTAGCGAGTTCCATATTCTAACCACTCTCTGGGTAAAGAAGTTTCTCCCGAATTCCCTATTGGATTTATTAGTGACCATCTTATATTTATGGCTCCTAATTTTGGTCTCTCCCACAAGTGGAAACATCTTCTCTCTGTCTACCCTATCAAACCCTTTCATAATCTTAAAGACCTCTATCAGGTCACCCCCTCAGCCTTCACTAAACTGTTCTGATTGGATGTCTCCCTCCCTGAACGCTGTCAAGAATGGTCCACCCCTCCAGCTGGTTATTACGTTGGCACATGGAGGACGTGACATATCGGTGTACCATGGAGGTACCAGGGCACTCCCACCCGCCCTTTTGCAAGGTGCGTAGAGTGTTACAAGAGTGATACAACTGAGAGAACTATAATACAGGTGGAATATAACAGAGAATGAGTTATAACTGAGAACCTTAACAAATGTAACAGATAGAGAGGATAATAGTTTGGTGGAGTATAACAGATGGATCGTTAGAACTTACAGCATTATTTAACGGCTTTCGGATGAGTCGTTAAAGCGAGGGCCCGTCTGCCCTCTCAGGTGGATGTAAACGATCCCATGGCACTATTTCGAAGGAGAGCAGGGGGAGTTCTCCCCGGTGTCCTGGCCAACATCTATCCCTCAACCAACATCACTAAAACAGATTATCTGATCATTATCACATTTCTGTTTGTGGGATCTTGCTGTGCGCAACTTGACTGCCGGGTTTCCTACATTACATCAGTGATTACGCTTCAAAAATACATCATTGACTGTGAAGCGCTTTGGGACGTCCTGAGATTGTGAAAGGCGCTATATAAATGAAAGTCTTTCTTCATTATAATGAGGTTGGAGTAGAACAGAGAACTAACACAGTGTGTTGTAACTAAGTTAGCAAAGAACAAGAAACATCTCAAAGTGGACTGCACGGTGACAGGTAATTCTGTGGAACCATTTGCTTTTGATGACGAAGTGTTGCCGAGGACAGCCACGTGACCAATGGAAAGAGGTTCACCAATGCACAAAGTGATGACGTAGAGGGCATCACATTGTGCGGTGGTAAAAATTACATCCATATCTTCGCCGTCTCTGGACGAGAAAAGGAAATAAAATTGCTAAACACTTTTTTCATAGAAACAGTGGCCCATTTAAGAAGTCCCCCCCACCCACCCCCCCCCATGCTCCCCACCCTTGCCACACCTATGTCGATACTCGCACCATTTCACGCTGATCCACGTGATTGTTTCTTTCCTCTCCGCCGCATTCCTTGGGAAATGGGTGCTCCTGACTTGTGGCCAAGTCACATCGCAGTTCTCAGAGTCCATGGGCGTTAAATCGGGCCGTGTAGCGCCCGTTGTTTCTCCAACATCCAAGATGGCGTCTTGGCTGCTCATGCACGTTTCCAGCGTGACATGCGCCGGACGCCATCTTGGTATAGGAGTTAGTGCATGCGCAAATACCGAACGCTGGAAGCATGTAAAGCAAGGAGAAAATGGATTGTGAATTCAGTCTTGAAAGCTCCGATTGACCCTCAGCGTCCACAGCCTGTCGGGGGAGAGATTTGCAGATTTCCTTGCGTGAAAAAAATGCTTCCTGATTTCACTCCTAAGTAAACTGGCTCTAATTTTAAATTTGTGTCTCATTGTTCAGCGTAAGCCATCAGAGGAAATAGATTCTCTCTATCTACCCTATCGAATCCTTTTATCATTTTAAACGCCTAGGCTAAAAGACAATCTGGACTGTAAAACAGGGCTGGAAGAAGCTGCTTACGTTTTGAATGAGGTGGGTTTGGGATGCACCTCTGCACTTGATTTGTCTTGTTGACGACAGCTTTACATTGACTGTACCTCCTGTACACACAAAATAACTGTGCACACATACACATGAACACAGACATACATTAATCAGTGCAATAGAGTCCTCCGTCTGAATACAGCACATCAGACCTGGCCGGACCCAAGATAAAACTGATCAGGGTCGGCTTTGGAGCCTGTCCCAATAGGGAGAACACCGAGGACCAGCTCCTCCTTTATTTTCAGACTCCCAGGCCCTGGCTCTGGGTAAGCCTCTTAACATCTCTCATCCCCTTCCTTCAGCTGATCAAAGCTCTCCGTCGTACCTTCTGATCACAGCAGGCAATTAGACAGATTAGTATCAAACACAGGCTTTGATGTGCATCAGGGCGACACAATCAAGCCGAGTCCGAGAATGGGCCCTAGGAGTAAAAGGTGTCCTCTCCAAGCTGCAAGCCATTGTGTATCTTTTGTTTCGCAGTCAGATGCAGGCATTGAGCGATAGAGCTAAGCGATGTCAAAAAATGTTATGCGCAGGAATGTTGTGCGATGTATTATGTGGAGATTTGTTTCACAACTGACCTTCCCCCCCCTTCTCAAAGATTGAATAAGCCATGTAAGGATGGAGCCTTGAAAGCAGGGCCTGCTGTATCACCTGGAGGTACAATTTTAAAGGCGGTGCAGGAACAGAGAAAAGAAAGGCTTGCATTTCTATAGCGCCTTTCAGGACCTCAGGATGTCCCAAAGTGTTATACAGCCAATGAAGTACTATTTCAACACAGCAGCCAATTTATGCACAGCAAGATCCCACAAACAGCAATGAGATAATGACCAGATCATCTGTTTTAGTGATGTTGGTTGAGGGATAAATATAATCAGGATACCGGGAAGAACTCTCCTGCTCTTCTACAATATAGTGCCTTGGGATCTTGTTTCACCCAACCTGAGAGGGCAGTCGGGGCCTCGGTTTAACGTCAAAGAGGCAAAGAGAAAAATCCGTCCCATTAATCATTCCACAGCAAAAGTGTCTGTAGTAGGCATTTCCCACACCTGTCATCCTTAGGGTTTTTCTGAAGGAGACTGACAGCTGTTGACCAGTTATTGGTCAGTTATTGTTGACCAGTTGTTGGGTAACTTTGTGCTGTTGACATTCCCCCTCAACTAACACCAGCCGAGCACAGACTGACTGGTCACTCGTCTCGCTGCTGTTTGTGGAACCCCACTGTGTGCAAAATGGCTGCCACTCTTCTCTGCACAACGATGGTGGTTGCATCACTGAGTGATGGGAGTAGGTCTTGACTTTGTGTGATATTGTCAAATGGGCTGCAGAGTCGTTATCTACTCCATCGCTCTCCCTGGCCACTGTCTGAGACTGAACCGGATCGTTCGCAACCTTGGCGTCCTATTTGACCCTGAGTTGAGCTTCCGACCCCATATCCGTTACATCACCAAGACCACCTCTTCCACCTCCGTAACACCTCCCGTCTCTGCCCCTGCCTCAGCTCATCTGCTGCTGAAACCCTCATCCAGGCCTTTGTTACCTCAAGACTATTCCAAAGCTGTCCTGGCCGGTCTCTGCTCTTCCACCCTCCATAAACTTCAGCTCATCCAAACCTCTGCTGCCTGTGTCCTAACTCACACCAAGTCTCATTCACCCATCACCCCTGTGCTTGCTGACCTTCATTGGCTCCCAGTCCGGGAATGCCTCGATTTCAAAATTCTCACCCTTGTTTTCAAATTCCTCGTTGGCCTCGCCCCTCCCTCCTCCAGCCCTACAACCCTCCGAGATCTCTGCGCTCCTCCAATTCTGGCCTCTTGCACATCCCCAATTTTAATCGTTTCACCACTGGCGGCCGTGCCTTCAGCTGCCTAGGCCCTAAGCTCTGGAAATCCCCCTCTAAACCTCTCTTCCTCTCTCCCCTCCTTTAAGATACTCCTTAAAATCTATATCTTTGACCAAGCTTTTGGTCACCTGTCCTAATATCTCCTTATGTGGCTCAATGTCAAATTTTGTTTGATAATCACTCCTGTGAAGCACCTTGGAATGGTTTACTATGTTAATGATGCTATATAAATGCAAGTTGTTATTGTTGTTATTTTGCACGATCACACAAAGTCACACCATTGATTGTATGTGAAGTGCTTTGGGATGTTTCTGAGAGATGTGGTAAAGAGGAACACATGGAAGTAAAGAAAGAAAGAAAGACCTTGCATTTCTATTGAGCCTTTCCCGACTTCAAGATGTCCCAAACTGCTTTACAACCAATGAAATATTTTTGAACTGCAGTCACTTGTAATTGTAAGAAACAAAGCAGCCAACCTGCGCACTGCAAGGTCCCACAAACAGCAATGTGATAATGGCCAGATTATCTGTTTTAGTGATGTTGGTTGAGGGATTAAAAATTGGCCAGGATATCGGAGAGAACTCCCCTGCTCTTCTTCGAAATAGTGCCAGGGGATCTTTTACGTCCACCTGAGAGGGCAGACAGAGCCTCGGTTTGACATTTCACCCAAACGTACAGGCCTGGAAAAGACTGCAGCCAACCTGGCTGGTCCCAATATATTAATACGTCAATCGTCCACTCCCTCAAATATCTATCCAATTCTCCCTCACATTTCTCTACATGTCTGCCTCCCTGGGCAATATGTCCCACACCTTCATAACCCTAATGTGGTTATATCTAAACTGTCCCTGCACCTTCCCTCTTCTGAGCTTGGGCCGACGTCCCCTGCTTTTAGAGTTTGTGGCAATCTATTATCAGTTTATCTATTTCCTTAAGGATTTTGAACACTTGAATAATCTCTCCCCTGAGTCTTCTCTTCTCCAGAGTAAACAGCCTCAGGCTCCTCAACCTCGCCTCATTGAGCTAGGTATGTGAATACATAAACATCACTTTTACTTTCAGTTCATGTGTCACAGCTACACCAGATTGAAACAGTTCAATAGTGACAGAGGATAAACTGTGGCTCAGTGGGTAGCACTCTCACATCTGAGTCAGCACATTTATGAGTTCAAGTCCCACTCCAGAGACTTGAGCACATAATTCAGGCTGACACTACCGTGCAGTACTGAGGGAGTGCCGCACTGTCAGAGGTGCCATCTCTTGGATGAGATGTTAAACTGAAGCACCATTTGCCCTCTCAGGTGGATGTAAAAGATCCCACAGCACTACTCAAAGAAGAGCAGGGGAGTTCTCCCTGGTGTCCAGGCCAATATTCATCTCTAAAAGAGATGATCTGGTCATTATCATGCTGCAGTGTTTCTTACATTACAACAGTGACTACACTTCAAAAATTGGCTGTAGAGCACTTTGGGACATCCTTAGATCATGAAAGGCGCTATATAAATGCAAGTGTTTCTTTGACTGTTTTGAAGATATCTCAATAAGCGCCTATTGCACCAATCAGGATGTTTCTCCCCCCGCCCCCCGCCCCCCGCCAAATCTACCACTAGTGCATCTCCAAGCTGGATGAGGCCACCATGTTGGAATCTCGTGCAAAGAGACAGGAAAATACCACATCCGCCAGAATGGGTTTTTCTGCAGTAAATCCGCATAAAGCTGAGGAAAATTGTCTCAAATAAAAGTCTATTAACAAGGACATTGACAAATGTTCAATCACAATCTCTGGTCGGCTGCACGTGGAATTTGATTACAAATTCAGCATCTGTTCCAAATGGTGATAGGAGATTGGTGACAGAGTGTCGACTCGACAAATGAGCTACAGCTTCTTAAGGGGGCCAATTAGGGTTGCCAACTCTAGTGAGTCATATTCCTGGAGGTGTCATCACATGACCTCTTGCCTCCACCCACCCCGCCCCCCAGGAACCTGCCATTGGTCGCACAACATTTCCATCCTTGCGGTGCCCCGCCAATCGGAGAACACACAGACTCTTCATTACCCCATTGGGTCATTCTTAACTGTCAGTCAAACAACCTTTTTTCCCAAGTCCAGTATTTTTATAATAAACAAAAGTGTTCAAAGAAAATTTTTTAAAAACACCATTTTTTTAATGCCCCAATGATTTTTCTCCCGGGTGTTGTTCGCAGCAGTGACCTGGAGATTAGTTTTTCATTCCTGGAGACTCCAGGGCAATCCTGGAGGGTTGGCAACTCCAGGGCCAATGGATTATTGGACTAACTAAACTCCACCCCCCCACCCCATCTCACTCTTTTCCTTCGACCCCTGCTCAAATCACCCTTTAACTCAGGGACTGATTTTCCAGGAAGATGAAAGTTTAGACACTGTGTTTTGATCTTCATTCCCATGCAGCTTAGCTGTCAGATTGAATGAGGTTCGAACATGTCACATTCTTTGTTCAGTTAATTTTGCAATTGAGCGGGGAATAAAGGATAAAAGTGATTGAGCCAGCCAGGGAATTACAACGTGCATTTATCACAGAACGGCAGTCAAGCTAGTAACGCACCATAAAACACTGCAATGCAAATCATTTCTTTGTTTTTTTTTGCTTATTAATTTATGGCCATGAGCCCAGAAGTTTTAAAGTGAAAACAAAAAGTTGAGGCCTGGGATGAGCCCGTCAAATAAACCCCTCCCCGCCACTGGAAGTTTCTGGAAGCATCCCGTGCAGGTTCAGCTGGTTGAGGCAGTCAGCAGCTGAGCCATGCCGACCTGGACAATCCCAGGTTAAATGCAATTTGTCAGGATTCTGGGCCCTAAACTCAGGAACTCCTCCCTGAATCTCTCCGCCTCGCCACCTCTCTCTCCTCCTTTGAGAGCTGCTTAAAACCTCCTTTGTCAATATTTGTCTGATTAAATTTCTGTGAAGCCCCTTGGGACGTTTTACTACGTTAAAGGCGTGATATAGATACAAGTTGCTGTTATCGTTGTTAAATAATAAGCTTTCTTGCACGGATGCATGTGGTGTTAGCTTGGCTCCGTTCGTCGCACTCTCACCTCCGAAACATCAGGTTGATGGGTTCAAGGCTCAGCCCATGACCTGTGTGCGTAATCTAGGGTGACATACATGTGCTAGTACTGAGAAGGTGCTACATTGTTAGAGGTGCTGTTTTTTTGGATGAGGCCTTAAACTGTGGCTTGGCCTCTTGGTTCAGACAGAAATAAAAGATCAGGCGAAGCTGATCAAAGAACAACAGGAATTGTCTCCATGTCCTTACCCAATATTCCCTCCTGGTCATCCATCTTACAATTGTTTGTGGCGCAAAATGGCTGCCATATTTACCTACTTAACAACAGTGAGTGCAGTTCAAAGTAACTCATTGTATATGAAGCTCTTGCATGTATTTCCCCTGGCTTGTGGCTTCATTTGTTGAGAATTCAGACATGGACCTGAACTCCCAATCAGTGTGATTCCACAATCCCATCCTTCTAGTAGGGAGCTGCACTCATAGGGAACATATGGCGGACAATCAGGACCACAATCCTATAACTCTCCCTCCGATCCGAGCTCCTTTAAAGTGAAGGATCATGCAATCGCCCTTAATATGTGTTCCCAGGGGATGAAACTCCACACTGGGTGGGAGAATTTGTAAACTTACCCTGTCTTTCTTTCAACTACTATGTTCCATAGAAAAAACTTTCAACTAACTCCAGCATGATGGGTGCTAGGGAGAGAGAAGAGAATTAAATGGATAAATGAGGGCTCGACCAGATGGTGTCATTGACAGTCCTGGGATTTTTGAGAGGTTGATAACTAGAGGACACATTAGATTTAAGATAATTGGCAAAAGATCCAGAGGGGGGATGAGGAGAAACTTTCTTATACAGCGAGTTGTGAGGACATGGAACACAGCGGACTTCAGGACTTGTAATCACTCCCGGGTATCCATTATTCTATATATAAACCATCTGAACCCCTTGGTTAGATTCCAGTCTGTAATCACTCCCAGGTATCCATTATTCCATATATAAACCATCTGAACCCCTTGGTTAGATTCCAGTCTGTAATCACTCCCAGGTATCCATTATTCTATATATAAACCATCTGAACCCCTCGATTAGATTCCAGTCTGTAATCACTCCCAGGTATCCATTATTCTATATATAAACCTCCTGAACCCCTCGATTAGATTCCAGCCTGTAATCACTCCCAGGTATCCATTATTCTATATATAAACCATCCGAACCCCTCGATTAGATTCCAGTCTGTAATCACTCCCAGGTATCCATTATTCTATATATAAACCTCCTGAACCCCTCGATTAGATTCCAGCCTGTAATCACTCCCAGGTATCATTATTCTATATATAAACCATCTGAACCCCTCGATTAGATTCCAGTCTGTAATCACTCCCAGGTATCCATTATTCTATATATAAACCATCTGAACCCCTCGATTAGATTCCAGTCTGTAATCACTCCCGGGTATCCATTATTCTATATATAAACCTCCTGAACCCCTCGATTAGATTCCAATCTGTAATCACTCCCAGGTTTCCATTATTATTTGTGTTGCACTGTGAAAAAAAAGCGTTCTTGTTATGAAAGGTTCGGTTTGTATGTTTTCTGTTTATGAGTTCAAATAAAAATAAATAAAATGGCAAAATAAAAAGACACCAGTCTGTATTGTGACCAATACACAATTGTCTGTTTTCTGGACTCCTTTGCCTGGTTGTTTCGGTGACTGATTTGCGCATTCAGACAGAATTGTTTTCTCTCTCAGACTGTTTTGACACCTGGCAAGCTCTCTCTCTTTTTTTAAGAGTGTCTCAGAGGTCCCCTTTTCTATCGCCTCATGTCACAGACAGGCTGTCTTGTGCGTTAAACCATGGAAGGCCATTGAATGGGTTCAACAGCCTACACAAAGCGCCTTCAGTGACTGTGCGAAGGGCTCGGGAAGGGTGTCGAACTCCTTTGTGCTATTGTGCGGCCAGGGATGAGGACTGTTCTCTGTTTTTTCTCGACTCTCTTTGGTTCTGAAGGGCAGATGATGAAGCTTGGGCCTAACCCACGGGTTTCTCCCTTTCGCACCCCCACCCCCCCATGAGATCACTTACAGCCACCGAGTCGGAAAGAGGGAGACCGAGCTTTTAGCCTGTTGAATGCTCGCAGTGGGTTCACGCTGGACTCTGCGCTCCTCCAATTCTGGCGACTTGCGCATCCCCGATTTTCATCACTCTACCATTGGCTGCCGTGCATAAAGCTGCTTAGAACCTAAGCTCTGGAATTCATAGAATCATAGAATCATAGAAAATTTACGGCACAGAAGGAGGCCATTCAACCCATAGTGTCTGCGCCAGCTGAGAAACGAGCCACCCGGCCTAATCCCACTTTCCCACATTTGGTCCGTAGCCCTGCAGGTCACGGCTCTTTCGGTGCACATCCAGGTATTTTTTTAATGAGTTGAGGGTTTCTGCCTCGACCACCCTCTCAGGCAGTGAGTTCCAGACCCCCACCACCCTCTGGGTGAAAAAATTCTTCCTCATTTCCCCTCTAATCCCTCTACCAATCACTTTAAATCTATGCTCCCTGGTTATTGACCCCTCCGCTAAGGGAAATAGATCCTTCCTATCCACTCTATCTAGGCCTCTCATAATTTTGTACACCTCAATCAAATCACCCTTCAGCCTCCTCTTCTCCAAGGAAAACAACCCCAGCCTATCCAATCTGTCATCACAGCTAAAATTCTCCAGTCCTGGCAACATCCCCGTAAACCTCCTCTGTACCCTCTCTAGTGCAATTACATCTTTCCTGTAATGTGGTGACCAGAACTGTGTGCAGTATTCAAGCTTTTTTTTTATTCGTTCATGGGATGTGGGCATCACTGGCGAGGCCGGCATTTATTGCCCATCCCTAATTGCCCTTGAGAAGGTGGTGGTGAGCCGCCTTCTTCCACTGTGGCCTAACTAGTGTTTTATACAGTTCCAGCATAACAACCAAGCTTTTATATTCTATGCCTCGGCTAATAAAGGAAAGCATTCCATATGCCTTCAAGTCCAAATCGTTAATGGATACCACAAAAAGCAAAGGACCTAATACTGAGCCCTGCGGCACCCACTGGAAACAGCCTTCCAGTCGCAAAAACACCCATCGATCATTACTCTTCCTAAACCTCTCTACCTCTTCCTCCTCCTTTAAGATGCTCCTTAAAACCTACCTCTTTGACCAAGTTTTTGTACACCTGTCCTAATATCTCCTTATGTGGCTCGGTGTCAAATTTTGTTTGATAATCGCTCCTGTAAAGTGCCTTGGGACCTTTTACTATGTTAAAGGCGCTATATAAATGCAAGTTGTTCTTGGATGATGCTCAGGAGCATCTGTTTGTTTTTTTCCCTCTCTCTCTAGTGGTTTGATGTGTCTTTGTTAGAGTTAAGTTCATTTGGGAGAGCGGGGATAAATCAACATTACAATGGAAGAGCGAGTCAGCACCGTTTGCCATTTCCTGACTTTTCCAGGCACAGAGTCAAGCGCGCGAAGCAACAGTAATATTATCCAGAGCCTCGGAGATGTTAGAACATGAGGTTCCTTCTGCTCAGCCACAACCAACAAGGGGAATTCTAGAGCTTGGGGCCTAGATGGCTGAAGGCACGGTGGGGCGAAGGAAGTGGTGGATGCAGGGTTGGAGGGCCGCAGAGATCTCCGAGGGTTGGAGGGTTGGAGGAGATCAGAAGAGGGAAGGCCACCGAGGGATTTGAACACGCGGATGAGAATTTTAAACTTAAGGCGTTGGCGGACCGAGAACGAGGAGCAAACTCATGTCAGAGGAGCAGAAGGTAGGTTAGGGGCTATACCTCTGGAGGAGATCATTGAGGTAGGGTGGGACATGTCCATGGGAGCATTTCAAGGTAAAGTCAAGGATCATAAGTCGATATGCTGGTGTACTGGACCAGCAGACTCCAGGTTTAATCAACAGTCTGATTCCAGACTAGGAGGAATAGGGTGCTACAATTGACTTCAGCACCCCTAGGAGTAGGAACGGGTTAGAAATCAGCCTGGATTACCACTCCTAATCGCTATCCATGGTTCCTGCTGGGTAGTGGACGTGTATGGGCATCTGGTGAGGTTGGGATCAGAGCTGGGATAGGTAGGATAGGGTGGTCGGATAGTCAGCTGATTCTCTGGGGGTGTAATTGGTGTCCGCCAGCAGTACAGTCAATGGAGAAGAAAACCGCGCGCGGTGTGAATTGGTGAGAGTCCGATTCATGCTACTGGCGTCAACCAATCTCACCCCCCCCCGCAGTGTCTCGGCGCACACGGGAAGGGTAGCCCCTTGGGCAAGGTGCTGCGGTTCAGTTGACGAGTGTGGGCCTGCTGGCACCCTTGGAACCAGCGCCTTTGCAAGAGAAAATGGTGAGAACGGGAATGGGGGTGGGGGGGATAATGAATAATGAGACCCATGTTTACTTATGGGGTGTCTGGGGCATCGTGCGCTTGTTGGGGTGAGAGGGGGACAGAGAAGAGGCTTTTTGCACCTGAGGAAAAGTCGGAAGTGGAGCCATTCCTGGTTTGGAGTGGGGGGGTGGTGAACGGTTCTCACATGCAGCTGACGGTGGGCAGTTAGAGGGTAGTCTTGATGGAGCCCACCAACAAATATGGATGGTGCATGAAAAGACCAAGGGAGGAAAAGAAAGAGAGAGGACGGAAAGAAAAAAAAAGAGAGAAAGAAAGAAAGAGAGGAAGAAAGAGAAAGAGAGAAAGAAAGAGAAAGAGAAAGAAAGAAAGAGAGAGAGAGAAAGAAAGAAAAAGAAAGAAACATAGAGAGATCAAGAGAAAGAGAAAGAAAGGAAGGAAGGAAGACTTGCATTTATATAGTGCCTTTCATGACCTCAGGATGTCCCAAAGCGCTTTACAAGAGGAAGGGGAGAACATAATAAAATACCTGTCTAAACTTTTCCCAGTGGCTTAGTGGACTGAAGCACTGCCCAGTGAGTAGTGGAACAATACAGATCAAAGGAGGTTCAAGGTCCGATCCCCAGTCTGCGCTGAGTCAGCTGACCTCAGTTGGCCTACGTCCTTCATGGCCCTCATGTCTACTGGGCTAGAGAGAAGAAAAATAAATCAGCCAGGATCCCTGTCCCTAATCACTACCAGTGACCCCTGCTAGAAGGTTCACGTGTGAGGATAGGGTGGCACTTGGTTTTAATGCCCTCCATCTCCTGTAGTCGAATAGTGTGCCGATGCTCGCCATTTAGGCTGACACACGAAGACAGGAGAGGAGGCGAGAAGGCTGAAATGAGGGAAATCCGTGCGTGATAGGAAAGAAAGGGCCTGAAGGCCGATTTGCCAAGCCCGTAGATGGGCAGACCGCCTTGCCCGCTAACTGTGCCTATCAGGAAACTTGCAACTGTGCTGCCCTCAACTCTCCATCCCAACGGTTGACGACAGTGCCAATGTGGAAAACCAGCCCTCCAGGTAAAGGCCGTGCCCAGTCACACTGAGAATTGCAGGACGGATTCCCTGGAGTTCTCCCTTTTTGAACAGTATTTGGGCCTGGGAGAAAGGAGCTTTGGGCCAGAACCACGATAAAAAACCACACACACAAGTGAGATGTAAGCTTCCTGACAGATTTATATCAGGGGAAAAAAAACACAGCCCAGCAAAATTAAATTAGTTAAGACGACAAGAGGAATGCATCCTAATCGAGAGAGGCAGTTTAAAAGCTGTGCTTCAGTCATGACGTGAAACGTCCACGCCAAACATTGTTCATCCAAAAACAACCCAGCAAAGTCACAGAGTCAATGGTTGACGGGGTGAGCGAAGATGTAGAGATGATCAAATATTAGACTAGACACTATGATATCAGCCTTGTTGGGAGCATGGAGATGTCATCTGTGCGATTGGTCAAGGTCAAATAATGTAAGAAAGAAAAAAGACTGAATTTACACAGGGCCTTTTATGTCCTCAGTATATCCCAGAATCTTGGGATGTGGGTGGTGCTGACAAGTCTGGCATTTATTGCCCATCCTTAGTTGCTTTGACAAGGTGGTGGCTCACTAGGCCGTGTCAGAGGGCAGTTGAGAGTCAGCCACCTTGGTGTGGGGACTGAAATCACATATAGGTCCGACTGGGTAAGAATGGCAGATTTCCTTCCTTAAAGGGACAGTTGTGAACAGGTTGGGTTTTTATGTCAATCTGACAGCTTCATGGTCACTTTTACTGAAACCAGCTTTTTATTTCCAGATTTTTTTTCTTTTTAAATTGATTTCAAATTCTCAAACTGCCATGATGGGATTTAAACTCATGTTCTCAGACTAGATTATTAGTCCAGGCCTTTGGAATACTAGTCCAGTAACATAACCACTATGCTACCGTACCCACATTTTCCTCACGGCCAAAGAATTCCTTTAGAAGTGTAATCCCGAAAATCTGTGATGGTTCCCATGGTAATTCTGGCAGGTGACCGAGGGAACCTTCCAGAAAGCGGCAGGTCTCCACAATTTCTGGGCTTTTCTGGCCTGCCTCGTAAGGGGGCAGGATCTCTGGAAGGGGGACAGAGACTCCCTGCGCCGGGCGTACCTGCTTCCCCGGCTAATTCAGGACCCCCGCTCTCCAAATAGTGCAGTGGGGGGGTCTACTTAAATGATGATAATTAGCCGACCCCGGGGGGGGGTCCAGTGAGGATGGACTATCAATCAACCAGCTTGGGTTTGCACACAAGTGCTGGGAGAGTGTTGGCAAAAACGTAGCATCCACCCTATACTCTGGGTACGTGTCACACTTCCTGGAACACTCAAACTGTACTAATATGGGTCGGTAACCAGAGGACACAGATTTAAAGTCATTGTCAAAAGAACCAGAGGGAAAATGAGGAGGATTTTTTTTTACTCAGCGAGTTGTTATGATCTGGAATGCCCTGCCTGAAAGGGCGGTGGAAGCAGATTCAATAATATCTTTCAAAAGGGAATTGGATAAATACTTGAAAAAGAAACATTTGCAGGGCTATGGGGAAAGTGCAGTGGGGAGTGGGACTAATTGGATAGCTCTTTCAAAGAGCCGGCACAGGCACCATGGGCCGAATGGCCTCCTTGGTGCTGTATGATTCCATAACAACACCACCACCCCCCCACCCACCCCCCGACATTGTTGTAAAACTGTGTATCCTCAGAGATTTATTTGTACGTCATAAGCTTTTAATGAAAAATAATTGTTAACGTGAGGAGATTAGACAGGGGGTGGGTCGAGGTGGCCTGTCGAGTCCTCTGATCCCTTGCAGCACCCAACAGAGCACGGCACCCAAACCATCCACAAAACAAAACTGTCTTGTCCTTTTTGTTGCTGTTAATCCTAAACAGAACCCAGGCCAGACAGCTAACGTGAGCTGGCCTTGTTTTCTTTCCCTTGGGTGTGTAGGGAAAGGCCCAGTTATACAAAGGAAGGTAGTGCAGCACCGTGAGAGCTGTGAAGCTGCTTCAAGGGCCACTTAGCATTTCCTGTTACTGGTATTGACTTCAATGGGAAGAGGCCACTCGTGGTAAATAAGGCATTGGGGCCCACTCTGATTACCAGCTGGGCCGATAAGTTCCTTCAAATCTGACGGGCAATTGTGTTCAAGAGGGCTGTAAAGCCCCCTTAATCTCCTTGTGTACAGAAGAATTCACATTGAATAGCAGGGTCACTGTAGCACTGAAGATCGATGCAGATCCATTGAGAGACCTTGGCGAATGGCAAAAGCCTCATAGTGCAAGGCACCACCAAGGTTGAAAGGAGTGGGAGAGAAAGAAAGCAAAGGAAAGCAATTTGATGACACCAAGCCCATAGATTGTTGCAGGAAGGCAACGTGGGAACATAAGAACGGGAGTAGGCCATTCAGCCCCTCAAGTCTGTTCTGCCATTCAATTGGATCATGGCTGATCTGTATCTCAACTCCATTGACCCGCCCTGTTACCCTTACCCACAAAAATCTATCCAAAGACTGAGGAAGCTAAGGACTTCCACTTTTTGGACTCTGGGAAAGAATGAGTTAGAGTAGGAGATGACACAATGATTCTTGATTTCAACATGGTGGGGAGGAGGAGAGTGCAGCACTCACTCTCTGAAGCTCAGGAGGAGCAATGGAGGAAGGAATGCTCACAGGAACGTTCATCTTAGTTGCACCAGTGAGGACTGCAACAAAGTGAGCAGTCGGAGGTTGGACATGAGAGAAGGATTGGCTTTTTTTTAAAATTGTTCTTCAGGAAGCGGGTGACATGGGCAAAGATGCATTTGTTGCCCATCCCTAAGTGGCAGGGATTATTCTTACAACACAGTGGGCCAGTAAGAGTCAGCCACATAGTGTGGGACTGGAGTCACGTGTGGGCCAGTCTCAGTAGGGGTGGCACATTCCCTTCCTATTCCAATGTGATTCAGACAAGATGGGTGAGTGGACAAGAACATGGCAGATGCAGTATAATGTGGATAAATGTGAGGTTATCCACTTTGGTTGTAAAAACAGAAAGGCAGATTATTATCTGAATGGTGATAGATTGGGAAAAGGGGAGGTGCAACGAGACCTGGGTGTCCTTGTACACCAGTCGCTGAAAGCGAGCATTCAGGCGCAGCAAGCAGTTAGGAAGGCGAATGGTATGTTGGCCTTCATTGCAAGAGGATTTGAGTACAGGAGCAGGGATGTCTTATTGCAGTTATACAGGGCCTTGGTGAGACCACATCTGGAGTATAGTGTGCAGTTTTGGTCTCCTTATCTGAGGAAGGATGCCCTTGCCATGGAGGGAGTGCAACGAAGGTTTACCAGACTGATTTCCGGAATGGCAGGACTGATGTATGAGGAGAGATTGGGTCGACTAGGCCTATATTCACTAGAGTTTAGAAGAATGAGAGGTGATCACGTCGAAACATAAAATTCTAACAGGACTAGACAGACTAGATGCAGGGAGGATGTTCCCGATGGCTGGGGAGTCCAGAACTAGGGGTCACAGTCTCAGGATACGGGGTATGCCATTTAGAACCGAGATGAGGAGAAATTTCTTCACTCAGAGGGTGGTGAACATGTGGAATTCTCTACCACAGAAGGCAGTGGAGGCCAAGTCATTAGATGTATTCAAGAAGGAGATAGATATATTTCTTAATGCTAAAGGGATCAAGGGATATGGGGAAAAAGTGGGAACAGGGTACTGAGTTAGACGATCAGCCATGATCATTTTGAATGGCGGAGCAGGCCCGAAGGGCCGAATGGCCTACTCTTGCTTCTATTTTCTATGTCGCTATGTTTCCCTGGAGGGCATTACAGGACCAGGTGGGTTTATTACAACAATCCAGCAGCTTTCATGGTCATTTTTCGGGTGCCAGCCCATAAATTACACTTATTGGCTATGGTGGGATTTGAACTCACGATCTATGTTTTGATTAGTCTCGTAGCAAACTACTGCACAAACGACAAGCTTTGTTCTCTTACTTGTCCAGGATTGCAAGAAAAATGTTGGAGCGAGTGTAAGACAGCATAAATTGGGCTAAATGTTTTTTTTTCTACCTCATTAATATGTTTTTAAATTCACTCTTATATAACACACAATTTTGAGCAAGGGGAAGGTCATCAAAAAGATTCTTGAAAGAAAGACCTTGCATCTATACAGCATCTTTCTGAGCTCAGGAAGTCCCAAAGTGCTTCTCAGCCAATGAAGTACTTTTGAAGTGTAGTTACTGTTGTTATGTAGGAAACGCAGCAGCCAATTTGTGCACAGCAAGATCCCACAAACAGCAATGTGATAATGACTAGATAATCTGTTTTAGTGATGTTGGTTGAGGGATAAATATTGGCCAGGTCCCTGGGGAGAACTCCCCTGGTCTTCTTCGAAATATTGTCATAGGATCTGCCGAGAGGGCAGACGGGGCCTCGGCTTAACGTCTCATTCAAAAGACGGCACTTCCGACAGTGCAGCACTCCCTCAGTACTGTACTGAAATGTCAGCCTAGATTAGGTGCTTAAGTCTCTGGAGTGGGCCTTGAACCCACAATCGTCTGACTCAGAGGCAAGAGTGCTACCAACTGAGCCTAGGCTGACACCATGGATTGGAACAAGGGAGGGGAATTTGAAAGAAAACTAAAATCAATATGAATTGTATTAAAGCTCTAGTCAATTATTCTCGACTCCTCATGGAAGGCAGCCATTGTATGAACGAACTATCCTAAGTGCAAGCACAGCTCATTCTGGATAACAATAAACAAGAATATTCTGATAGGGCGGGTCCCTGGGTTAGAGGATATGCAATGTTGAAAAGCTTTTGGCTTCAGATTGAATGAAACACTTAGCCAACAATGGGACATCAAAAGAAAAAAACTTCTCTGCTTTTAAATGTTTACAGCATCCCACAGGAAATAGTCTTCCAAGTGAAACTTGTCATATTAACATCTTCTTATTGCGCCAGCACTTTGTCACAATGATCTACTGTAACACGATTCAACAACAATTAAGGAAGTCAAGGTCACATTCGAGTACGCCCTTCACCAGCTGAAGAGAAAAGAACGTCCTCGCTTCCTAAAGTCTACTGTTTGTTAAGTCATGATTGCGTGCGATGGTCCCTGAGGCCATCGAGGGTTCGACTGTGGGAGAAGAGGGCAGCCAGTTGACCAAAGCAGCTCAAATTATTGATTTGCCTTATGGGAAATCCATTCTTGGTTTCAAAAAAGAAACCCTGTAAAATAACGCAGCTCGTTGGTATTTAAAGGAGCGTTATCCCACCATTCTCTCCCGCCCTCTTTATGAAAAGTTTACACAGTGCAACAAATATTTGTTTGTACCATTGGCACAGGTTTTTCCCATGTCACCTGAGAGCACCCAACTCTACCTCACTGTCTGCTCCAGTGACCCGAAGGCCCCTGCCATGCTGTCATCATGCCAGTCTGACAGCAAGACCAGGATGAGTCTAAACTCCGTCCAGATGAGTGCTGCCAAAGCTTGGGCCCATGCTGTTCAACTCCCGTCTGCGCCTTCCCGCCTCCTGCCTCACCGGCTGCCATTTTGAGTCGGTAATTGTGGAACCCGGTATGTACATCCCATTCTACCTCCTCTATAAGTCTACTTAATGTCGTTGACTTTTTTTGGACTCACTGAGGTTAGAGATGCCGCCACTTACTCAATATTTTACACCCACTGTTAGAATCTAGCACTGCCAGGTCAACTATGGAAAGGGTTGGGTGCTGAGCAAAACTCCCTCTACACCGCCTCCAACATAGGAACAGGAGGAGGCCATTTAGTCCCTCGAGCCTGTTCCGCCATTCAGTGAGAGCATGGCTGATCTGTGACCTAACTCCATGTACCCACCTAAGCCCCATACCCCTTAATATCTTTGGTTAACAAAAATCTATCAATCTTAGATTTAAAATTAACAATCGAGCTAGCATCAACTGCCGTTTGCAGAAGAGGGTTCCAAACTTCTACCACCCTTCAGACCTGAAGGTCCAGGCTCTAATTTTTAGGCTATGTCCCCTAGTCCTAAATTCCCCAACCAGCGGAAATAGTTTCTCTCTATCTACCCTATCAGTTCCCCTTAATATCTTGAAAACTTCGATCAAATCACCCCTTAATCTTCTAAATTCCAAGGAATACAAACTTAGTTTGTATAATCTCGCCTCGTAATTTAACCCTTGAAGTCCAGGTATCATTCTAGTAAATCTACGCTGCACTCCCTCCAAGGCCAATATACCCTTCCTGAGGTGCGGTGCCCAGAACTGAACACGGTACTCCAGGTGTGGTCCAAACAGGGCTTTGCATAGCTGTGGCATAACTTCTGCCCCCTTGTATTCTAGTTCTGTGGTGTCAATTGGTAACACTCTCCTCCATCTGAGTCAGGAGGTTGTGGGTTCACATCCCACTCTAGGGGACTTAAACATAAAATCCAGGCTGCCACTCCAGTGCAGTACTGAGGGAGCAATGTGCTGTCTTTCAGTTGAGACATTAAACCAAGGCCCTGTCTGCCCTCTCTGGTGGATGTAAAAGATCCATGGCAGTATTCAAAGAAGAAGCTAGGAGTGCTCCCGGTGTCCTGGCCAATATTTATCCCTCAGCCAATACCTAAAAAAAACATTATCTGGTCATTATCACATTGTTATTTGTGGGACCTTGCTGTACGCAAATTGGCTGCCACTTTTCTTACATTATTGCAGTGACTACACTTCAAAAGTTCATCATTGGCTGTAAAGCGCTTTGGGATGTCTTGAGGTGGTGAAAGGTGCTATAGAAATGCTTCTTTCTTTATTTGTGAAGCTTTACTCTGTTGCAAACTTCGAGCAAAATCCTAAGCACCTCAATTTAAAAGCAATTCACAGGAGACAGCTTCACAAACACGTTGATGACGTGCCTACATACACAAGAGGCCAGAGGATCTGATTTTCCAGTCTATTCACTAGAGGGTAAATGAATTGAGGAATTTCGAAGGGAGTGCAGATTGGAGACAGGGCTGCAACACACGAAGGCACCGATTCTCCAACTCCCTTCCAGCATGGCTTTCCCGCTGAGAATGTGGGATGAGTAAAGTTACCCCGACCTGTACATTCCTGCACATTCTATGCACGCCAGGATACATACATGTCGGGATTCTCTATAATTTATATCCTTTGTAAATGGCTTTGAAGCTGGGGTTGTTCTTAGAGCAGAGAAGGTTAAGGGGAGTTTTGATAGAGGTGTTCAAAATCATGAAGGGTTTTGGTAGAGTAAATAAGGAGTAAGTTTCCAGTGGTATAAGAATCGGTAACCAAAGGACACGGATTTAAGGTGATCGGCAAAAGAACCAGAGGCGACATGAGGAAACATTTTTTTAACACAGCGAGTTGTAATGATCTGGAATGCTCTGTCTGAAAGGGCGGTGGAAGCAGATTCAATAGTAACTTTCAAAAGGGGATTGGATAAATACTTGAAGGGAAAATATTTGCAGGGCTATGGGGAAAGAGCAGGGGAATGGGACTAATTGGATAGCTCTTTCAAAGAGCGGGCACAGACTTGATGGGCCGAATGGCCTCCTTCCATGCTGTATCATTCTTTGAAGCTATGATTCTATGACGCAGCTAAGCTTCCTTGACAATCAGATGGCGCAACTTTTTGGAGAAACCCTTTCCAGATTTACTGCACATTTGCTTTTCATTTCTGACAGGGCGATGTTTGTGCAAGTGCTTTTTTTTCAACTTCAAAGCGATTTTTCACTCAGTTCAGCCAGAAGACAAGGGGACTCTAATAAAGTGGCAGTTCATCATATAGCACTCAAGTAGCTTAAAGTTGGAGCTTAAGGCACATAACTTAATGGAGGTTACAATCCTATCCCTCAAGGTATTGATAACATTGTCCAGTATTAATAATGGGACGGTGCACTTGACGTTACTGGATGTCTACTAGATGTTGGTATGTCTACTGTCCAACACAGCAATGACAACAACCGGCACTTATATAGCACTGTTAATGTAGCAAAATGTTTCGCAACAGCGACAGGGAGCAACAACAACAACAACTTGCATTTATACAGTGCTTTTAACACAGTAAAAACGTCCCAAGGCACTTCAGAGTAGTGTTAGCAAACAAAATTTGACACCGAGCCACGTAAGGAGATATTAGGACAGTTGACCAAAAGCTTGGTCAAAAGAGGTAGGTTTTAAGGAGCATCTTAAAGGAGGAGAGAGATAGAGAGGCGGAGAGGTTTAGGGAGGGAATTCCAGAGCTTGGAGCCCCGGCAGCTAAAGGCACGGCCACCAACGGTGGAGTGATGGAAATCGGAGATGCACAAGAGGCCAGGATTGGAGGAGTCACAAAGCAAGAATTAGGAGTGGTGACTGAAGGCTTAGTTGAAGAAATAGGTTTGAAGGGGACTTTTCAAGGTGAGGAGAGATATAGAAAGTGGCTTTAATGAACTAATTCGATTTTCACTTCCTTAGCAACCTCACAATCAGCATCAATTCTATGCCATTCTAGCCGAGACCAGCTCATTCAGCACAGACCAAGAATTGAACATAGGGACATCTCATATTGTATGGCAGAGCACCCGATTGAGTAACTCATTAACCAGCTGTCGCTGGAGAGCTCTGTACAGCTGATGCTGATTGCGAGGTTGCTACGGAAGTGAAATATCGAAGTAGTTTATTTTATTCCAATTGTACCTGTAATTTATTTTTTAATTTGTCTTTGCCTCTCAAAAACAGACTTACCTATATTTAGTGTCTTGCCAAATTTAAGTACCTTGATCCACTTTGAAGTGCGGTGAATGTTATGCAAGGAAAAGGTAGAGAGGACTTTAATATATCATGCAATGAATGGCACTGTTTAATACGGCATCTGGAGTATCAGCCTTATTCAAATCCTGGAATGATGCTTGAACCTACAACTTTCTGCTGTAGGAAGTGAGTGTTACTAACTGAGCCAAGCTGATAATGTCGTGCTGATAAGCCATCATTGTCCCCAGTCCTACATTACAACAGTGACTATATTTCAAAAGTACTTTATTGGCTGAAAAGTGCTTTGGGGCGTCCTGAGGAGGTGAAAGGTGCTATATAAATGCAACAACTTTCTTTCCTTTTCTGTACTCTCTCAAAAAGAATTCTCTCAGAGTTCAAACTTCTGAGTCAGTCATTGGCCAACTGCTGGGGTTATTAGCTCCGCCCATTGACATTTGAGAAAAATGTCATAGGAATGATTCAGGAAAGCAGATGGCCCTGGTCTAATGAATCGTTTTTGTTGGAAAATGTGATGGAATAAACGGGGCAAAACCCCTGACTATCTGATCAGATGTGGAGATGCCGGTGATGGACTGGGGTTGACAATTGTAAACAATTTTACAACACCAAGTTATAGTCCAGCAATTTTATTTTAAATTCACAAGCTTTCGGAGGCTTCCTCCTTCCTCAGGTAAATGAGGAAGGAGGAAGCCTCCGAAAGCTTGTGAATTTAAAATAAAATTGCTGGACTATAACTTGGTGTTGTAAAATTGTTTACAATTATCTGATCAGACGCAGCACCGGAGACTGGTGACCACAAAGGAGACCTCAGTGCATTCAGAGAGGGTGACTGGTTCAAGCAGGGAGCCAAAAGATCGACTGAAGGGGAGTTGGTGCAAGGCATGGAGGGGTAACGAGGGCAGACATGTAATGGTTATGTGACAGGCCTAGGGATCCTGGGACCTGGACTAATAGTCCAGAGAATGCGAGTTCAAATCCCACCATGGCAGTTTGAAAATTCAGTTAAAAAAACACTGGGAATAAAAAACTGGTATCCGTGAAAGTGACCATGAAGCTGTCGGATTGTTGTAAAAACCCAACTGGTTCACTAATGTCCTTTAGGGAACGAAACCTGCCATTGTTACCTGTTCTTGCTGATATGTGACTCCAATCCCACAGTGTGGTTAACTGCCCTCTACACTCTTTTGTATCAAGAAGGTCAATAAATGCTGACATTATGAGTGATGCCTGCATCCTGTAAATGCCATTGATTATGCTGAAATGCACTGAGGTCATGATTTGTCGTACTTTACCTTTCCTTTCACTCCTCATCATCTCATTCATAGCTCACTCAGAGTCCAGTGAATGGAGAATCAGAGCAATTAATACGAGCTGCCTTGATGGCTAAGCTATTGACTGCAGTACTCAGTGTAGCACTGAGCCACACAGACCAGGAAGCTCCCGGTTTTGGTCGTTGGGCTGTGCTGAGTTCACTGATCTCAATGGGGTGCTTTGTGGGGGCTACATTTGGCCTGGGGGAAGGACAGGTAAAGAACCAGTCACTCTTAACCATTATCTAGTGACCCACTTCAGAAGAGGGCACGTGGGTAAACAGTTCATAGAGACAGCAAACTGGAAGGGTTGAGGATGTGACCATCCCATTCTCCTGTTTCTTCGATGTCCATTGCGCACTGCCTCACTGGACCATACAGAAAATGGATCTCCACCCTGCACACAACACCATTACCACGACCTTGATCAATGGACACTCGGCAACCAAGAGGTCCCTCCCCAGCCGTGGCTAATGAAGTGGCCATGAGCTGAATTCCAGAGATGAGGTGCGAGTGACTGCCCTTGACATCAAGGCAGCATTTGACCGAGTGTGGCATCAAGGAGCCCTAGTAAAACTGAAGTCAATAGGAATCAGGGGGAAAACTCTCCAGTGGCTGGAGTCATACCTAGCACAAAGGAAGATGGCAGTGATTGTTGGAGGCCAATCATCTCAGCCCCAGGACATCGCTGCACGAGTTCCTCAGGGCAGCGCCCTAGACCAAACTATCTTCAGCTGCTTCATCAATGACCTTTCCTCCATCATAAGGTCAGAAATGGGGATGTTCGCAGATGATTGCACAGTGTTCAGCTCCATTTGCAACCCCTCAGATAATGAAGCAGTCCGAGCCCGCATGCAGTAAGACTTGGACAACATCCAGGCTCGTGCTGATCGGTGGCAAGTAACATTCGCACCAGACAAGTGCCAGGCAATGACCATCTCCAACAAGAGAGAGTCTAAACACCTCCCCTCACCGAATCCCCCGCAATCAACATCCTGAGGGGCACCATTGACCAGAAACTTAACTGGACCAGCCACATAAATACTGTGGCTACAAGAGCAGGTCAGAGGCTGGGTATTCTGCAGCGAGTGACTCACCTCCTGACTCCTTAAAGCCTTTTCACCATCTACAAGGCGCAAGTCAGGAGTGTGATGGAATACTCTCCACTTGCCTGGATGAGTGCAGCTCCAACAACACTCAAGAAGCTCGACACCATCCAGGACAAAGCAGCCCACTTGATTGGCACCTCATCCACCACCCTAAACATTCACTCCCTTCACCACCGGTGCACAGTAGCTGCAGTGTGTACCATCCACAGGATGCACTGCAGCAACTCGCCAAGACTTCTTCGACAGCACCTCCCAAACCTGCACCTCCACCACCTAGAAGGACAAGGGCAGCAGGTACATGGGAACACCACCACCTGTACGTTCCCCTCCAAGTCACACACCATCCCGACTTGGAAATATATCGCCGTTCCTTCATCATCGCTGGGTCAAAATCCTGGAACGCCCTACCTAACAGCATTGTGGGAGAACCTTCACCACCCGGACTGCAGATGTTCAAGAAGGCGGCTCACCACCACCTTCTCAAGGGCAATTAGGGATGGGCAATAAATGCTGGCCTTGCTTCGACGCCCGCATCCTTGAGAATGATTTTAAAAAAATAATCCATCTCTTCTTTTGTTTTATCTTTTAAATTGCTGTAGAGTTTTGAACCAAAGAATTCCTAATGCTGCACGTTGCATCCTCTAACTCAGCTAGACTAGTTCCTTGCAAAGATAAAGCAAAATACTACCGATGCTGCAATTGGGATTGTGTCTCATAATGTCTTTTATTTCTCATATTTTGCCTCCATTTGTCTCCTGCTAATATAATTTCTGTGATTTAACCATCACTTGTTCTGCATTCAAGTATTTCATTGCTCATTCTGCAGCAACAACAACAACTTGCATTTATATAGCACCTTTGACGTAGTAAAACGTCCCAAGGTGCTTCACAGGAGCGATTATCAAACAAAATTTGACACTGAACCACAAAAGGAGATATTAGGACAGGTGAGCAAAAGCTTGGTCAAAGATGTAGGTTTTAAGGAGCGTCTTAAAGGAGGGAAGAGAGATAGAGAGGCAGAGAGGTTTAGGGAGGAAATTCCAGAGCTTAGGGCCTAGGCAGCTGAAGACACGGCCGTCAATGGGGGGAACGATAAAAATCAGGGATGCGCAAGACGCCAGAATTGGAGGAATGCAGAGATCTCAGAGGGTTGTAGGGCTGGAGGAGGACACAGAGATAGGAAGGGGTGAGGCCATGGAGGGATTTTAAAATCGAGGCATTGCGGACCTGGAGCCAATGTAGATCAGCGAGCACAGGGGTGATGGGTGAATGGGACTTGGTGCGAGTTAGGATACGGGCTGCAGAGTTTTGGAGGAACTCAAGTTTATGGAGGGTGGGAGATGGGAGGCCGGCCAGGAGAGCATTGGAATAGTCCAGTCCAGAGGTAATAAAGGCATGGATGAGGGTTTCTGCAGCAGATGAGCTGAGGCAGGGGTGGAGACGGGCGATGTTACGGAGGTGGAAGTAGGCGGTCTTGGTCATTTCTTTCCTAGTGTGTGTTTTTCCTTCCCCTTCTTCCTTTCCCTTGTTCTGTTCTTTTTAAAATGCTGTTCATCTGTAATTACGTCCTCTCCTGAGGAAGGGTCTTGAGACCTCAAACATAGATTACTGTTTCTCCACAGATTCTGTCTGACCAGCTGAGTATCTCCAACTTTTTCTGTTCTTTCTTTAAGCTCCTTATTATGTGTCAGCCGGTAGCTCTATCACCTCTGAGTCAAAAAGTTGTGAGTTCAAGTCCCACTCCAGAGACTTGAGCACATAATCCAGCCTGACACTCTAGTACAGTACTGAGGGAGTGCTGTACTGTCGGTGGTGTCATCTTTCAGACGAGATGTTGAACCAAGGCCCAGTCTGCTCTCACAGGTGAATGTAAAAGATCCCACGGCACTATTTCAAAGAAGAACAGAGAAGTTCACTGTGATGTCCTGGCTAATATTTATCCCTCAACCAACATCACTAAAACAGATTATCATATTGGTGTTTGTGGGAGCTTGCTGCGTAAAAATTGGCTGTTGCGTTTCCTACATTGCAATAGTAATTACACTTCAAAAAGTACTTAATTGGCTGTAAAGTGCTTTGGGATGTCCTGAGGTCATTAAAGGTGCTATGTAAATGAAAATTCCATCCTCCTTCCTTCCTTCCCTTGAAAACCCATCTGTGGGATGCAGTGATACAATTTCTGTGTGTATGTGTGTGGCATTAGCTCAGTGTCTGAAATATCAATCAAAAGCATCTTACTCATCCTCCCACCTGCTGGCTCAACAATAAACTCATTGTTTAATCCAGCTACAATCCTGTTCTGATGGACACATCCCTTTGTTGTTAATAGTTTTTTTTTCTCTGTGTGTATGTGTGTGTGCAAAGTAAATGTCAAGGAGGGGTAGGGCTTTTTCAAAGATTAATTGCTTTTGTCTTTCTTTCATCATAATCACAAAACACTGGGATTTGAACTTGTGATAGCCAGATCCGTTTCTGAAACAACATGACTATTTTTTTTTGGTGTGTGTGTGTGTGTGTGTGTTTGATATTATGATGATTTCATTGAATGTCAGGCATCGTAGAATTAAACCTAATAATGAATTAAGCTGTGTTATTCTCTTTCGTGTTGCCATGGGTACCAGATGTTTCTTTCATAGTTGTTACTTATTATTAAAGGCAAACTACCATCCTAATTCTAAATGGTTGTAGGTCAAAGGGTCAGTGGCCCTTTAATGTAAGAAGCATTATCTAAATGATTGGTTGGTATGCATACTGCTCAGTGAAAGAAAGAAAGAACTTGCATTTATATAGCGTCTTTCGTGACATCCCAAAGTGCTTTACAGCAAATGAAGTATGTTTGAAGTGTAGTCACTGTTGTGATGCAGGAAACACGACAGCCAATTTGCACACAGCAAGATCCCACAAACAGAAATATGATAAATGACCAGATCATCTGTTTTTATTGATGTTGGTTGAGGGATAATTATTGGCCAGGGCACTGGGGAGAACTCTACTGCTCTTCTTTGAATAACGCCATTGGATCTTCTATGTCCACTGGAGAAGGCAGACTGAGCCTGAAAGGTGGCCCCGCCGACAGTGCAGCTCTGCTTCAGAACTGCAGTGGGAGTGTCAGCCTGGATTATGTGCTCAAGTCTCTGAAGTGGGGCTTGAACCCACGACCTTCTGACTCAGAGGTGAGACAGGGCTGACACCTCAGCGAGCAGCTAAGCACCACAGACCTGGAAGGCCCCATGGATCAACCCCCGTCTGTGCTGGCCTTACTGATCTCAAAGCCACAACTGGGATCGGGAACCTCTAAATTAGAGAGGGGGTTGAAAAAAGCCAGGGCTTCTGACTCCTGCCTAGAGACCCCCTCAAGTGAGAATAAAGATGGAGCTTGTCAGTGGTGCCCTTCACTGTATAGGGTCAGCTACGAGAAATGGCCGCTAAGGTGAAGCTGTAGGCATCCCCCCTCCCCGCACCCCCCCACCCCCCTGACTGTGGAACCGAATTGCAGGAATCAGTGCATAGCACAAAATTTAGTGCTGCACTGTCAGAGGTGCCGTCCTTTGGATGAGACATTAAACCGAGTCCCCGTCTGCCCTTTTAAGTAGATTTAAAAGATCCCACTACACCATTTTGAAGAAGTGCAGGGGGGTCTCCCCAGTGTCCTGGCCAATATTTATCCCTCAACCAACATTACTAAAAACAGATGATCTGATCATTATCTCATTTCTGTTTGTGGGACCTTGCTGTGTGCAAACTGGATGCTGCGTTTCTACATCACAACAGTGACTACACTTCAAAAGTACTTAATTGGCTGTAAAGCTCTTTGGGACGTCCTGAGGTCGTGAAAGGTGCTATAGAAATGCAGGTTCTTTTTTTCTTTATTTCTCAGGAGGGGAAGGAGAAAGAAAAAAAAGGAGAAAAGTAACTTAAGGAGCCTCTCAGTAAGAGCCTGTCAGATAACCTGAGGTGCAAACAAATGAGGGTCAACCATATAGAATTAAATTATTACATTGTTAAACTTTGATGAATCACAGGTTGAAGATTAAGTGCCGAGCTAGCAAGCAACAGCTGCTGGAAGTTTAATAGCAGGACGAAGTTTAAATCCAAACGTTGGCACTGTTCCATACTAGCCGTCGGTGTAATGTACACATCTCAGCCTGCACTGTGTCAGCTGCGATGTGATAAGATATTTCTGTTAACGGAAAGCACATTATGTAAAACAGCTGTTTCTCAAATTGAAAAGATAGTTTTGGTAATTTGTTCAACCTGCCATATCCTCGAAAACATCTCTCACCTCTAGCCCCCAACCTCCCTCCCTCTCTCTCACACAGCCCTTTCATGTCTGTCTCCATTTTGTTGAGACTACCACAATCAGTGCTCCTCTGAACTTTCCTCCCTCCTAAGCTTCAAGTATCCTGTCCTGCAGCTCATCCTGTTCCCTGCATCCTCACACTGTTGCAATGAAGACTGATTGCTGCAACTCCTGCTCTAACCCATTGTGTCCCAGGCCCTCAAAACCGTGGAATTTCTCACCTTCTCTCCATGTCCCCTTCTTCCTAAAGTCCTGGCATTGCTTCATCACTTCTTCTTCATTTGCCTCGGTCTGCCCACATTCTTTTCAACCTTGGCCCTTGACCTAAGTTTTCTCAATTAAATAAGAAATCCCATTCTAAAGTGAATCTGACTACTTTAACCAAGGTAATTTAAAAAAAAATTCATTCTCCGGATGTGGTCGTCACTGGCAAGGCTGGCATTTATTGCCCATCCCTAGTTGCCCTTGAGAAGGTGGTGGTGAGCTGCCTTCTCCTTGAACCGCTGCAGTCCGTGTGGTGAACGTGCTCCCACAGTGCTGTTAGGAAGGGAGTTCCAGGACTCCGACCCAGCGACGATGAAGGAACGGCGATATATGTCCAAGTCGGGATGGTGTGTGACTTGGAGGGGAACTTGGAGATGATGGTGTTCCCACACACCTGCTGCCCTTGTCCTTGTAAGAACTTAAAGAATAAGCTTGCATTTCTACAGCAAAATACTGCGGATGCTGGAAATCTGAAATAAAAACAGAAAATGCTGGAGAAGCTCAGCAAGTGAGGCAGCATCTGTGGAGAAAGAAACAGAGTTAACGTTTCAGGTCGAAGACCTTTCGTCAGAACTGGAAGATGTTAAAGAGTTAAAGTATTTAATCAAGTACAGAGCCAGGGAAAGGAAGGAAGGAGAGGGAGGGGAGGAGAGTGACTTTACAACCCATTTTACAACCTTCCGGAATCAACATTGATTTCAATAACTTCAGATCATAACCACTGCTCCCATAACCAGGTGTTGTAAGATTCCTCCCATTATTTCAGTCAGCTAGTGCTGGTAATGGTTCTGCTGCTGCCATTTACAGCTACTCCTGATCAATCTTTTGTTTCTTAACTTGTTCCATTACCACCCTCCTTGCCTTGCACCATCATCCCTTCTGTCATTTAATCACTCATGCCCTCCACCCTATCACAGACCTTCTCTTTTGTTCTTTCCTCCCCTCCCTCCCCCTCCCTCGCTCAAAAACTTTAACTCTTAACATCTTCCAGTTCTGACGAAAGGTCTTTGACCTGAAACATTAATTCTGTTTCTCTCTCCACAGATGCTGCCTGACTTGCTGAGCTTCTCCTGCATTTTCTGTTTTTATTACTTGCATTTCTATAGCGTCTTTCATGTCCTCAGGATGTCCCAAAATACTTTACAGCCAATAAGTACTTTTGAAGTGTAGTCACTGTTGTTATGTAGGAAACACGGCAGCCAATTTGCGCACAGCAAGGTCCCACAAACAGCAATGTGATGATGACCATCTAATCTGTTATAGTGATGTTGATTGAGGGATAAATATTGGTCAGGACATAGTACCTGGGGATCTTTTAAGTCCACCTGAAAGAGCAGACGGGGCCTCGGTTTAACATCTCATCTGAAAGGCAGCACCTCCGACAGTGCAGCACTCCCTCAGTACTGCACTGGAGTGTCAGCCTAGATTTTGTGCTCAAGTCTCTGGAGTGGGAATTGAACCCACGACCTTCTGACTCAGAGGCGAGAGTGCTACATGAGCCACAGCTCACAAATCTACACCCATGTGGCCCTCTGAGGCCCTACGGTATCCACCAAAAGGGTCCCATGAAAACAAAAAGCTATCTCTCACCAATCACAATAAAAGAACTCAGCTGAAACAATTTTGTGGCTCTGAATCTTTTCTTTCCTCTCATCAGCCATATTCAGGCAAGTGAAGATTATAGGCTGCAGTGGACAAAAGGCACTACTGCTATACTCCTTCCGGAGTGAAGAATTTATAAATATTTTTAACAAGAATATCCCAAACAAAAGAGTGATGATGACTGCCGCTTAAAAAAAATTGTTGATGAAGGCTTGTCTTTTTTTTTGAAGTTCAAGGTGTTTCCTGCTATCCTTTGGGAGTTTAAGACTTGTTATCTTTACAAAGTGGCGTCTGTAATTTCTCTTGCCCTCGGCTTGACAGAAAATAATGAAACAGCATCTCTGCATTGCACCATAGATCAAGGTAAAGCTGACATAGAAATACATAGAAGTTACACCGAAACAGGCCATTTGGCCCAACTGGTCCATGCTGGAGTTTACCCTCCGCACGAGCAAATAATCCATCCTGTTCCCATATCTCTTGATCGCCTTTTCCTTCATCCATCTATCCAATGTAATTTTGAATGTTGACATTGTTTCTGCCTCTGACTCTGGGAATGAATTCCACAACCTCACAACTCCCTGTGTATGGAAATTTCTCCTGCCCCCTGTTCTAAACCTCTTTCCTTTAATCTTGTATCTACGGCCCCTCATTCCTGGCCCCTCAACTACTGGAAACAGTTTGCTTCTCTCTGCCCTGACCGATCCTTTCACAAGAGCTTGCGCTGTGCAGCATGATTTCTGACGGGAATGAGGCTTCGACCTACCCTAAATCCGGAACGGTAGTGTGAGGAATTTTCATGCCATTCTACTGTGTGAACTCTGGCTACATGGTCAAAAGCAAAATACAGCAGACGCTGGAAATCTGCAATAAAACCAGAAAATGCTGGAGAAGCTCAGCAAGTCGGGCAGCATCTATGGAGAAAGAAACAGAGTTAACGTTTCAGGTCAATGACCCTTCGTCAGAACTGGAAAAAGTTGAAGATTAAACAGTTTTTAAGCAAATACAGAGCCAGGGAAAGTGGCGGGAGGGGGAGGAAGGAGAGGAAAGAACAAAAGGGAAGGTCTGTGATAGGGTGGAGGGCAAGAGTGATTAAATGACAAAGGGGATGATGGTGCAAGGCAAGGAAGGTGGTAATGGGACAGGTTAAGAAACAAAAGATGGGTCTAGAGGAGCTGTAAATAGCAACATCAGAACCATTTGCAACACTGGCTGCCCAGAAAAAATGGGAGCAGTGGTTGTGATCTGAAGTTATTGAAATCAGTGTTGAGTCCGGAAGGTTGTAAAGTGCCTAAACGAAAGATGAGGTCCTGCTCCTCGAGCTTATGCTGAGCTTCATTGGAACAGTGTAAGAGGCCGAGGACAGAGAGGTCAGAGTGGGAGTGGGACGGGGAATTAAAATGGCAAGCGACCGGCAGGTCAGGGTCACGCTTTCGAGCGGAGTGGAGGTGTTCAGCAAATCGATCAAAGTTACATTGTGCTGTTAACAGAGGGCTCGTGCATCCCAGTGGTCAGGTGTTAGATTGCTCATTTACAATAATAATGAGTAATCCCCTTGAGTAAATGGATGGCAGTCTATCCAGTTGCTAAATGAGTGCCAATGATGCTGGGAAGGTGCCATGCTGTATGACTGGCATAGGAATTGAAGCAAGAAAGAAAGAAAGAAAGGTCTGTGGAATATCCAGCACTTCATCAGCTTTCTTCTGTGCCATTTTAATTCCCCATCCTACTCCTACTCTGACCTCTCTGCATGATAGACATAGAATCATAGAAGTTACAACATGGAAACAGGCCCTTCGGCCCAACATGTCCATGTCGCCCAGTTTATACCACTAAGCTAGTCCCAATTGCCTGCACTTGGCCCATATCCCTCGATACCCATCTTCCCCATGTAACTGTCCAAATGCTTTTTAAAAGACAAAATTGTACCCGCCTCTACTACTGCCTCTGGCAGCTCGTTCCAGACACTCACCACCCTTTGAGTGAAAAAATTGCCCCTCTGGATCCTTTTGTATCTCTCCCCTCTCACCTTAAATCTGTGCCCCCTCGTTATAGACTCCCCTACCTTTGGGAAAAGATTTTGACTATCGACCTTATCTATGCCCCTCATTATTTTATAGACTTCTATAAGATCACCCCTTAACCTCCTACTCTCCAGGGAATAAAGTCCCAGTCTGTCTAACCTCTCCCTGTAAGTCAAACCATCAAGTCCCGGTAGCATCCTAGTAAATCTTTTCTGCACTCTTTCTAGTTTAATAATATCCTTTCTATAATAGGGTGACCAGAACTGTACACAGTACTCCAAGTGTGGCCTCACCAATGCCCTGTACAACTTCAACAAGACATCCCAACTCCTGCATTCAATGTTCTGACCAATGAAACCAAGCATGCTGAATGCCTTCTTCACCACCCTATCCACCTGTGACTCCACTTTCAAGGAGCTATGAATCTGTACTCCTAGATCTCTTTGTTCTATAACTCTCCCCAACGCCCTACCATTAACGGAGTAGGTCCTGGCCCGATTCGATCTACCAAAATGCATCACCTCACATTTATCTAAATTAAACTCCATCTGCCATTCATCGGCCCACTGGCCCAATTTATCAAGATCCCGTTGCAATCCTAGATAACCTTCTTCACTGTCCACAATGCCACCAATCTTGGTGTCATCTGCAAACTTACTAACCATGCCTCCTAAATTCTCATCCAAATCATTAATATAAATAACAAATAACAGCGGACCCAGCACCGATCCCTGAGGCACACCGCTGGACATAGGCATCCAGTTTGAAAAACAACCCTCGACAACCACCCTCTGTCTTCTGTCGTCAAGCCAATTTTGTATCCAATTGGCTACCTCACCTTGGATCCCATGAGATTTAACCTTATGTAACAACCTACCATGCGGTACCTTGTCAAATGCTTTGCTGAAGTCCATGTAGACCACGTCTACTGCACAGCCCTCATCTATCTTCTTGGTTACCCCTTCAAAAAACTCAATCAAATTCGTGAGACATGATTTTCCTCTCACAAAACCATGCTGACTGTTCCTAATTAGTCCCTGCCTCTCCAAATGCCTGTAGATCCTGTCCCTCAGAATACCCTCTAACAACTTACCCACTACAGATGTCAGGCTCACTGGTCTGTAGTTCCCAGGCTTTTCCCTGCCGCCCTTCTTAAACAAAGGCACAACATTTGCTACCCTCCAATCTTCAGGCACCTCACCTGTAGCGGTGGATGATTCAAATATCTCTGCTAGGGGACCCGCAATTTCCTCCCTAACCTCCCATAACGTCCTGGGATACATTTCATCAGGTCCCGGAGATTTATCTACCTTGATGCGCGTTAAGACTTCCAGCACCTCCCTCTCTGTAATATGTACACTCCTCAAGACATCACTATTTATTTCCCCAAGTTCCCTAACATCCATGCCTTTCTCAACCGTAAATACCGATGTGAAATATTCATTCAGGATCTCACCCATCTCTTGTGGTTCCGCACTTAGATGACCTTGTTGATCCTTAAGAGGCCCTACTCTCTCCCTAGTTACCCTTTTGCCCTTTATGTATTTGTAGAAGCTCTTTGGATTCACCTTTGCCTGATCTGCCAAAGCAATCTCATATCCCCTTTTTGCCCTCCTGATTTCTCTCTTAACTCTACTCCGGCAATCTCTATACTCTTCAAGGGATCCACTTGATCCCAGCTGCCTATGCATGTCATATGCCTCCTTCTTATTTTTGACTAGTGCCTCAATCTCCCGAGTCATCCAAGGTTCCCTACTTCTACCAGCCTTGCCCTTCACTTTATAAGGAATGTGCTTACCCTGAACCCTGGTTAACACACTTTTGAAAGCCTCCCACTTACCAGACGTCCCTTTGCCTGCCAACAGACTCTCCCATCATAGAAGCGGCTGAGCTGCCTCTGGAGCCCGAAAGCTTCAATGTCCCCCGGCTGCAGGTTTTTCTTCTTAGAACCAAGCACATCTCCAGCAGTACAGGAAGGAAGGAGGAAGAAAGAAAGAAAGAAAATAAGTTCTCTCTCTCGGCTCATACAAGAAGAGTGGTCGTTTGAATGAGATACATTGGAAAAGAAAATCAGGGGCTTGTAAAACGGACCTGCCAATTCGCTACTGGCGAAGACTAACTTCACCATCAAACACAGAAGAGGGAGGGTGAACAGATAGTTTAAATTTAACTGTTTCACACACGGGGTGAATGTGTGGAACAGCGGAGGTGGATAGTGTCAGCTAATTCAAGGGTCAGCTTAGTTGAAAGAAGCAATCGGGGTGTCAGAAGTAGAGTGTCGTCTGGTATTTTGGGGACCAGTTTGGAGACTGAAATGTTTCTTTCCCCCAGTCTTTAGCTTCTTATATTCCAATCTTGGCTAACATTTCTCGTTTTTTTGGCCAATACCTTTAACAGTTGCTTCAGTGACTCATCGCTGTCTATGTCTAGACAATGCAATGAGACAATTAAAAAAAATTAATAAAATGTTGGGGTATATTTAGCTAGAACGGTTAAACACAAGTCTAAAGAGGTTATGGCTGAGTCTGCACAATGCACTGTTTAGACCACACTTGGAGTTTCCATGTAAACTGGAGTGTCAGGCCTGGCTCAGGGTAATATTCTCGCCTCTAAGTCGGAAGGTCGTGGGTTTATAGTCTCACTCCAGAGACTTGAGCACAAAATCCAGGCTGATACTCCAGTGTGGTACTGAGGGAGTGCTGCATTGTCTGAGGCGCCGTCTTTCGAATGAGATGTTAAACTGAGGCCCCGTCTGCCTTCTCAGGTGGACGTAAAAGATCCCATGGCATTATTTCGAAGGAGAGGAGGGGGCATTCTCCCCGGTGTCCAGGCCAATATTTATCCCTCAACCAACATCACTAAAAAACAGATTACCCGGTCATTTATTTCACTGCTGTTTGTGGGACCTTGCTGTGTGAAAATTGGCTGCTACTTTTCCTATATTATACAAGGCCAATATGTCCTTCCTGAGGTCTGATGGCCAAAACTGAACGCAGTACTCCAGATGTGGTGTAACCAAAGCTCTGTACAACTGAAGCATATCTTCCTCCCCTTTGTATTCCAACCCCCTTGAGATGAAGACCAACATTCCATTAGCCTTTTTGAATACTTTTTGAATCTGTGCACTAGCCTTTAGTGATTTGTGTACCTGGACACCTAAATCCAGTTGATCCTCAACACCTCCTAGTCTCTCGCCATTAAGAAAACTGGACTGGTAATCCAGAAAATGTGAGTTCAAATCCCACCATGGCAGTTTCAGAATTTGAATTCAGTTTTTTAAAAATCGGGTAATATAAAACTGGTATCAATAAAAGTGACCATGAAGCTATCAGATTGTCTCAAAACCCAACTGGTTCACTAATGTCCTTTCGGGAAGGAAACCTGCCATCCTTACCCGGTCTGGCCTATATGTGACTCCAGTCCCACATCAAAGTGGTTGACTGTTAACTGCCCTCTAGAAAGGTCTAGCAAGCCACTCAGTTGTATCAAAATGGTACAAAAGATAACAAGAATAAACACAGCATTGTGGGAACAACTTTACCGCATGGACTGCAGTGATGAAGTCACATCTCCATCTTCTCATAGCAACTAGTGATGGGCAATAAATGCCAGCCTTGTCAGTGGCGCCCATATCCTGAGAATGAATAACTACAATCACTCCCTCTGTCCAGAAAATAGGCACCATTAATTTTTTTAAAAATTAGCCCGTCCAAATTGAAAATGGGTATTGGTGAATTTAAATAACAATTTGGTAACTGCAGTTAATGAAACAACTGCCGTCAGTATTACTGTTTCATGTCAATTTGAGTGTGTAAATTAGAGACATTCCCTTATTAAGCGGTATCTGACAATGTTTCATTTAGGCAATTGGCTTGAAGCAGACTATTCCAGACAGGGCGCTGAGCAGGGAGCTTGAGCTACTAAATGGGTCTGTATATGTTGCTTGAAAACCTGAATGAAGTTATTCTTTTCTTGGATTATAAAAGACTGAAAAACAAGCTCATAATAAGCAGATCACTAATACCAGGGGTGAAACTTTACACACAGTTTCTCCCAACCAAGGTCTTTTGCCTGGAGCTCTATTTCTTGTTTGTAGAAATTCCAGCTCAGAGCTAACTATCACTTGTTGAACCACGGTCCATCAGACTGCAGGATATCGGACTTGCCCATTACATGTTCTCTCTGTGCTTCCACGAACCACTGGGGTCAAGTTCATGAGTCATTTGTTTTTGTTACAGTTGCCTCCAACTGTACACTGTTGTTAAGGAGACCTAATATACACACACAAAACATAAAGACCTCCCAAGCCGGGTAGCAGCACTTTGGTTACAGCGTTGGATAACTGTCAGCCGTGGCTCAGTCGGGTAGCACTTTCGCCTCTGAGTCTTGGAATTCAAGCTCCCCACTCCAGAGACTTGAGCACAAAATCCAGGCTGACACTCCAGGGCTGGTACTGTTGGAGGTGCCGTCTTTCGTATGAGACGTTAAACTGAGGCCCCGCCCGCCCTCTCAGGTGGATGTAAAAGATCCCTCTGCGAAGAAGAACAAGGGAGTTCTTCCCGGTGTCCTGGCCAATATTTATCCCTCAACCAGCATCACTAAACCAGAATTTCTGGTCATTTATCTCATTGTTGTTTGTGGGATCTTGCTGTGCGCAAATTAGCTGCTGTGTTTCCTACATCACAACAGTGACTACACTTCAAAAAGTACTTAATTGGCTGTCAAGCGCTTTGGGACATCCTGTGGTTGTGAAATACATTGTAGGAATACAAGTCTTTCTTTCTTTTACTGTAACGAATGACACCACTTGCAAGACGTCATCAAAGGGTGCAACTTAAGCCAGTCAGTAAACTTAAAGAAACTCCACCAATATTTCCTTTCAATACACTTCCTATTGTAGTGATCTTGAAGTGAAAAATGGAGAAAAAAATATATCAATGATAACATCAGTAGGACAGACTATTTTTTTAAACAATCCCAAGCTAATCACTGGACTGAGATAAAGGATCAGCCATGATCATGATGAATGGCAGAGCAGGCTCGAAGGGCCGAATGGCCTACTCCTGCTCCTATTTTCTATGTTTCTATCCCAAGCTAATCACTGGGGAGTGGGGGGAGAGGTGGAAGAGAGAGAAAGAAAAGGAGAGGAAAGAGAGAGAGGAAAAAAAAGTAAAGAAAGGAGGGTGAAGAGAGGGAATGGGGGGAGAGAAGCAGAGAGAAAGAAAGGGAAAAATGTATGGGAGAAAAAGGAGAGAGGGGAAAGGGATAGAGAAAAGACATGACAAGGGAATGACAAAAAGGAGAGAAAGAATAGAAGGCATGAGAGAGAAATGGAGCTGAGAGGAGGGAGGGATCAAGGAGAGAGGGAGAGAAAGAAATAAAGGGGAAAGAGAGAAATGTAAAGGATACCAGGAAAGGACCGAGAAATGGAAGTACAGTAGGCAACTCCAGTTAAATAGGGAGACACAGACAAATGGGCTGAATGGCTTCTTTCTGTAATGTCTATAATTTTATGACTTCATGAGAGAAAGGGGAGATGGGAAGGAGAATGACAGGGAGAGAGAAAAGAGGGGCACAGAGAAGGGTAAAAGAGGAAGGAGAGAAAACAGAAAAAGAATGGATGTCACGGGAGGGTTGGGGGAGAGGAGTGAGACTGGGGAGAGAGAAATACGGTAGTGAAGAGAGAGAAAAGGGAAATAAGAGAGAGGGGAGGAAATAGAGAAGTGATAGTGGTTTTATAAACAACATTGTGTCTGGGCGTGTGAGGTTGAGGTGCAGGGGAAGAGACTGTGGGCCTATCTCATCCGTGATTCATTAACCAAATCACTTGAGGATTACTTACGGGAGCAATGGGAAAATATTGACTCCTTTAAATAAAAAAAATCTCACTTTAAAGAGCTTGCCGTGGATATGTGTGGGCTGGTACTCAAGAGATTCACTTGAAGTGGTCTCTCCTGTATCTGTGTAAAAATAAATCAAAATAAATCCTGAAAAACTGTGGCAGAAGTTCTTGAAGAATGCGTTCCCCGCAAAATAGTCCACTTGTGACTCACACCTTATAAACAGTGCCTGTGGTACTTGTGGGTAATGCAACCTTGCAATAATTCCCACACATGGCAAGAGGAAGAACATAAGAAATTGGAGCAGCAGTAGGCCAATCGGCCCCTCGAGCCTGCTCCGCCATTCAATAAGATCATGGCTGATCTGATCCTAACCTCAAATCTAAATTCATGTCCAATTTCCCGCCCACTCCCCGTAACCCCTAATTCCCTTTACTTCTAGGAAACTGTCGATTTCTGTTTTAAATTTATTTAATGATGTAGCTTCCACAGCTTCCTGGGGCAGCAAATTCCACAGACCTATCAGCCTCTGAGTGAAGAAGTTTCTCCTCATCTCAGTTTTGAAAGAGCAGCCCCTTATTCTAAGATTATGCCCCCTAGTTCTAGTTTCACCCATCCTTGGGAACATCCTTACCGCATCCACCCGATCAAGCCCCTTCGCAATCTTATATGTTTCAATAAGATCGCCTCTCATTCTTCTGAACTCCAATGAGTAGAGTCCCAATCTACTCAACCTCTCCTCATATGTCCACCCCCTCATCCCCGGGATTAACCGAGTGAACCTTCTTTGTACTGCTTCGAGAGCAAGTATGTCTTTTCTTAAGTATGGACACCAAAACTGTATGCAGTATTCCAGGTGCGGTCTCACCAATACCGTATATAACTGCAGCAATACCTCCCTGTTTTTATATTCTATCCCCCGAGCAATAAAAGCCAACATTCCGTTGGCTTTCTTGATCACCTGCTGCACCTGCATACCAACTTTTTGATTTTCTTGCACTAGGACCCCCAGATCCCTTTGTACTGCAGTACTTTCCAGTTTCTCGCCATTAAGATAATAACTTGCTCTCTGATTTTTCCTGCCAAAGTGCATAACCTCACATTTTTTTTTCTTTTTGTTTTTTTTAACAACTGTTTGTACTATTTGTATTGTAGATTTCCCATGGGTCTTCCCCTCTCTTGCTGCTCTCAACTTTATTCCCTTCTGACTCCCCGCTCAGGTTCCCATCCCCCTGCCACTCTCGTTTAAACCTTCCCCAACAGCACTAGCAAACACCCCCGCGAGGACATTGGTCCCGGTCCTGCTTGGGTGTAACCCGTCCCGCTTGTACAGGTCCCACCTTCCCCAGAAGCGGTCCCAATGTCCCAGGAATCGAAATCCCTCCCTCCTACACCATCCCTACAGCCACGCATTCATCCTGTCTATTCTCCTGTTCCTATACTCACTGGCACATGGCACCGGTAGTAATCCTGAGATCACTACCTTTGAAGTCCTGCTTTTTAATTTATCTCCTAACTCATTAAATTCATCTTGCAGGACCTCATCCCTTTTTTTACCTATGTCGTTGGTACCAATATGGACCACAACTACTGGCTGTTCACCCTCCCCCTCCAGAATGCCCTGAAGCCGCTCCGCGACATCCTTGACCGTAGCACCAGGGAGGCAACATACCATCCTGGAGTCACGTTTGCGGCCGCAGAAACGCCTATCTGTTCCCCTTACAATTGAATCCCCTATCACTATAGCCCTGCCACTCTTCTTCCTCCCCTCCTGTGAAGCAGAGCCACCCGTGGTGCCCCGAACCTGGCTCTTGCTGCTTTCCCCTGATAAGCCATCTCCCCCAACAGTATCCAAAGCAGAATATCTGTTTGAGAGGGAGATGGCCCCAGGGGACTCCTGCTCTACCTGCCTAGTCCTTTTACTCTGCCTGGCGGTCACCAATTTCCTTTCTACCTGCGTAATCTTTACTTGCGGTGTGACCACCTCACTGAACGTGCTATCCACGATAGTCTCAGCATTGCAGATGCTCCACAGTGAGTCCACCCGCAGCTCCAGCTCCAAAATACAGTTCGTCAGTAGCTGCAGCTGGACACACTTCCTGCACATATGGTCGCCAGGGACACTGGTCGTGTCCATGACTTCCCACATAGTGCAGGAGGAGCATATCACGGGTGTGAGCTGTGCTGCCATGACTTGCCTTAGACTATCAGACTCTCCTCCCACTCTCGGTCTCTGCTTTTATACTGTGCTCACCTCTCGGACTCTCCTGCCTCACCTGTGACGTCGCACAGTAGTTTTCTCTTGTTGCAGGTCTGCTGCTGCTTTTATTCCCCAATCTCAGTCTTCTACTCTCAGGTCCACTGCCGCTCTGGGGAAAAAGTTAGGAAAAGCAAGGCAAAGCAGCACCTCCTTCCCCCACTTCACCGAACTCCCACACTTACCAAATTCTCAGTTCACACTGTATTGTCCACATACTGTCTGACTGGCAATTGACTGAAGATTGTAGGATACTAATGTAGGCAGTCAAATACTCGAAGGTGCACGTGTTGCTGGGATCTGTAGAAAGCAATCCCAGACCAGGATTTTTTTTTATTTTTTATTCGTTCACGGGATGTGGGCGTCGCTGGCAAGGCCGGCATTTATTGCCCATCCCTAATTGCCCTCGAGAAGGTGGTGGTGAGCCGCCTTCTTGAACCGCTGCAGTCCGTGTGGTGACGGTTCTCCCACAGTGCTGTTAGGAAGGGAGTTCCAGGATTTTGACTCAGCGACAATGAAGGAACAGCGATATATTTCCAAGTCGGGATGGTGTGTGACTTGGAGGGGAACGTGCAGGTGGTGTTGTTCCCATGCGCCTGCTGCTCTTGTCCTTCTAGGTGGTAGAGGTCGCGGGTTTGGGAGGTGCTGTCGAAGAAGCCTTGGCGAGTTGCTGCAGTGCATCCTGTGGATGGTGCACACTGCAGCCACAGTGCGCCGGTGGTGAAGGGAGTGAATGTTTAGGGTGGTGGATGGGGTGCCAATCAAGCGGGCTGCTTTATCTTGGATGGTGTCGAGCTTCTTGAGTGTTGTTGGAGCTGCACTCATCCAGGCAAGTGGAGAGTATTCCATCACACTCCTGACTTGTGCCTTGTAGATGGTGGAAAGGCTTTGGGGAGTTAGGAGGTGAGTCACTCGCCGCAGAATACCCAGCCTCTGACCTGCTCTCGTAGCCACAGTATTTATATGGCTGGTCCAGTTAAGTTTCTGGTCAATGGTGACCCCCAGGATGTTGATGGTGGGGGATTCGGCGATGGTAATGCCGTTGAATGTCAAGGGGAGGTGGTTAGACTCTCTCTTGTTGGAGATGGTCATTGCCTGGCACTTATCTGGCGCGAATGTTACTTGCCACTTATGAGCCCAAGCCTGGATGTTGTCCAGGTCTTGCTGCATGCAGGCTCGGACTGCTTCATTATCTGAGGGGTTGCGAATGGAACTGAACACTGTGCAGTCATCAGCGAACATCCCCATTTCTGACCTTATGATGGAGGGAAGGTCATTGATGAAGCAGCTGAAGATGGTTGGGCCTAGGACACTGCCCTGAGGAACTCCTGCAGCAATGCCCTGGGGCTGAGATGATTGTCCTCCAACAACCACTACCATCTTCCTTTGTGCCAGGTATGACTCCAGCCATTGGAGAGTTTTCCCCCTGATTCCCATTGACTTCAATTTTACTAGGGCTCCTTGGTGCCACACTCGGTCAAATGCTGCCTTGATGTCAAGGGCAGTCACTCTCACCTCACCTCTGGAATTCAGCTCTTTTGTCCATGTTTGGACCAAGGCTGTAATGAGGTCTGGAGCCGAGTGGTCCTGGCGGAACCCAAACTGAGCATCGGTGAGCAGGTTATTGGTGAGTAAGTGCTGCTTGATAGCACTGTCGACGACACCTTCCATCACTTTGCTGATGATTGAGAGTAGACTGATGGGGCGGTAATTGGCCGGATTGGATTTGTCCTGCTTTTTGTGGACAGGACATACCTGGGCAATTTTCCACATTGTCGGGTAGATGCCAGTGTTGTAGCTGTACTGGAACAGCTTAGCTGGAGGCGCAGCTAGTTCTGGAGCACAAGTCTTCAGCACTACAGCTGGGATGTTGTCAGGGCCCATAGCCTTTGCTGTATCCAGTGCACTCAGCCGTTTCTTGATATCACGTGGAGTGAATCGAATTGGCCGAAGACTGGCTTCTGTGATGGTGGGGATTATCGGGAGGAGGCTGAGATGGATCATCCACTCGGCACTTCTGGCTGAAGATGGTTGCAAACGCTTCAGCCTTGTCTTTTGCACTCACGTGCTGGACTCCGCCATCATTGAGGATGGGGATGTTTGCAGAGCCTCCTCCTCCCGTTAGTTGTTTAATTGTCCACCACCATTCACGACTGGATGTGGCAGGACTGCAGAGCTTTGATCTGATCCGTTGGTTGTGGAATCGCTTAGCTCTGTCTATAGCATGTTGCTTCCGCTGTTTAGCATGCATGTAGTCCTGAGTTGTAGCTTCACCAGGTTGGCACCTCATTTTTAGGTACGCCTGGTGCTGCTCCTGGCATGCTCTTCTACACTCCTCATTGAACCAGGGTTGATCCCCTGGCTTGTTGGTAATGGTAGAGTGAGGAATATGCCGGGCCATGAGGTTACAGATTGTGCGGGAATACAATTCTGCTGCTGCTGATGGCCCACAGCGCCTCATGGATGCCCAGTTTTGAGCTGCTCGATCTGTTCTGAATCTATCCCATTTAGCACAGTGGTAGTGCCACACAACACGTTGGATGGTGTCCTCAGTGCGAAGACAGGACTTCATCTCCACGAGGACTGTGTGGTGGTCACTCCTACCAATACTGTCATGGACAGATGCATTTGCGACAGGGAGATTGGTGAGGACGAGGTCAAGTGAGTTTTTCCCCTCGTGTTGGTTCACTCACCACCTGCCGCAGGCCCAGTCTAGCAGGTATGTCCTTCAGGACTCGGCCAGCAGTGGTGCTACCAGAGCCACTCTTGGTGATGGACATTGAAGTCCCCCACCCAGAGTACATTTTGTGCCCTTGCTACCCTCAGTGCTTCCTCCAAGTGGTGCTCAACATGGAGGAGGACTGATTCATCAGCTGAGGGAGGACGGTAGGTGGTAATCAGCAGGAGGTTTCCTTGCCCATGTTTGACCTGATGCCATGAGGTTTCATGGGGTCCAGAGTCAATGTTGAGGACTCCCAGGGCCACTCCCTCCTGACTGTATATCACTGTACCGCCACCTCTGGTGGGTCTGTCCTGCCGGTGGGACAGGACATACCCAGGGATGGTGATGGAAGAGTCTGGGACGTTGGCTGAAAGATATGATTCTGGAAGTATGGCTATGTCAGGCTGTTGCTTGACTAGTCTGTGGGACAGCTCTCCCAATTTTGGCACAAGTCCCCAGATGTTAGTAAGGAGGACCTTGCAGGGTCGACTGGGCTTGGTGTTTTGCCGTTGTCGTGTCCGGTGCCTCGTGGTCTGATGCCGGGTGGTCCGTCCGGTTTTATTCTTATTATGACTTTTCGTAGCGAGATTTTACAACTGAGTGGCTTGCTGGGCCATTTCAGAGGGCAATTAAGAATCAACCACATTGCTGTGGGTCTGGAGTCACATATAGGCCAGACCGGGTAAGGACGGCAGGTTTCCTTCCCTAAAGGACATTAGTGAATCAGATGGGTTTTTACGACAATCCGGTAGTTTCATGGCCATCATTACTGATACTAGTATTTTAATTCCAGATTTTTATTTAATTAATTGAATTTAAATTCGCCAGCTGCCGTGGCAGGATTTGAACTCATGACTCTGGATTTTAGTCCAGGCCTCTGGATTACTAGCCCAGTAACATAACCACTATGCTACCGTACCCGTTAACATTGGAGGTACGGGGATGGGTGAATATTCTGGAGCTATAAGAAAGAATTTGCATTTATATCGCGCCTTTCACCTCCTCAGGAGGTCTCAAAGCGCTTCACAGCCAACTCAGTACTTTTGAATTGTAGTCACTGTTGTAATGTAGGGAAACACCGCAGCCAATTTGCGCACAGCAAGTTCCCACAAACAGCAATGTGATAATGACCAGAAAACCTGTTTTTAGTGATGTTCATCGAGAGGTAAATGTTGAGCAGGGTGCAAGAGAGAACTCCCCTGCTCTGCTTCGAAAAGTGCCGTGGAATCTTTTACGTCCACCTGAGAGGGCAGATGGGTGCCTCAGTTTAATGTCTCATCCAAAAGACGGCACCTCTGACAGTGCAGCACTCCGTTGGTATTGCACTGCAGTCTCAGCCTAGATTATGTGCTCAGGTCCCTGGAGTGGGACTTAACCTATGACGGTCTGACTCAGAGATGAGAGAGCTACCTACTGACACCTACAAAGGTCATGTTCCATGTTCTGCATTTGAATACAGAGAAGAAATGTTCCTCTCAGATGAGGGACACACAGAAGTAGGCTCCATTATCCCAGCAAAAAATTATGTTGGGCTCTTTCCAGATAGGGGGAGGACTTAGCAGTTACAGCTTCAGATTGAAATAAAGTTAGACCGTAAAACACTGCTTCTGTCTTGGTAACAACCAGTATTGCCCCTTGACCTTGGAAGCCATAGATCAGCTGGCATCATCTTCAAACACTCTGCGGACGTGGAGCTTCATCACTGATCATGGTTTAACTGTTCATTGACCCTCGGAGGAAGCTTCCTCATGTTAGCTGGAGTAGATTGACCTGTTCGGTATACTCTTTGGTTCCCCCCTGTAGTCACGGTTCACTGAATATTGCAAGTGGGTTACATCTCTTTCATTGGTTCAGTGGTTTATTTGTGACTTTTGTGAAACACATATGTTCCTATCGGCCTGTCATTTGGTCAGTGCTGCTCACAGTTCAACCAGTGAGCTCACAGCTTAAGTCCAGCCCCCCGACAGTCCTGTTTCCGCACTGGCAGCAGGGGAGTACGGAAGAAACGGTCAAAAATGGCACCGTGTTGGCACTGTTCAGATACCAGGGTGCAAAGTAGCATTATTTTCCTTCCAACCAACCTGGGAGCGCAAAGGGAAAGCTGCAGCCCATTTGATTAAATGGCCGTCAACTGTATCTTTAGCAAAGTCCCACTTTGATATATGGCATTTTATATATAGTCACAGATCAGTCTGAGACAGCTCCAAGGCAAGGCTCATTTGAATCACAGATCAAGATAACCAGTGGATAAATCTATTTACCGTCGCCCTCTTACACCTGGCAGTTTAAGCAAATTACACTGATTATACATAAATGTTTCTTAACCCTTACTGCGATCAAGTTTGCTTGTCTGGACACAGTGATGCTGCAGGGACCCCAGCAATCAGTTTGCTTCAATGTGGAATTGAACAATTGATGCACAGATACGACTAAATATGTATCTTTTAAGTTTATATATTAATGCACAGGAGTAGACCTTCAGCTAACTCGATGGCGTGGTATAAAATGTAAAAGTCCAGATGTAATGGTGAATCTACATAAAACCTTAGTAAGACCAACAGTAGATGGGGAGAAACTGTTTCCACTGGCAGGTGGGTTGGTAACCAGAGGACACAGATTTAAGATAAATGGCAAAATGGCACAGGCGAAATGAGGAGAATTTTTTTTACGCAGCGAGTTGTAATGATCTGGAATGCACTGCCTGAATGGGTGGTGGAAGCAGATTCAATACTAACTTTCAAAAGGGAATTGGATAAATACTTGAAAGGGAAAAAATTTACAGTGTTTTGGGCAAAGAGCCGGCACGGGCACGATGGGCCGAGTGGCCTCCTTTTGTGCTACGAGAGTCTATGATTCTATGACTACAGTGTTTTTTTATATTCGTTCATGGGATGTGGGCGTCGCTGGCGAGGCCAGCATTTATTGCCCATCCCTAATTGCCCTTGAGAAGGTGGTGGTGAGCCGCCTTCTTGAACCGCTGCAGTCCGTGTGGTGACGGTTCTCCCACAGTGCTGTTAGGAAGGGAGGTCCAGGATTTTGACCCAGCGACGATGAAGGAACGGCGATATATTTCCAAGTCGGGATGGTGTGTGACTTGGAGGGGAACGTGCAGGTGGTGTTGTTCCCATGTGCCTGCTGCTCTTATCCTTCTAGGTGGCAGAGGTCGCGGGTTTGGGAGGTGCTGTCGAAGAAGCCTTGGCGAGTTGCTGCAGTGCATCATGTGGATGGTACACACTGCAGGCACAGTGTGCCGGTGGTGAAGGGAGTGAATGTTTAGGGTGGAGGATGGGGGTGCCAATCAAGCGGGCTGCTTTGTCCTGGATGGTGTTGAGCTTCTTGAGTGTTGTTGGAGCTGCACTCATCCAGGCAAGTGGAGAGTATTCCATCACACTCCTGACTTGTGCCTTGCAGATGGTGGAAAGGCTTTGGGGAGTCAGGAGGTGAGTCACTCGCCACAGAATACCCAGCCTCTGACCTGCTCTTGTAGCCACAGTATTTATATGGCTGGTCCAGTTAAGTTTCTGGTCAATGGTGACCCCCCCAGGATGTTGATGGTGGGGGATTCGGCGATGGTAATGCCGTTGAATGTCAAGGGGAGGTGGTTAGACTCTCTCTTGTTGGAGATGGTCATTGCCTGGCACTTGTCTGGTGCGAATATTACTTGCCACTTATGAGCCCAAGCCTGGATGTTGTCCAGATCTTGCTGCATGCGGGCTCGGACTGCTTCATTATCTGAGGGGTTGTGAATGGAACTGAACACTGTGCAATCATCAGCGAACATCCCCATTTCTGACCTAATGATGGAGAGAAGATCATTGTCGAAGCAGCTGAAGATGGTTGGGTCTAGGACACTGCCCTGAGGAACTCCTGCAGCAATGTTCTGGGGCTGAGATGATTGGCCTCCAACAACCACTACCGTCTTCCTTTTTGCTAGGTATGACTCCAGCCACAGGAGAGTTTTCCCCCTGATTCCCATTGACTTCAATTTGACTCGGGCTTCTTGCTGCCACACTCAGTCAAATGCTGCCTTGATGTCAAGTTAGAGCACTATGTGCAGTTTTGGGCTCAACACGATAGAAAGGATATTGAGGCATTAAAGAGGGTACAATGCAGACTCACTAGGATGCTGCCTGGTATGAGGAAGAACAACATGAAAAATTGAGCCTGTTTTCATCCGTATCGAGGAGCTTACGGTGTGTTTTTTTGGAGTTGTTTAAATTTTGAAGTGATGGGACAAGACTAGATAGAAACAGACTCTAGCGATTGAGGGGGCATAGATATAAGATGAAATATAAGAGATTTAGGACAGAGAAACTTTTTACACAGGGGGTTGTGAGGCTGTGGAATGCACTACTGGAGTTAGTGATTGAAGCAGAGACCATGTCAACATTTAAGAATACGTTATATTTACACAGCGAGTTGTAATGATCTGGAATACACTGCCTGAAAGGGTGGTGGAAGCAGATTCAATAGTAACTTTCAAAAGGGAATTGGATAAATACTTGAAGGGAAAAAATTTACAGGGCTATGGGGAAAGAGCAGGGGAAAGGGACTAATTGGATAGCCCTTTCAAAGAGCCGGCACAGGCACAGGCACGATGGGCCAAATGGCCTCCTCCTGTGCTGTACCTACTATGATTGTATGGTGCTATGATATTATGGTTGAAGGAAAGGGGATATAGGGATACGGGAACAGGGTGGGCACATGGGATCAGATTACTGCTCGTGTGGAGGAGGATAAACACCGACCTGCCTGGTTGGGCCGAATCTCCTATTTCTGTGTTGTATGTAATTCTTCTGTGTACACGAAACAACAACAACTTGCATTTATACAGTGCCTTCAACATAGTAAAACGTCCCAAGGCACTTCACTGGAGCGTAATCAGACAAAATTTGACACCGAGCCACATAAGAAGATATTAGGACCGGTGACCAAAAAGCTTCGTCAAAGAGGTAGGTTTTAAGGAGCGTCTTAAAGGTGGAGAGAGAGGTAGAGAGGATTAGGGAGGGAATTCCAGAGCTTGGGGCCTAGACAGCTGAAGGGCTGGCCGTCAATGGGGGGTGGGGGCGGGATGTGGTGAAGGAAATCGGGGATGCTCAGGAGGCCAGAATTGGAGGAACACAAAATTTTCGGAGGGTTGTAGGGCTGGAGGAGGTTACAGAGATAGGGAGGGGCGAGGCCATGGTGGGATTTGAACACAAGGATGAGAATTTTAAATTTGAGGCTAGACCCTTAACTCTCCTGCATTCCAGTGGAAATGAATTCACCTGCCGCAACCATTCCAGAAAAATCCACTCCAGTTTTTAATTTTCAGACAGAAACACGTGAAGATAGATGCTTTCTGCCAGTCTTCAGTGTCCCCCCTCCCCCCTTCCCCCTTTCCCTGCACCTGAAAAGAATCAATTAATCATCGAATGCATAAAATCTCTTGCCTGTGTCAGATTTAACCGGCTTTGCACTGAACCCATTACCCTATCAAACATTTGGACTCTGGAGACGGCCAAAAGCTGAATCCTGTGAACCGGCCACTTTCGTTTCCGAGTGACGGGATAGTTTGAAGCAAGAGCAAGGCCGAGTCAGTAATCTGTCAAGCTCGTGCCTCACTTCTGAGGCTCCGTGCCCTGAAGTTGAACCAGTGACTGATTTCCTTTGATCTGCTCCCTGAGGGCAGACAAGACGACACACTGTTCACTCAGATGTGCCTTATGGGGCTGGGAGGTCTGCCGGACCTAATGGGATTTCTGCAGGGTCAATTAATCGTCTTCCCGCTAATTTTCTCCCTGTCACCTCTTGCCCAATTTCTTGTCGAAAGAACCAGAGTGGGGAGATGAGGAGAACTTTTTTATTTAGGCGAGTTGTTACGATCGAGAATGCCCTGCCTGAAAGGGTGGTGGAAGCAGGTTCAGTAATAACTTTCAAAAGGGAACCGGATATGTACTTGAAAAGGAAATATTTTCAGGGCTATGGGGAAAGAGCGGAGGTGGCAGTGGGACTAACTGGACAGCTCTTTCAAAGAGCCAGCACAGGCACGATGGGCCGTATGGTCTCCTTATGTACGGTATGATTCTATGATTCTTGTTAAGTGCCAACATCTGCCTGGAGTATGACTCCATAGGTAGTGGGCATCCTTCATGTGTGGGCCCAGAGAACCAGCACCTATTTTGACTGTGTGTGGCAATACCTCTGTGTCTTCAAGCCTGCCTTCAGTGGCATAATGGGGTAACAATTTTATTTGAAAATCACAAGTTTTCGGAGGCTTTCTCCTTCTTCGTTCTCCTTCCTTACATTTGTACACCCCAGTCCATCACCGGCATCTCCACATCATAATGGGGTAAGAAAGAAAGAAAGAAAATAAATAAATACATTTATTTTCACAATCTCAGGGCATCCCAAATATAGTTACTGCTGTAATGTAAGAAACATGACAGCCAATTTGTGCACAGCAGGCTCCCACAAACAGCAATTAAATAAATAACCAGATAATCTGTATTTTAGTGACATTAATTGAGGGGTAAATATTGGCCATGGCACCTGAAGAACTCCCTATCTCTTTTTCAAATAATGCTGTGGGATCTTTTATATTTGCCTGAGAGGGCAGATCAGTTCAACATCTCATCCAAAAGACAGTGCGGCACTGGAGGATTAGCCTAGATATTGTACTCAAGTCACTGGGGTAGGACCATGAACCCACAACCTGCTGATTGAGAGATGAGAATGCTACCAACAGGTGGCACATGTCAAAAGGGAAGAAATGCTGGTCTCTGTTAAAATCTCCTTCTATTTCTGTGTGGTTAAAGATTGTCGCAATGATTTTCAGTTGTGAATGTCTATGCAGCAGCATTTACAGTGGAGCTCGGCTGAAAGTCACATCAATCAGCGGCTTGTCAGCAGAACAGTGAGAGGTTCAATTAAGGTGGTAGTGCAAACATAAATGACCTGTTCACCTGCAAGTTTTGGCAGCTGGTTGACTTGGAGTGGTTGAAAAGGCTTAGATTTATTGGCTTGGGACCAAAAAAAAGTGGTCAGCTTCCTAAGTAGCGGCCTGGTCAGATTACTGGGATAATATTTGCATATCTAAGCCCGATTTCAAATCGGGACTTTCAAAAGACAGGTAGACTTAGCGGAGTGGTCGATTTAGAGGGTTGGTCAACCTGCCAGGTTCAGCTGTAAGAGTCGGATCAGACTCATTCTGGCCTAACTGGGAATGGGTGAAGCCTGACGTCAACATTAGAGGTGTATTAAGGTTTATCACAGGTGTCTATTATCAGCTGTGACTCAATGGGTAACACTGTCCCCCATTGCTGTCACGAAGGTTGTGGGTTCAAGACCCACCCTAGAATGGGAGTGATACACTGGAGGAGATGCCGTCTTATGGAAGAGACGTTAAACCAAGGCCCCGTCTGCCTTTCAGGTGGACGTAAAAGATCCCACGGCACTATTTCGAACAAGAGGGTTTGAATTTCATATTGAGTTTGAGAGCGGTGGAGTTAATTCCAAAACTAGGGTATTAAATTTAAACAAAGGTAAGTGGGACAAGTTGGCTAAGGTAGATTGGTAAATTAGATTAAAAGATATGATGGTCGATAAGCAATGGCGAACATTTAAAGAAACAATTCATAATTCTCAACGAATATACATTCCCTTGAGGAATAAAAACTCCACGGGAAAAGTGATCCAACCGTGGCTAACTAGAGAAATTAAGGATTAGATTAAAGGAGGTGGCTTACAATGTTGCCAAAAAGAGTAGTAAGCCTGAGGATTGGGAGGGTTTTAGAAATCAGCAAAGGATAACCAAGAAATGGATAGAGGGAGAAAATAGAATATGAGAGTAAACTAGCAAGAAATATAAAAACAGATTGTAAGAGCTTCTACAAGTATGTAAAAAGGAAGAGAGTAGTGAAAGTAAACATTGGTCCCTTAGAGGCTGAGACAGGAGAAATTATAATGGGGAATAAGGAAATGGCAGAGACATTAATCAAATATTTTGTATCTGTCTTCACAGTAGAAGACACAAAAAACATGGTGAGGAACCAATGAGAGTGAGGAACTTAAAGTAATTAATATTAGTAAAGAAACCGTACTGCGGAAATTAATGGGACTAAAAACTGACAAATCCCCTGGACCTGATGGCCTACATCCTAGGGTTTTAAAGAGGAGGCTGCAGAGATAGTGGATGCATTGGTTTTGATCTTCCAGAATTCCCTAGATTCTAGAGCAGTCCCCGTAGATTGAAAGGTAGCAAATGTAACCCCGCTATTCAAGAAAGGAGGAAGAGAGAAAGCAGGGAACTATAGGCCAGTTAGCCTGACATCAGTAGTAAGGAAGATGCTAGAATCTATTATTAAGGACATAGTAACAGCGCACTTAGAAAATCAGAATATGATGAGGCAGAGTCAACACGGTTTTATGAAAAGGAAATCGTGTTTGATAAATCTGTTAGAGTTTTTTGAGGGTGTAACTAGCAGGGTAGATAAGGGGGAACCAGTGGATGTCGTATATTTGGATTTTCAAAAGGCATTTGATAAGGTGCCACACAAGAGGTTGTTACACAAGATAAGGTCTCATGCGATTGGGGGTAATATATTAGCATGGATTGAGGATTGGTTAACGGACAGAAAACAGAGTAGGAATAAACAAGTCATTTCGGGTTGGCAGGTTGTAACTAGTGGGGTGCCGCAAGGATCAGTGCTTGGGCCTCAGCTGTTTACAATCTATATCAATGATTTAGATGAGGGGACCGAGTGTATTGTATCCAAGTTTGCTGACGATACAAAGCTAGGTGGGAAAGTAGGCTGTGAAGAGGACACAAAGAGTCTGCAAAGGGATGTAGATAGGTTAAGTGAGTGGGCGAGAGGGTGGCAGATGGAATATAAGGGGAAATATAAAATTATGCACTTTGGTAGGAAGAATAGAAAAGCAGAATAATTTTAAAAAGGTGAGAGACTAAGAAATGTTGGTATTCAGAGGGATTTGGGTGTCCTTGTACATGAATCACAAAAAGTGAACATGCAGATACAGGAAGCAATTAGGAAGGTAAATGGTATTTTAGCCTTTATTGCAAGGGGGTTGGAGTATAAAAGTAAGGAGGTCTTGCTGCAATTATATAGAGCTCTGGTGAGACCACACCTTGAGTACTGTGTACAGTTTTGGTCTCCTTACCTAAGGAAGGATATATTTGCCTTAGAGGCAGTGCAACAAAGGCTCACTAAATTGATTCCTGGGATGAGAGGGTTGTCCTATGAGGAGAGATTGTGTAGAATGGGCCTATACTCTCTGGAGTTTAGAAGAATGAGAGGTGATCTCATTGAAATGTATAAAATTCTTGGAGGGCTTGACAGGGTAGATGCTGAGAGGCTGTTTCCCCTGGCTGGAGAGTCTAGAACTAGGGGACATAGTTTCAGAAAAAGGGGTCAGCCATTTAGGACCGAGATGAGGAAAAATTTCTTCATTCAGTTGGTTGTGAATCTTTGGAATTCTCTACCCCAGAGGGCTGTGGATGCTCAGTCATTGAGTATATTCAAGGCTGAGATCGATAGATTTTTGGAATCTAAGGGAATCAAAGGAAATGGGGATGGGGCGGGAAAGTGGAGTTGAGGTAGAAGATCAGCCATGATCTGATTGAATGACGGAGCAGGCTCGAGGGGCCGTATGGCCTACTCCCGCTCCTATTTCTTAAGTTCTTATGTTCTAATAGCAAGGTAGTTCTCTCCGGTGTCCTGGCCAACATTTATTCCTCAGCCAACACCTAAAATAAATGATTTGGTCATTTATTTCACTGCTGTTTGTGGGACCTTGCTGTGCGCAAAATTGGCTGCCACCTTTCCATTATAATGGTGGCTACACTTCAAAAATACTTCATTGGCTGTAAATGCTTTGGGACGTCCTGAGGTCATGAAAGATGCTATGGAAATGCAAGTTCTCTGTTTATAGGATGACAATGTGTTCCCTCCCTGCCCACTGTACGGGCCCTATGTGAAATGGGTCTAGGGCATTCTCAATCTAATAGAGACTAAAAACATTGCAGAATTTAGGCGGATTCTGTTGGAGTCTTTACCACACAGTCATGTTTTAGTATCTTCCATCTTTCATTACAGGGAAGCTTAGACAGTCAGTCTAATGAAGAACCAATGTGCACTGGCTATGTGAACAGATTAATAGATGCTGTACCCTTTTGAACTACCATCAATAGCATTATTTAATGGGAATGAGTCAACAGCTCAAGGTTTTCCAGAATTTAACACTAATTGTCATAAATCTCACTCAGAGAGGCCAGAGGATGGCTGGTGTGAATAATGGAAATGTCCCACCGTTGCAGTAAGGATGTTCTAGGGAGGTTAGGACTTCAGCACATTGTTTGAGGCTGACTAGAGTGAGCTTTACCCTGTACCTAACTCATGCAGCACCTTAAATGGGGTTGTTTCATGCTAAATGTTCCATTCCCTAATTCTGATGGTGATTACCTTGACATAAAAGGAAAATTAAACCCCCTCAGAAAGAATGAATGAACTTGCATTTCGATAGCACCTTTCATGACCTCAGGACATCCCAAAGCACTTTGCAGCCAATGAAGTACTTTTTGAAGTGTAGTCCCTATTGTAATGTAAGAAACAGGGCAGCCAATTTGCACGCAGCAAGCTCCCACCATCAGCAATGAGGTAAATGATCAGACAATTGGTTTTAGTGATGTTGGTTGAGCAATAAATACTGGTCAGCAGTGTGCTGCTCTTAGTTTGAATGGTACCAGGGCATCTTTTACTACTGCCTGAGAGGGCAAACGGGGCCTCGGTTTAACCTCTTCGATTTGAAAGGCAGCACCTCCCTCAATACTGTGCTACAGCGTCAACCTGGATTATGTGCTCAAATCTTTGAAGTGGGACTTTGAACCCGCAACCATCTAACTACAGAGGAGAGAGTGCTGCCACTGAGCCACGGCCGATTCTTATAAACACAGCTTCTCCCTCGGTGGCTCATTTGGTTACTTTGCTGGGTAGAGTAGAACTAATCCGTAGAGACCAGGATGTACCACTTTTATTGTTTGCTCTGTTCTTATTTTAGTCGGAGTTTCAGCATGAAGACTATAATTGGCCCCAGTACCCTTAGGCTAAGAAGGAAAGGAAATAAATCAGCCAGAGTGTCTACTCCTGATCACTACAGAGGGGACACCTGCTAGACAGGGTATGGTAGTGGAGTGGTTATGTTACTCGGCTAGTAATCTGGGAGTGCCAGTCAAATGTGAGTTCTAAATCCCACCATGAAAGTTTGGGAATTTGGTATTTTAAAAATCTGGAAAAGTGACCACGACACTTGTCGGATTGTTGTAAAAACCCAACTGATTCACTAATGTCACTTAAAAAAAAACCTGCCGTCTTTACCTGGTCTGGCCTATATGTGACTCCAGTCCCACACCAACGTGGTGGACTCTTAACTGCTCTCCAAAGTGGCCTAACAAGCCACTCAAATCAAATCAAATCAACTATAAAAAAATAACAATACTGACTGCAGCAGGTTCAAGAAGCAGACAGCCCACCGCCACCTTCTCAAGGGTGACTAGGCAACCAGTGCCAGCCTTGCCAGCGATGACCACATCCCGAGAATTAATTTTCTTTGAACACTTTCATTTATTAGTTGTAAAAATATTGGAGATGGGGGAAAAAAGGCTGTTTGACTGACAGTCAAGATGAATCCAATCGGATAATGAAGACTGTTCCTTTTCCACTTGGCCGTGGGAAGGCAGCGACGCCTGGAGGCTGGAGCAATGGGGTGGGACGGTTAGAGGCAGGAGGTCATGTGATGAGATCTCCAGGAATACACCCGACCAGAGCTGGCAACCCTAGGTCTCGTGGGCCGCTGACGCTCACCATCACAAAGGACACTTGGGTGAGATAACAAAGGGCGGCCAGCAGCCCTGAACCCCGTAACCCCAACATGTGTCACTGAGGCAAAGGGAAAGACTCATGAATGGAACAGCGGCATCTGACCGAGGGTTAACGTCGGCATTCCAAAATTCAAACAGTTGTCTCATTGACCCGGTTTTAAGTGTTTTATACTGAGTCAATCAGTTGAAGTTCAAAGAATACTTCAAGATAAATGGCTCATAAATGTTTCACGAGAAGAATGTTCTGGAGAGATTGGGTGGGGGGGGCGGTGGGGGGGGAACGTGTGTGAGGGGGCTCTCTGGTGATCTAAAGAGTGGCAGGTCCTACAGTTCTTTGATCTTCTGCCACCACGCATTCCTTCAGGCTTTGGGCCGGCTAAAAATAACAGGAATTGGAAGACAACGATGGGCAATTGAGATAATACGAGGGTTCACATCGCTTGGGAATTGGTTGGCTGTGCAGCAGCCTTGAAACGCAGACAGTGTTTGAAAATGATAGATCTATGAATAAGTCATGTATTCACCTTTGAAGAGATTAGTCTGGAACAATTGCTGCTAAGGTAACAGTAGCAAAGCTTCTCTATCCCTCCTGTGCCAAGAACTAGCAGGAGGGAGACGTGCGGGAGAGCATGTCCGCCCTCAGGATCACAGTGCATCTACGTGCCCTCACACAACATCCGAGATATGCTCTCAGCTTTTATGAAATTTTAATACAGGAGTATTACAATGCATTAATAAAGTGAGTGTTATAAGTGCAGGCATGTTTATAATTCATTAAAAAACTATTATAAATGGTGAGAAATATTTGCATCAATAATGACTCATCACATCTCTCAGGAAGTGTTTCACACGCGATTGTCAGCTGTGGCTCAGTTGGCAATGCTCTCGCCCCTGAGTCGGAAGGTCGTGGGTTTGTTGACCTACTCCATGGAAGATGAGCACATAATCCAGGCTGACACTCCTGTGCAGTACTGAGGGAATGCTGCACTGTCTTTCAGATGAAATATTAAACTGAGACCCAGTCTGCCTTCTCAGGTGGACGTAAAAAGATCCCACGGCCCTAGTTCTCCCCGGTGTCCCGGCCAATCACTCAACCAACATCACTAAAAAAAAACAAATGATCTGGTCATTATCACATTGCTGTTTATGGGACCTTGCTGTGTGCAAATTGGCTGCTGCGTTCCCCACATTACAACAGTGACTACACTTCAAGAGTACTTCATTAGCTGTAAAGAGCTTTGGGACATCCTGAGGTCGTGAAATGCAAGATCCTTCTTAATTGGGGGAGAGGGGGTTACTTTCCTCGAAGCTTCTCCTGCTCCTCCCCCGCAACGTCCCACCACCCCTCCCTGCCACCCCCCCACCCCCATAACATGAGTTGGGAATCACCACCTGCACATGGAAATGGGGTTTCTGCCCAACCTCCGCCGGGGGAGTGGGAGGCACTGGCGAAGTTCTTTTTAAGTGCAGTGACGTGCTGCTACGTGGCCAGACTGGCAACCATTTTGCACACAACTAATTTCCCGCAGACAGCAGCGAGGAGAGTGGCTGATTCATTTGCTCTCAGTGGTGTTGGTTGGTAGAGGAGTGTTGGTCAGGACACCGGGAGAGTTCTGCTTTTCTTCATGGGATCTTGAAAGGGCCTGAACGCAGTTAAATGTCTTATCCGAAGGAAAGGAAAAAAGAACTTGCATTTCTATAGCACCTTTCATCACTTCCCAAAGTGCTTTACAGCCAGTGAAGTACTTTTTTTGAAGTGTAACCACTGTTGTAGGGAAAGCGGCAACCAATTTGCACATAGCAAGATCCCACAAACAGCCATGTGATAACCAACCAGATAATCTGTTTTGCAGTGATGTCGGCTGAGGGATAAATATTGACCGGGAGAACTCCCGTGCTTCTCAAAACTGAGATTGATAGATTTTTGTTAGACAAGGGCATTAAGGGATATAGAACCAAGGCAGTTAGATACAGGTCAGCCATGATCTAATTGAACAGCGGAACAGGCTTGAGGGTCTGAATGGCCTACTCCTGTTCCTATGTCCACCTGCGAGGTCAGGATGGGGTCTCGGTATCACGTATCTCGGTATCTGAAAGTCGGCACCCCCTCAGTACTGCACGACCTGCTGATTCAGTGGCGATGGCACTTATAAACATGTCTGAGTACTGCACTGAAGCAGCAGCTTAGATTAGGTGCTGAAGTCCTGGGTTGGGGCTCGAACCCACCCCTTTCTGACTCAGAATTGGCAGCGCTGACAATTAAGCTAAACTGGCGGGGGGATGTTATAATGCAGTAAAACCATGAGTGTTATTAAAGTAATGTCCATCAATTATGGGATTAGGACACTGTCATTTTCTTTTACTTTCTAAGTATGCACTCAAGTCTCTGGAGTGGGACTTGAACCCCCGACCTTGTGACTCAGATGTGAGAGGACTAACACTTTATGGTGGCTGTCTCACACAGAGAAGCCACTGGCAGGCATGCTCATCTAAGGGTGAGAGTTGCTAGTTCTAGGCAATGGAACACTCTAATTCAGCCATCCACTGTCAGAGTCAAACACTTCCCAGCTCACGTACAGCATGATTCTATGCAGAGTTTTTTTTCATACTTTGTTCTTCAAACATGGGCGATACTAGCTAGGCAGCATTTATTACTCATCCCTAGTTGCCCTGAGGGCATTAACAGTCAACCACACATCGTAGAACTGGAATCACACACTGGGTAGGGGAGGACCTTAGGGAACCAGTGACAATCCAGCAGCTTTCATGGTGCTTTCCTGGCATCAGCCCACAAATTACCCATTTATTGAATTCATTTTGGCAACTTGTCGCGGTGAGACTTGGATTCACGATCTCTGGCATACTAAGCCACTAACACTAGGCTACCATACCTGGTAATGCTCCCTGTAATCTGCTCCATCTATGTCCCTCAGCACGTACCTCAGAAGACCATGCACGACTGTGGCCTCCCTGAGTGAGACAGCTGCCTTAAGGTGGCAGTCTTAGCTCAGTTGGTAGTCAGAAGGTGGTGGCTTGAAGTCCCACTCCTGAGACTTGAGCATATAATCCAGTGCAGCACTGAGGGAGTGCTGCACTGTCGGAGGTGCCCTCTTTCGGATGAGACGTTAAACCGAGGTCCCCGTCTGCCCACTCAGGTGGATGTAAAAGACCCTATGGTGCTATTTTGCAGAAGAGTAGGGGAATTCTCCCTGGTGTCCTGGACAATATTTACCCCTGAACCAATACCAAAAATAGATTATCTGGTCATTTATCTCATAAAAATTTTTGGGATCTTGCTGTGAGCAATCTGGCTGCTGTGTTTCCCTACATTACAACAGTGACTACACTTCAAAAGTACTTCATTGGCTGTAGAGCGCGTTGGGATGCCCTGAGGTCAGGAAAGGCGCTATATAAATGCAAGTTCTTTTCTTTCTTTGTTAATGTCAAGGAGAACCCTATGGAGGCTCACCACAATGGGCCTCCTTGTCTCCAGGCTGCTCCACTGACATTAACTGCAATGAGGGCCGCAACTTTCAACTGGCCTAAGAACAGAGCCGGAGTTCCCGATACTTGACAAACAAAACCACTGGCTGGTGCGCTGCATTCTCAGATCATAGGGTGGTTTCCCAGGGTCACGGCCTCCAGATCAGTTGACCTCTCGGCTTGTGGGGCAAAGTGCAGTAGTGTCAGCTGCGGCTCAGTGGGTAGCCTCTGAGTCAAAAGGTTGTGGGTTTAAGCCCCACTCCAGAGCCTTGCACACCAAATCTGGGCTGACACTCCAGTGCAATACTGAAGGAGTGCTGCACTGTCAGATATGCAGTCTTTCGAATGAGACTTGAAACCAAACCCTTGACTTCCCTTTCGGATGGATATAAAGGATCCCATGGCATTATTTTGAAGAAGGAGAGTTCTCCCTGGTGTCCTGGCCAATATTTATCCCTCAACATCACTAATAGCAGGTTATCTGGCCATTATCACGTCGCTGTTTGTGGGATCTTGCTGTGCACAAATTCGCTGCACGTTTCCTACATTGGGGTCGATTTTGGAAGGAAGTGGCAGGTGCGTTGGGGGCAGGGGGGGGGGGCATCCGAAAATCACGGAAATCCCGAGCGGGCTGCAACCCGCAGGCTTCCCCATTGACGTGTCGGGGTGCGCGCGCCTCCCGAATGCGGAGGTCCCACCGGCAATTAAAGCCGGCGGGATGATAGTTAAGAGACTTATTTAGATACTTATAGTTCTTAAAGTATTTAATTTTTCCACATTAAGGCAGGTGTCCGATTTTGAAACATCCTCAGCATGTTACCTGTACTGTGGGAATCACTCCATGTTCTGCCAGACGTGTTTCAGCCAGCAGCCAGTTGGACATTCAAATGCTTGTTTGACAGATGGGGAGAAAAGGTGAGTTCTTGCTGCAGGGCACTCAGTTCTTTCACACAAACCTTTGGCTGGGAGATCTTTGTGTTTACACTGAAAATTCTTACTTTCCACTCACAATTCTTATGTTCACACATATTTAACAACTTTTCGGACCCCCTCAAACTGACACCATCAGGATGGGGGGGCGCCATGGCTGCATTCACCAGTACATCTGAGGATGAGCAACATCACCATCCTCGCCAGGCACGGTATGCACGTCCGCCACTTGGAGCTCCACAACACAGTGCTTGCGCCACAGGCACAAGAGCACAGAGAGCAACAACAGAGGGAGCGACGGCGCAGGAGGCACTACCCTCACCACAGGGTCTACAGACCGAGGCTCAGCTTCCTGCACCTCTCTGAGGACCAGTGCATACGGAGGCTCAGATTCAGTCGCCAAGTAGTCGCAGACATCTGCAGCCTCCTTCATGCCGAGCTGCTCCCAGCACGGCCGAGCGGCATCTCATTTCCCGTCGCTGTCAAAGTCACCACTACCCTCAACTTCTTCGCTTCCGGATCATTCCAGGGTGCCACCGGGGACATCGTCGGGGACTCTCAGTCGTCTGCACACAAGTGCATAAGGCAGGTCACCGACGGCTTGTTTCGCAAGGCCTTGCAGTACATCAACTTCCCCATGGATGACCTCAGCCAGGCGGAGAGGGCAGTGGGATTCCACGCTGTGGCTGGCTTCCCACGTGTATAGGGTGCAATCGATTGCACCCATATAACAATACGAGCACCTCCACATCAGCCAAGACTGTTCATCAACAGAAAGGGGTATCACTCCATCAACACTCAGCTCGTTTGTGAACACTGCAAAAGATTCCTTTACGTGTGGGCCAGATTCCCTGGCAGCTGCCACGATTCCTTCATCCTGAGGGAATCCAACATCTTGCCCCTCTTCCAAGCTCCAAACACCCTTAAGGGCGGGCTCCTCGGGGACAAGGGATACCCGCTGCACACATGGCTCATGACACCTCTGAGAAGCCCCATCACCGAGCAAAAGCGTCAGTATAATGACAGCTACATCGTCACCAAGTCTACAATTCAGCATGCTATGGGCTCCTCAAGATGTGATTTAGGTGCCTTGATCATTCTGGGGGAGTGCTTCAATACGCACCAGACAGAGTGGGACGCATTATAGTCGTGTGTTGTGTCCTGCACAACATGGCGCAATAAAGAGAGGAGCCGTTTGAGGAAGCCCCATCCACATCTGCCATCCACATTGAGGAGGAGGAGGACGAGGAGGAGGAGGACGAGGAGGAGGAGGAGGAGGAACCCTGGGCAGAGCAACGGCTCACCTGGCTGCTCGTGAGGCCAGGGAGTCACTCATATGTGAACGGTTCTCCTAACATCAGACAGTGTGAACAGTCCAGTCCTCAGACCACCTGGAAAGACCAGCACCAACACCAGCCCCCAACACCCCTCCCCGCACAAAACAGTCCTGCAACAACACATACACCCACTGTAAAGTGACCCAATGGGTGGCATCAAGTGTCGCTGATCATGGTGAACCTCATGAAAGGGCCCGATCACAAAAGACAGTCAAGAATGGCCAAGACGAGGCAGTAGTGGTGAGAATGATAACATTTAATGTGAATATAACAAAAAACAAATATAAATGAAAAAACATGACCACCTGTCAGACACCCTTGTACATACCCTTCGTGCTCATAAAACCTTCGCCTTTCTCTTCCGACTACTTCTACGTGGTGCATCCCCTGTGGCTGCAGCAGAGGTAGTGGCAGGTTGCTCTTGTTCATGCCCTGAACGATTAGATGCTTTGGGCCTACGCCCTCTGGGTTTTGGAGCCTGTGAGGGCCCCTCCAAAGACTGCTCCGCCTGCACCTGCGCAGGGGCAGACTCGGCCACCTGGAGAGGAGGCAGCATTGATGGTACTGGTTGAGAGGCGGGCAACGGGTGAGACGTGGGAGCGCTTTGAGTGGCGTCCCCACTTCCATGTCCCCTTTCGCCATCATCCCTCTCCTGGGCAGGCCCACATCACTCCTACCACCCTGCTGGACAACAGTTTGGAGGATATGAATGATGTCTTGGAAGCCCAATTGCAAAGTTTCTGTCCGCCTGTTTAAGGCGGCAGAATGTTGTTCACCCTGAGTCCAAATGGCCACTGTCATGGCCTGAATGGACTCATTTGTGAGCTGTGCTTGAAGCTCAACGGAGGCTAGCCTTCTCTCCATTGCAGGCATGCAGGAGTTGGACTCCTCCATCCACTGCGCTATTGTGGAGAGTGTGCGTGGCACCTGTTCCAGTACCTCGCAAATGTGCTGCTGTCCCTCGGTCATTCCCCTTTTAAAGGATGACCCCCGGGGTTCAGCATCTGCATCCAGATGAGCAGAGGAGTGCTCCCACTGACGCAGACTTTCCACAGCTACCCCTGCCACCAGTGTCCGCTCGTGCTCACTTGTGCATGGTGACTCACCAGATGCTGACCCAACTAACTGAGGACTAGGACCCACCGAGGTGCGAGTATCTGCGCTGGTGGATGGCTCACTAAGATGTGACGGTGTGCGCCTCTGAGGAATCGCCCTCTGCCATCAATGCAATCGCTGAAGGCCCTGTAAGTGAACAGAAGGCAATGTTAAGCATGATCGCAGATGTGTCACATTGCGATGAGCATACCGAGGTGTCGAATATGGCAAAGCATGTTAACATCAATTCATATTGTGTGTGATGAATGTGAAAGTTGTGTCACCGGACATTTGTGGGGTGCCAGTCTCGGCGTCCCCGACGGACAGGCACTCAAGGGTGCGGCTCAGCTCCAGCGCCTCCTGCTCCTGTGAGGATCAGTGTTTGTGGAGGCCCCCCGCCGGTCCTCGCCCTCTCCCGTACATTTTGCGTTCTCTTCTAGAAATGTGACAGATGTGTGAGTGAGTGATGGTGACGTGGCCAACTGATGATTGCATTGCTTTGGGAGAGGCTGACCGTGAAAGAGATGTATCAGAGGGTGAGCATGAGACAGAGCCATGACATTGTATGAGGATTGGGTTGAGTGGTAGTGGTGGGGTGAGTAATGTGGAGGTGAGGAAGTGCAGGTAAGTTGAGGATGAGCTTTAAGTGGGTGTGAGGAGTGATGTGATAGAGTAGTCTTGGCAGTGCAGAATGAGTTGGGGGGGTGGGGGTGGTGATGTGCAACACAGAATGTAGGAGATGGAGTAAGTATACTCACTTTGGCTGACCTAGTTAGGTCATTGAAGTGCTTCCTGCACTGGATCCAGCTGCGGGAGATGTTGCTGCTGCTGGTGACCTCCTCCACCTCGAGCCAGGCCTTCTTGGTGGCAGAGACAGGCCACTTCCTCCTGTCCGACGGGTAGAACACATCCCTCCTCCTCCTCACCCCATCCAGTAGGACCTGGAGTGAGGCATCACTGAATCTTGGAGCAGCCTTTCCCCTGGGCTGCTCCATTGTGATTTCTGGGTCTTTGCTGCAGAAAAAGCATTTGGAGTAATGGCCCTTTAAATAGAGCTCCTCCAGCTGACAGCCTGTGATGCGGGTGCGCAGTCCGCCCGCTGCGCAGCTTTCGGACAGCAAACCCGGAAGCCACGTTAAGTGGCTCCAATTGAATCGCGATCGTGTGAGGAACAGACAGATTTTATTGGGCGGGTTATCCATGCGCCCAATCACCCCCCCTCTGCCATCCCATCTCCCCGCTAATATCGGGGCCATTACAACAGTGACGACACTTCAAATGTACTTCATTGGCGGTAAAGGGCTTTGGGACGTCCTGAGGTTGTGAAAGGCGCTATATAAATGCAAGTTCTTTCTTTTTCTTTTTTTGCGGGACTGGCTTCACATTTTGCCTCAGTACAACGGATGCAAAGCAAAACATTATTTAATTGGCAGTGCTGGGATGGTTTTTACAAGGTTTTCAAATGGGCAATGAGGTTTTCTCGACCTTTGTAAAATAATACGGTCAGTTGTGGTGGGAGCAGCACTTTCTGTTGACGTCATAGCACCGGCAGTAACATCTGTGCTGGTGTAGCTGGCTCGGGTCCTACAGACTGTGGGAACTGGACTCTGGAGACAGAAGAGGAAAGCCCCTAGAGAAAGAGAGGCTTAGAGCAGGAGGGGAAGTAGTGAGAATGCACCAGGGAGAAATGAAATTGAATAAAAATTTGCAGAGCAAAAGAAAGCCATTTAATGAAAGAGAGTGCAAATAGGATAGGCCGAGGCTTGTCACCTATCCAGTTACAGACAGGACAGTCTAGTTTTAACGCAGGCCAACCCCGATAAGTTCATTTCCGTTGGCTTCTGCGCCCTATGAGGTGGGGTTGCTTGTTATTAAGCTTTTCAACGAGTGTTCACCATGTGTTCTGGAAGCTTTAGAGTTCAAGGCAGCCTTGCCCGAGAGTGATCCTGTCCCCTGTCTGGTTTTCGACTTGGCAGAAAGTGCCAACCCCTGGGAAGGCCTCACTGTGGTCTGGAACCAGTCCAAGACAGAAACATAGAAAATAGGAGCAGGAGTAGGACATTTGGCCCTTCGAGCCTGCTCCACCATTCAATATGATCATGGCTGATCCTCTATCTCAATGCCATATTCCCGCTCTCTCCCCATACCCCTTGATGCCTTTTGTGTCTAGAAATCTATAGAATCATAGAATCATAGAAGTTTACAACATGGAAACAGGCCCTTCGGCCCAACATGTCCATGTCGCCCAGTTTATACCACTAAGCTAGTCCCAATTGCCTGCACTTGGCCCATATCCCTCTATACCCATCTTACCCATGTAACTGTCCAAATGCTTTTTAAAAGACAAAATTGTACCCGCCTCTATTACTGCCTCTGGCAGCTCGTTCCAGACACTCACCACCCTTTGAGTGAAAAAATTGCCCCTCTGGACCCTTTTGTATCTCTCCCCTCTCACCTGAAATCTATGTCCCCTCGTTATAGACTCCCCTACCTTTGGGAAAAGATTTTGACTATCTACTTTATCTATGCCCCTCATTATTTTATAGACTTCTATAAGATCACCCCTAAACCTCCTACTCTCCAGGGAAAAAAGTCCCAGTCTGTCTAACCTCTCCCTATAAGTCAAACCATCAAGTCCCGGTAGCATCCTAGTAAATCTTTTCTGCACTCTTTCTAGTTTAATAATATCCTTTCTATAATAGGGTGACCAGAACTGTACACAGTATTCCAACTGTGGCCTTACTAATGTCTTGTACAACTTCAACAAGACATCCCAACTCCTGTATTCAATGTTCTGACCAATGAAACCAAGCATGCCGAATGCCTTCTTCACCACCCTATCCACCTGTGACTCCACTTTCAAGGAGCTATGAACCTGTACTCCTAGATCTCTTTGTTCTATAACTCTCCCCAAAGCCCTACCATTAACGGAGTAGGTCCTGGCCCGATTCAATCTCCCAAAATGCATCACCTCACATTTATCTAAATTAAACTCCATCTGCCATTCATCGGCCCACTGGCCCAATTTATCAAGATCCCGTTGCAATCCTAGATAACCTTCTTCACTGTCCACAATGCCACCAATCTTGGTCATGATGTGGAGATGCCGGTGATGGACTGGGGTTGACAATTGTAAACAATTTTACAACACCAAGTTATAGTCCAGCAATTTTATTTTAAATTCACAAGCTTTGGGAGGCTTCCTCCTTCCTCAGGTGAACGTTGTTGGAAATGAAATCCTCGAAATGAAATCGCATTTATAAATCACAGAACAATGCTCGGTGATTACAGACAGTTTTTTCAACTGCCCGTTGCCAAGGCAATCAGTGTGCAGACAGACAGGTGTTACCTGCAAGGTCTCCGAATATACAAATCACCAAAAAAAAATAAAAAAATAAAGAGATAGAGAGGTAGAAACATAGAAAAGACAGCAACTGACCCGTTATATTAAAAACAGATAACATTTGTTCGCTGGTGGGGTAACGTGTAGCGTGACATGAACCCAAGATCCCGGTTGAGGCCGTCCTCATGGGTGCGGAACTTGGCTATCAATTTCTGCTCGACGATTCTGCGTTGTCGTGTGTCTCAAAGGTCGCCTTGGAGTACGCTTCCCCGAAGGTCGGTGGCTGAATGTCCTTGACTGCTGAAGTGTTCCCCGACTGGGAGGGAACCCTCCTGTTTGGTGATTGTTGCGCGGTGTCCGTTCATCCGTTGTCGCAGCGTCTGCATGGTCTCGCCAATGTACCATGCTCTGGGGCATCCTTTCCTGCAACTTATGAGGTAGACAACGTTGGCCGAGTCACAGGAGTATGAACCATGCACCTGGTGGGTGGTGTCCTCTCGTGTGATGGTGGTATCTGTGTCAATGATCTGGCATGTCTTGCAGAGATTACCGTGGCAGGGTTGTGTAGTGTCGTGGACGCTGTTCTCTTGAAAGCTAGGTAATTTGCTGCGAACGATGGTTTGTTTGAGGTTGGGTGGCTGTTTAAAGGCGAGTAGTGGAGGTGTGGGGATGGCCATAGCGAGGTGTTCGTCGTCATTGATGACATGTTGAAGGCTGCGGAGAACATGGCGTAGTTTCTCCGCTCCGGGGAAGTACTGGACGACAAAGGGTACTCTGTTGGTTGCGTCCCGTGTTAGTCTCCTGAGGAGGTCTATGCGATTTTTCGCTGTGGCCCGTCGGAACTGTCAATCGATGAGTCGAGCGTCATATCCCGTTCTTACTCGGGCGTCTTTGAGCGTCTGTAGGTGTCCATCGCGTTCCTCCTCGTCTGAGCAGACCCTGTGTATTCGCAGGGCCTGTCCATAGGCCCTGCGAATACACAGATGACACCAATCTTGGTGTCATCTGCAAACTTACTAACCATGCCTCCTAAATTCTCATCCAAATCATTAATATAAATAACAAATAACAGAGGACCCAGCACCGATCCCTGAGGCACACCGCTGGTCACAGGCCTCCAGTCTGAAAAACAACCCTCTACAACCACCCTCTGTCTTCTGTCGTCAAGCCAATTTTGTATCCAATTGGCTACCTCACCTTGGATCCCGTGAGATTTAACCTTATGTAACAACCTACCATGCGGTACCTTGTCAAAGGCTTTGCTGAAGTCCATGTAGACCACGTCTACTGCACAGCCCTCATCTATCTTCTTGGTTACCCCTTCAAAAAACAAAATCAAATTCGTGAGACATGATTTTCCTCTCACAAAACCATGCTGACTGTTCCTAATCAGTCCCTGCCTTTCCAAATGCCTGTAGATCCTGTCTCTCAGAATACCCTCTAACAACTTACCCACTACAGATGTCAGGCTCACCGGTCTGTAGTTCCCAGGCTTTTCCCTGCCGCCCTTCTTAAACAAAGGCACAACATTTGCTACCCTCCAATCTTCAGGCACCTCACCTGTAGCGGTGGATGATTCAAATATCTCTGCTAGGGAACCCGCAATTTCCTCCCTAACCTCCCATAACGTCCTGGGATACATTTCATCAGGCCCCAGAGATTTATCTACCTTGATGCGCATTAAGACTTCCAGCACCTCCCTCTCTGTAATATGTACACTCCTCAAGACATCACTATTTATTTCCCCAAGTTCCCTAACATCCATGCCTTTCTCAACCGTAAATACCGATGTGAAATATTCATTCAAGATCTCACCCATCTCTTGTGGTTCTGCACATAGATGACCTTGTTGATCCTTAAGAGGCCCTATTTTCTCCCTAGTTACCCTTTTGCCCTTTATGTATTTGTAGAAGCTCTTTGGATTCTCCTTTGCCTTATCTGCCAAAGCAATCTCATATCCCCTTTTTGCCCTCCTGATTTCTCTCTTAACTCTACTCCAGCAATCTCTATACTCTTCAAGGGATCCACTTGATCCCAGCTGCCTATGCATGTCATATGCCTCCTTCTTCTTTTTGACTAGGACCTCAATCTCCCGAGTCATCCAAGGTTCCCTACTTCTACCAGCCTTGCCCTTCACTTTATAAGGAATGTGCTTACCCTGAACCCTGGTTAACACACTTTTGAAAGCCTCCCACTTACCAGACGTCCCTTTGCCTGCCAACAGACTCTCCCAATCAACTTCTGAAAGTTCCTGTCTAATACCATCAAAATTGGCCTTTCCCCAATTTAGAATTTTAACTTTTGGGCCAGACCTATCATTCTCCATAGCTATCTTAAAACTAATGGAATTATGATCACTGGTCCCAAAGTGATCCCTCACTAACACTGCTGTCACCTGCCCTTCCTTATTTCCCAAGAGGAGGTCAAGTTTTGCCCCCTCTCTCGTCGGGCCATCCACATACTGAATGAGAAATTCCTCCTGAATACACTCAACAAATTTCTCTCCATCCAAGCCCCTAATGCGATGGCTGTCCCAGTCAATGTTGGGAAAGTTAAAGTCCCCTACTATTACCACCCTATTTTTCTTGCAGCTGTCTGTAATCTCCTTACATATTTGCTCCTCAATTTCCCGTTGACTATTTGGGGGTCTTCTTAAATATCTAGCTCCTTCTTAAATATATTCAGTGACAGCCTTCTGGGGTAGAGAATTCCACAGGTTCACCACCCTCTGAGTGAAGAAATTTCTCCTCATCTTAGTCCTAAATGTCCTACCCCATATCCTGAGACTGTGACCCCTCGTTCTGGACCCCCCCCAGCCAGGGGAAACATCCTCCCTGCACCCAGTCTGTCTAGCCCTGTCAGAATTTTATATGTTTCAATGAGATCCCCTTGACTGATCGCTTTGCATCACAAGTCTTCAAACTATGCAGGTAGGCCTGGTGATCGAGGATCTCTTGTTGACACAATAGGGCATTTGCAACCTGGCAACAAATCTTACAAGATGCGTGAATGTATGGATGTGCAAACAACATCGAAATGTCATCGTGGTAACCGATCACCTCTACCAATAACGTATTTTTAGTGCCATCTGAGGAAAAGCAAATGTAATAACCTGAAGGTTGCGTGGTTAAAAAAAATAATAATCTATGGTGACACAGCCTTAAAATGGTGCTGGAAGTGGTCACATTTAAATTGTGTCAAGTGGAGCAGGTTGTCCCTTGAAGAACGAGGCTCCACCAAAAACTGGTCTGGGCCGCTGCCCCTCAAGATCCACCCCCCCACCCCAACTCCAGAGATCGGGCCCCCCCGACTTCTTGCTTACCTTCTTGTGGCATGGAGGCCGATAATAGCTGTCAGATATTGGGCCTCACGCCGGGACTACAGGATCATTCCGCCAGTCAGCCTCCCAAAGTCTGCTCGGTGTGGAAAATCCATACCGCAAGGACTGAGTTGCCTGGCTTCAATGGCCAGATTGGTAGGGCTGTACTGGGCCTGTGGGTCACTGCTTGGATAATCCCTGTTCAAATGAGTCTACCGCCTTCCCCTGGCAACTCATTTCAGCTGTTGATCACTCTCTGTGTAAAGAAACATCTGGACCTCTGTCCTAAACTCACTCTTTCCCAACTGCGAACCCATCTGTGGCCCTGCTCTATCTGAAATGGTCGTTACTTCCTCAGTTCTGTTAAATATCATACATGAGGAGCATGGGAAAAGATCGGAATGAAGAACTTTGAGTTTTGTTTTCACTCGTCGTTCCCTGCAATTCAGTTGCATTGATTAATTGAAAGCTGCGTTACAAAACACATGCCAAGGCTCAAGGGAATTTTACTTTCTTCCTCTTCCTTGTGCACCATGTTCTCTATTTAATCTTCTGCGGTTTAACCCTTACACTGCTACATCACAGCAGTATCTTCTGTTGAATAAAAGTCATGACTTGTCGGTGTTTGGCTTTTAAGGGTGAAGTTTGCGCTTTACAAGGGGTGAGGGAAGTTGGTGCTGGGGAATGGAACACTTTCCATTTCAGACACCCAGTGCCGGCACCGAGCACTCCCTAAATAGATACAGTTCGGGTTTGTTTGTTTTCCTCACACTCTACCCTCGGAGAGTAGAATGAGGTAGCGGAAGGACTCGCAGGCCCATTAACAATCTGACTGGCCACGACGTGAACGCTCCTTCCATGGCCTTAACCTCTATACCGGTCGATTGGGTGGTCGGTCCTATATAGCGGGAGGGTTTTGTGGGCTCCCACAACCCATACGATGAGGTGGGGTGGGCAACCCACTGGACACGAGTATCCCCACCGGACGTCAACCCAGAATTCAAAGTTGGTCTCCAGTCTCCACTCGCCAGGACTTTCTGAGGTGGGGTTCGAACGCTAAACCTTCTGACTGAGCAGGCAGGAATGCTACCCGTTAAAGCCAAAATCTCACTCCTACAGTATCGGTTCGATTCAGTAAACCTCTGTCCATTCTGTTCCAACAGTATACCTCAGCTTTAAACATGGAATCTTACAGCACAGAATCAGCCTTTTGGATCATCTTGCCTGCGGCCAGTTCTTTGAAAGAGCTGTCAAATTAGTCCCATTCCCCTGCTCTTTCCCCATTGCCCTGAACTGAAAACCATTTTTGTGGCCTGTCCGAGATTGAGTTAGCTCCTTATTAGGGGCAATTTTGTGTTGTTGTCCCACTCTGACAAGGTACAAGATTGAAACTTGCCCAAACTTTTTTCATGTATGGTACAGGCAACAGAGGAAACTTCATCCCAGGGTGCCAGCCTTGGCTCAGTGGTAGCACTGAACCAGAAGGTCATGGGTTCAAGCCCCATCCAGAGACTTGAGCACAAAATCTAGGCTGACATTGCACTGCAGTCCTGAGGGAGTGCTGCACTGTCAGAAGTGCCATCTTTTGGATGAGATGTTGAACCGAGAACTTGTCTGCCCTCTCGGGTGGACGTAAAAGATCCTGTGGCATTATTCAAAGAAGAGCAGGGGAGTTCTCCCGGTGTCCAGGCCAACATTATCCCTCAACTGACACCTAAAACAGTTGATCTGGTCATCATTTCATTGCTGTTTGTGGGACCTTGCTGTGCGCAAATTGGCTGCCGCGTTTTCTACATTACAACAGTGACTACGTTTCAACTGATTGAGCATGAGCTGGTTTTGAACCCAGTTCCCACAGGCGAAAGACCATTGCCCACCTGGAATGCCATGACTCATAATCACGAGGTTAATGGGAGCCCTCTCCCCATGCAATTGCTGCACTTCCCGTGCGACAGCATGTCGGAATTTTATTGACAACAGATTAAAGAAGCAAGGAACAAATCCAAGCTGAGTGTCCTCTTTTCCCACAAGGGACAATTCGAATGTGGTAGCTCTTCTTTTCCCACTGCCCCTTGCCCTGGAGATGTTTATTTTGAAGAAAATAAAAAAAAAACATGTACTGTCTCCTTTCTTGGAGCCAAGTTTTTTAATGAGAAAATGGATGTTTATGTTTACGAGGGGGTATCACTCTGAACACGACCTTCCAAAACCACACAACACGGTTTGGCCCGGTGCCTGGTGTTTTCCACTCTTGTGTTCCTTTTTAATATATATGAAGTCTGGTCACAGCAGATTCTTGAAAGTATCATCTTGACCTTTCACTGTTTATGTCAATCTTTGTAAACAAGTCATGCACGTGTTGGCTTGTGAAAGAGTCTTCGGAAGATGGAAACTCCATTGAGGACGATGGGAAGGAACGGGGCCGTTGGGTGAGTCAGCTCTGTGCTCGGTCATCCCTGGGCCCTGGATTTAAATCCAGCCCAAAATGAGGTCCTTTTCCTCTGCATTTGCTGCAAGGGCCTCCTTGAAATAAGTAGCGGCCAAACGCGGAATTTGAGAACACTTAATTCAGCACACTCCTGGCATCTTCCTGGACTGCATCACACATTTTTAGTATCACACATTTTTTACCCATGCCAGCATCAAGGACAGGGAAGAGTGGCAGCGTGAAATTGGAGGAATGGGGCAAGACCGCCAGAACTGAGCGGGCCGGGGGGGGGTGGGGAGAGTGCTATCTATTGACAGGTCTGGTTATATGCCAGTGTAAACCAGCTGAACAAACTAAATTCTTCCCTAAGCTTTTATTACTCTAGCCCACCAGTGTTATGGAAACCTTTCCAGCAGGAGCATCTTGCCTCTGGATCGTCCAATTCATCTTTCAGATGAGCCGTTAAACCAAGGCCCCGTCTGCCCCCGCAGGTGGAAGTAAAAGTAGCAGTATTTCGAAGAAGTGCAGGGGAGTTCTCACTGGTGTCCTGACCAATATTTGTCCCACAACCAACACCATGTAAACACATTATCTGGTCATTATCACATTGCTGTTTGTGCACAAATTGGCTGCTGCATTTCCTACATTACAACAGTGACTACACTTCAAAAAACACTTCATTGGCTGCAAAGGGCTTTGGCACATCCTGAGGTTGCGACAGGTGCTTATGAATGCGAGCTTTTCTTTCTCTCTTTCTTTCTTCCTTTCTCTCTCTCTTTCTTTTTTTCCCAAATGGATAATGAGCTGGAGAGATCTTTTCACTTAATAGGGCTCGTGAGAACCTGCCCTTCCCCATCCCCAGGCATTGAACTAATTTGCTTGCATCTGGGCTTGATGCTAATTCAGTACGTTACTCCTAGGAACCCCCTGGCTTCTGTCCAGCTGACCTTAAACCTGGGCCTGTTGCATGCACACCATCCTACAGACATTCCCATCTTGTTCCTGTTTAGACCCCAGCAGGGAAGGTTGCGGAAATCGTTTCAGCAGTACGACATGGCACAAAGGTTTCTTTGACTCATATTCTTTACTGTAATTTCATGCTGATTCATTTACCTTTGAAAACGTTTGTGTTTGAATGACCCACCCTTCAAGGCTGGCGTACAGTCAACACGGAGAGAATGGAATCTTTCGACACTGAGTGTCTGGGTAAAGTGCAGATGAGTTCGGGTGACCAGGTGGGTCAGGGGCCGAGCACAGCTCTCTCTGCTCTGTCCCAACAGGTGCGCCTTAACCCAAACGTCAGAAGTGCAGCCCCGCAGACAAAGGAAGAGCTTTCTTTCTTTTCCCCGTTCTCGCTGTTTTTTGATTGAGGTTTGCCTAGCAAGTGTAACTTTGTGCTGTGCATCCCCCCAACCCCCTGGAAACTGGGCTGAGACTTTCCCGCACGGTAGGCTAGGAACGTGGGAAGACGTTGGGAAAAGGGAAAGGGGCCCTTTTCCCCCCGCAAGCCCCAACCCTTTCCTGATCAATTAGGTGTCAGTTTGGCTCAGTCAATGATGCTCTTACCTCAGAGTGAGAACATTATGGGTTCAAGCTCCACTTGAAGGAAGCCAGGGAGGAAATAGCAGATGCTCTGAGGATCATTTTCCAATCCTCACTAGATACAGGGGAGGTACCGGAGGATTGGAAGACTGCAAACGTAGTACCTTGTCAAATGCCTTACTAAAATCCATGTAGACAACATCTACTGCACTACCCTCATCAATCCTCCTTGTCACTTCCTCAAAGAATTCAATCAGATTTGTGAGGCATGGCCTTCTCTGAACAAATCCATGTTGACTATCCTGATTAAACCATGCCTTTCCAAGTGATGGTTTATCCTAGCTCTCAGTATTGATTCTAATAGTTTGCCCACCACCGATGTAAGACTGACCGGCCGAACAATTATAGGCCGGTCAGTCTTACATCGGTGGTGGGCAAACTATTAGAATCCTAGCCAAGTGCGCCGGTGGTGAAGGGAGTGAATGTTTAGGGTGGTGGATGGGGTGCCAATCAAGCGAGTTGCTTTATCTTGGATGGTGTTGAGCTTCTTGAGTGTTGTTGGAGCTGCTCTCATCCAAGCAAGTGGAGAGTATTCCATCACACTCCTGATTTGTGCCTTGTAGATGGTGGAAAGGCTTTGGGGAGTCAGGAGGTGAGTCACTCGCCGCAGAATACCCAGCCTCTGACCTGCTCTCGTAGCCACAGTATTTATATGGCTGGTCCAGTTAAGTTTCTGGTCAATGGTGACCCCCAGGATGTTGATGGTGGGGGATTCAGCGATGGTAATGCCGTTGAATGTCAAGGGGAGGTGGTTGGCAAATTTGCAGATGAAACAAAAATTGGCCGTGTAGTTGGTAGTGAAGAGGATAGCTGTAGACTCCAAGAAGATATCAACGGGTTGGTGGAGTGGGCGGAAAAGTGGTAAATGGAGTTCAACCCGGAGAAGTGTGAGGTAATGCACTTAGGGAGGGCAAACAGTAAAAGGGAATACGCAGTAAACGGGAATATATTGAGAGGGGTAGAGAAAGTGAGAGACCTTGGAGTGCATGTGCACAGGTCCCTGAAGGTGGCAGTACAGGTAGATAAGGTTGTGAAGAAGGCATACGGAATGCTCTCCGTTATTAGCCGAGGTATAGAATACAAAAGCAGGGATGTAATGATGGAACTGTGTAAAACGCTGGTCAGGCCACAGCTGGAGTATTGTGCGCAGTTCTGGTCACCATATTACAGGAAGGACATAATTGCTCTGGAGAGAGTGCAGAGAAGATTTACAAGAATGTTGCCAGGGCTTGAAAATTGCAGCTACGAGGAGAGATTGGATAGGCTGGGGTTGTTTTCTTTGGAACAGAGGAGGCTGAGGGGAGACTTGATTGAGGTGTACAAAATTATGAGGGGCCTCGATAGAGAAGACAGGAAGTACTTGGTTCCCCTAGCGGAGAGTTCAAGAACTAGAGGACATAGATTTAAGCTGATTGGCGGAAGGATTAGAGGGGACGTGAGGAAAAAAGTTTTTACCCAGAGGGTGATGGGTGTATGGAATTCGCTGCCAGAATTGGTGGTAGAGGCAGGGACCCTCAACTATTTAAAATGTACTTGGACCTGTTTGTTAAGTGCTGTAAGCTGCAGGGCTACGGACCGGGTGCTGGAAGGTGGGATTAGAATGGGCACCTGGTTGTTCTTCGAGCCGGCGCGGACACGATGGGCAGAATGGCCCCCTTCTGTGCCGTATCTTTTCTATGGTTCTATGGCTCTACGGTTCATGGACCCGATGACGTAATCTAGGCTGACGCTTCAGTGCCGTACTGATAGAGTGCTGGGGTTGGCTCGCAGACTACGCTAGATGAGGGTAACCTGTGAATTGGTGCCCCAGGTGATACAGAGATGCACACTGCAGCCCATCCACTTGCAGCCCTCCCCACTTTCAGATGTCTTGATCTCATCTGGCCACTAGAAGAGCAGGGACAGTGAGGCAAACTCTGCGCTAATTTCCCTCATCTAAATTAACCTCACGCATGAGGAACAAATGATGATGACTGAGAGAGAGAGTGCTACATTGTCAACGGTACTCCCCTTTGAATCAGGTGTTAAACAGAGGCCCCATCTCCTTTTTTGAATGGTCCAGATGGTCAATAAAGGTCCCATGGCACTATTTGAAGATGAGTGGGGAGTTAGAATCATAGAATTATAGAATAATACAGCACAGAAGGAGGCCATTCGGCCCAAGAGCTGTACAATTGGTCCCACTCCCCCACTTGTTCTTTCCCTGTAGCCCTTGCAAATCTTTCCTTTTCAAGTATTTATCCAATTGCCAGAATCCTGGCCACCATCCCTCTCTGAATGTAAAAGCACCGGCGTTCGTGGGATCTTGCTGTGCTCGCCTACGTAATAACAGTGGCTGCACTTGAAAGTAATGCATTTGATGTGCGAAATGCCTTGAGAAGCAGCTCTCGGCTCTGGGGGGGCCGTGGGGGTTGATACGTTTGGCTTCAGCATCACCAGGCTGTACCGGGGTAAACCATCCAGGATTTCTGCTCCTGAAACGTTAAAACCAGCGACCCCTGCTGGCCAGTGCATGCGTGCGGATGCCGGGTGGAGACAGGAGTCGGTCCGTTTAAGGCAGCATTGTCGAAGGTGCTTGCGCTTCAGACAAGACTTTGAACCGAGGCCCCTGTCTGCCTGCTCGCGTGGACTGGAAAGATCCCACGGCACGGTTCGAAGAGGAGCATGAGGTTCTTCCGGTATCCTTGGCAAACGTCCCTCCCTCGACCAACTTCACCAAAATCATCGCTGTTTGTGAGGCTTTGCTGAGCACAGAATGGCTGCCATAATTGCCTACATAACAACAGTGACTGCCCTTTAAATAAAAAGCAGCACAGTGGTTGGGATGCGTGTTAGGACATCCTGAGGATGTGATCATTACATAGAATTACACACAGTCTACAGCACAGAAACAGGCCATTCGGCCCGACAGGTCTATGCTGGCATTTATGCTGTACACGAATTTCCTCCCACCCTGCTTCGTCTAACCCTATCAGTGTAACCTTCTATTCCTTTCTCCCTCATGTATTTATCTAGCTTTCCCTTAAATACATCTATGCTATTTGCCTCAACTGCTCCATGTGGTAGCGAGTTCCACATTCTAACCACTCTCTTGGTGAAGAAGTTTCTCCTGAATTCCCTATTCAATTTATTGGTGACTATTTTATATTTATAGCCCCTAGTGGAAACATCTTCTCTACGTCTACCCTACCGAACCCTTTCATAATCTTAAAGGCCTCTATCGAGTCACCCCCTCAGCCTTCTCTGTTCTGGAGAAAAGAGCCCCAGTTTGTTCAGCCTTTCTTGATAGGTATAATCTCTCAGTTCTGGTATCATGGCGCACTAGAAATTTCTGTTTCTTTCCCTTTCCCAAGATTTCAATACCCATCACCAATACAAGTTCTAGCTTTCAATTTAATCTTTCGAGTTTCAGTTCAGTAAGAAATATTTGCTTATGATTACTTGGCAGCTGGCCAGCTGCTCAATTTCTCAGCTAACCAAAGGTTAATGGTAACCTGCTCCAGGCGAATTGGCAAATTAAATTTCCCGGGCTCAAGCCCAGATGGTCACTTTGCTTATGCAATTGGGTTCATATGCCAGCGGCATCCTTCTTTGAATAAGATCTCCCCTGGGAGGAAGGGGGAAGTGGGAATCGACTCCAAAGTGCTGACATGTACTTGGCAAGCTCGCAAAGCACCCTGATGATAATGTTCATTTCCTTCAAAGCTACTCAGGATGGTTGAAGCGAGTTTTCCCAAGCTTTCCAAGCAAGCCTGGATAAGCTTTAACCTTGAGATATTGTCAACCAGGAACACTGCAAATTCCTTGGCTTTGCGGTAGCTAAGTGACTCAGTTTGTTAAAAAAGAACATAAGAAATAGGAGCAGGAGTAGGCCATGCAGCCCCTCGAACCTGCTCCACCATTCATTAAGATCAGGGCTGATCTTTGACCTCAACTCCACTTTCCCACCCGATCCCCACATCCCTTGATTCCCTTAGTGTCCAAAAATCCATCGGTCTCAGTCTTGAATATACTCACCGACTCAGCATCCACAGCCCTCTGGGTCAGCGAATTCCAAAGATTCACAACCCTCTGAGTGAAGAAATTCCTCCTCATCTCAGTCCTAAATGGCCGACCCCTTATCCTGAGACTATGCCCCCTAGTTCTAGACTCTCCAGCCAGGGGGAGCTACCTCTCAGCATCTACCCTGTCAAGCCCCCTCAGAATCTTATATGTTTCAATTAGATCACCTCTCATTCTTCTAAACTCCAGAGGGTATTGGCCCATTCTACTCAATCTTAGGACAACCCTCTCATCCCAGGAATCAATCTAGTGAACCTTCATTGCACCGTTTCTAAGGCAAGTATATACTTCCTTAGGCAAGGAGACCAAACTGTACGCAGTACTCCAGGTGTGGTCTCACCGAAGCCTTGTACAATTGCAGCAAAGCTTTCTTACTCTTGTACTCCAACCCCTTTGCAATAAAGGCCAACATACTATTTGCCTTCCTAATTGCTTGCTGCACTTGTGTGTTAACTTTCTGTGTTTCGTGTATATGGACACCCAAATCCTTCTGAACACCAACATTTAATAGTTTCTCACGATTTAAAAAATATCCTGTTTTTCTATTCTTCTTACCAAAGTGAATAACCTAACATTTCCCCACATTTTACTCCATCTGCCACCTTCTTGCCACTCACTTACCTTTTCTATATCCCTTTGCAGACTCTTTATGTCCCCCCCACAACTTACTTTCCCACCTAGCTTTGTATCATCAGCAAACTTGGATACATTACACTCAGTCCTTTCATCTAAGTCATTAATATAGCTTGTAAATGGCTGAGGCCCAAGCACTGATCCTTGTGGCACCCCACTAGTTACAGCCTGCCAACCTGAAAATGATCTGTTTATTCCTACTCTCTGCTTTCTGGCCATTAACCAATCCTCTATCCATGCTAATATATTACCCTCAACCCCATGAACCCTTATCTTGTAAAACAACTTTTTGTGTGGCACCTTATTGAATGCCTTTTGAAAATCCAAACATACTTCACCCACTGGTTCCCCTTTATCTACCCTATTAGTTACATTCTCAAAAAACTCTAATAGATTTGTTAAACACAGTTTCCCTTTCATAAAACCATGTTGACTTTGCCTAATCATTTTATGATTTTCTAAGTGCCCCGTTACCACGTCCTTAATAATGGATTCCATCATTTTCCTGATGTCAGGCTAACTGGCCTGTAGTTCCCTGTTTTCTCTCTCTCTCCTTTCTTGAATAGCGGTGTTACATTTGCTACCTTCCAATCTACTTGGATCATTCTAGGATCTAGGAAATTTTGGAAGATCACAACCAATGCATCCACTATCTCTGCAGCCACCTCTTTTAGAATCCTCGGATGTATGATATCAGGTCCAGGGGATTTGTTGGCTTTTAGTCCCATTATTTTCTCCAGTACTTTTTCTTCATTAATATTAATTACTTTAATTTCATCATCCTCATTAGACCCTTGGTTCCCCTCTTTTACTGGTATGTTTTTTGTGACTTCTACTGTGAAGACAGATACAAAATATTTGTTTAACGTCTCTGGCATTTCCTTTTTCCCTATTACAATTTCTTCTGTCTCAGCCTCTAAGGGGTCTGTGTTTACTTTCACTAATCTCTTCCTTTTTACATACTTGTAGAAGCTCTTACAATCTGTTTTTATATTCCTTGCTGGTTTCCTCTCATTCCATTTTCTCCCTCTTTATCAATTTTTTGGTCATCCTTTGCTGTTTTCTAAAACTCTCCCAGTTCTCAGGCTTACTACTCTTCTTGGCAACATTATAAGCCTCTTCTTTTAATCTAATACTATCCTTAACTTCTTTCGTTAGCCACGGATGGATCACTTTTCCTGTGGAGTTTTTATTCCTCATTGGAATGTATATTCGTTGAGAATTATGAAATATTTCTTTAAATGTTCGCCATTGCGAGCTGTCTTATCTTTTAATCTAATTTCCCAATCAACCGTAGCCAACTCACTCCTCATACCTATGTAATTGGCTTTGTTTAAGTCTAAGACTCTAGTTTCAGATTTAAGTACGTCACTCTTGAAGTCAATGTGAAATTCTATCATATTATGATCACTCTGCCCCAGAGGATCCCTTACTATGAGATTACTAATTAACCCTTTCTGATTACACAAGACAAGCTCTAAAATAGCCTGTTCCCTGGTTGGTTCCACGATGTAATGCTCTAGGAAACTATCTTGAATGCATTCCATAAACTCGTCCTCCAAACTACTTTTGCCAATTTGGTTTGCCCAGTCTAAATGAAGATTAAAGTCTCCCACGATTACTGCATTACCTATGTTACAAGCTCCTCTTATTTCTTAACTAATACTCTGTCCAACAATATAACTACTTACACAAATTGGGGTTGTATTCTCTAGACTTTCGAAGGTTAAGGGGTGATCTGATCGAAGTTTATAAGATATTAAGGGGAACGGATAGGGTGGATAGAGAGAAACTATTTCCACTGGTTGGGGATTCTAGGAGTAGGGGACACAGTCTAAAAATTAGAGCCAGACCTTTCAGGAGTGAGATTAGAAAACATTTCTACACACAAAGGGTGGTAGAAGTTTGGAACTCTCTTCCGCAAACGGCAATTGATACTAGCTCAATTGCTAAATTTAAATGTGAGATAGATAGCTTTTTGGCAACCAAAGGTATTAAGGGATATGGGCCAAAGGCAGGTATGTGGAGTCAGATCACAGATCAGCCATGATCTTATCAAATGGCGGAGCAGGCACGAGGGGCTGAATGGCCTACTCCTGTTCCTATGTTCCTATGTTCGGGGGCCTATAAACTACCCCTTATTATTATTATTATTTCTTATCGCCATCCATATTGATTCTACTTCCTGATCTTCTGAGCCAAGATCCTTTCTCACTACTGTCTTTATGTCATCCTTTATTATCAGGGCTACCCACCATCCCCCACTTTTTCCATTTTGTCTGTCTTTTCAAAAAGTCAAGTACCCTGGAATATTTCGTTCCCAATCTTGGTCACCCTGCAACCACGACTCAGTAATGGCTACTACATCAAACCCATTTATCTCTATTTGTGCCATTACTTCATCTATCTAGTTACGAATGCTTCATGCATTCAGATAAAGCACCTTTAATTTTAACTTTTAGTCTTTTTCCCCGATTTGACCTTATTCACTGATGCACTATTATCGTTAAACTCTCTGTCCCTTCCTGACACATAAGGTTAAATCTCATGGGATCCAAGGTGAGGTAGCCAATTGGATACAAAATTGGCTTGACGACAGAAGACAGAGGGTGGTTGTCGAGGGTTGTTTTTCAAACTGGATGCCTGTGTCCAGCGGTGTGCCTCAGGGATCGGTGCTGGGTCCGCTGTTATTTGTTATTTATATTAATGATTTGGATGAGAATTTAGGAGGCATGGTTAGTAAGTTTGCAGATGACACCAAGATTGGTGGCATTGTGGACAGTGAAGAAGGTTATCTAGGATTGCAACGGGATCTTGATAAATTGGGCCAGTGGGCCGATGAATGGCAGATGGAGTTTAATTTAGATAAATGTGAGGTGATGCATTTTGGTAGATCGAATCGGGCCAGGACCTACTCCGTTAATGGTAGGGCGTTGGGGAGAGTTATAGAACAAAGAGATCTAGGAGTACAGATTCATAGCTCCTTGAAAGTGGAGTCACAGGTGGATAGGGTGGTGAAGAAGGCATTCAGCATGCTTGGTTTCATTGGTCAGAACATTGAATGCAGGAGTTGGGATGTCTTGTTGAAGTTGTACAGGGCATTGGTGAGGCCACACTTGGAGTACTGTGTACAGTTCTGGTCACCCTATTATAGAAAGGATATTATTAAACTAGAAAGAGTGCAGAAAAGATTTACTAGGATGCTACCGGGACTTGATGGTTTGACTTACAGGGAGAGGTTAGACAGACTGGGACTTTATTCCCTGGAGAGTAGGAGGTTAAGGGGTGATCTTATAGAAGTCTATAAAATAATGAGGGGCATAGATAAGGTCGATAGTCAAAATCTTTTCCCAAAGGTAGGGGAGTCTATAACGAGGGGGCACAGATTTAAGGTGAGAGGGGAGAGATACAAAAGGATCCAGAGGGGCAATTTTTTCACTCAAAGGGTGGTGAGTGTCTGGAACGAGCTGCCAGAGGCAGTAGTAGAGGCGGGTACAATTTTGTCTTTTAAAAAGCATTTGGACAGTTACATGGGGAAGATGGGTATCGAGGGATATGGGCCAAGTGCAGGCAATTGGGACTAGCTTAGTGGTATAAACTGGGCGACATGGACATGTTGGGCCGAAGGGCCTGTTTCCATGTTGTAACTTCTATGATTCTATGACACACTCTGCTTACCTTTACTCAAATCACTACTCTGCTCTATGGCCTTGACTTTTCTCTTTAGATTTATAAATTTACCTTTACTTGAACCCTACCTCCCCCCCCACCTTTTTAGTTCAAAGCCTAATGGTTGATCCCATTTGGCAGATCAGGATTGGCATCTTCCGCCGACGAGACCAACCTCACTGGACTGGGTTGCTCTGGCGCAAATTTGGGCGCGTCTGCACTGGCAGCCAGACTGGTGACCCGAATCAGGAATTGGCACTGGCCTATCGGGTACCAGCCAGGACTGAGTTCTCAGATTGTACCCAGTGTGCATTGTAGATGTATGGTGTTTGTATGCATGGATATTAATATTATGTATTAATTGATGTGTATAAAATGATAATAGAGAGGACAGGAAGGACCTAGTTCCTTAGCAGATAAGTCAATAACCAGGGAGCATAGATTTAAAGTAATTAGTAGAAGGGTTAGGGGGGTGTCGAGGAGAAATTTTTCACCCAGAGGATGGTGGGGGTCTGGAACTCACTGCCTGAAAGGGTGGTAGAGGCAGAAACCCTCATCGCATTAAAAAGGTACTTGGATATGCACTTGAAGTGCTGTAACCTACAAGGCTACGGACCAAGGGATCGAAGTTGGGATTAGGCTAGATAGCTCTTTTTCGGCCGGCACAGACACAATGGACCGAATGGCCACATTCTGTGCCATACATTTCTATGATTCCATGATTCTATGGGTCTTGGGCATGGTGCTGGGTCACATGGTACCTCTACTACTGCTACTACTACTACTAGAACTACCACAACTACTACTATTACCACTGACACTGCTACTTATTTTTATTCATTCGTGGGATGTGGGCGTCGCTGGCGAGGCCGGCATTTATTGCCCCTCCCTAATTGCCCTTGAGAAGGTGGTGGTGAGCCTCCTTCTTGAACTGCTGCAGTCCATGTGGTGAAAGTTCTCCCACAGTGCTGTTAGGAAGGGAGTTCCAGGATTTTGACCCAGCGACGATGAAGGAACGGCGATATATTTCCAAGTCGGGATGGTGTGTGACTTGAAGGGGAATGTGCAGGTGGTGTTGTTCCCATGTGTCTGCTGCCATTGTCCTTCTAGGTGGTGGAGGTCGTGGCTTTGGGAGGTGCTGTCAAAGAAGCCTTGGCGAGTTGCTGCAATGCATCCTGTAGATGGTGCACATTGTAGCCATAGTGCGTCGGTGGGGAAGGGAGTGAATGTTTAGGGTGGTGGATAGGGTGCCAATCAAGCGGGCTGCTTTGTCCTGGATGGCGTCGAGCTTCTTGAGTGTTGTTGGAGCTGCACTCATCCAAGCAAGTGGATAGTATTCTATCACAATCCTGACTTGTGCCTTGTAGATGATGGAAAGGATTTGGGGAGTCAGGAGGTGAGTCACTCGCCGAAGAATACCCAGCCTCTGACCTGCTCTTGTAGCCACAGTATTTATATGGCTGGTCCAGTTAAGTTTCTGGTCAATGGTGACCCCCCGGATGTTGATGGTGGAGGATTCGGCAATGGTAATGCTGTTGAATGTCAAGGGGAGGTGGTTAGTCTCTCTCTTGTTGGAGATGGTCATTGCCTGGCACTTGTGTGGCACAAATGTTACTTGCCACTTATGAGCCCAAACCTGGATGTTGTCCAGGTCTTGCTGCATGCGGGCATGGACTGCTTCGCTATCTAAGGGGTTGCAAATGGAACTGACCACTGTGCAATCATCAGCGAACATCCCCACTTCTGACCTTATGATGGAGGAAGGGTCATTGATGAAGCAGCTGAAGATGGTTGGGCCTAGGACACTGCCCTGAGGAACTCCTGCAACAATGTCCTGGGGCTGAGATAATTGCCTCCAACAACCACTACCATCTTCCTATGTGCTAGTTATGACTCCAGTCAATGGAGTAGTACTACTAGTACTACTGCAACTATTACTGCTAGTACGATTACTACTACTACAACAACTATCATCAGGAAAGACTGAACAGACTGGGGCTCTTTTCTGTAGAAAAGAGAAGGCTGAGGGGTGACCTGATAGAGGTCTTTAACATTATGAAAGGGTTCGATAGGGTAGACATAGCAAAAATGTTTTCATTTGTGGGAAGTTCAAAATTGGGCGTCATAAATATAAGATAGTCACTAATAAGTCCAATAGGAAACTAAGGAGAAACCTCCTTACCCAGAGAGAGTTCGAATGTGGAACTCGCCAGCACATGGAGTAGTTGAGGCGAATAGCATAGATATATTTAAGGGGAAGCTAGATAAAGACATGAAGGAGAAAGGAATAGAAGGTTATGTTGATAGGGTTAGATGAAGTAGGGTGGGAGGATGCTCATAAACACTGGCATAGACTATTTGGGCCGAAAGGCCTGTTTCTGTGCTGTAAATTCTATGTAATTCTGTAATTCTACTACTACTATAACAATAGGACGCTGCATTTATATAGTGCCTTTAACTTAGAAAAATATTCCAAGGTGCTTCACAGAGGTGGAATCAGACGAAAATGGATACTGAGACAAAGGAGATATTAGGAGGGGTGAACGATGTGGGGTTTTAGGTGGGCCTTAAAGGGTGTGAGGGAGGTGGGGAGGCAGATGTCTATCATAAATAGTTGTAAACAATTTTACAACACCAAGTTATAGTCCAGCAATTTTATTTTAAATTCACAAGCTTTCGGAGATTTTCTCCTTCCTCAGGCAAATGTTTCAAGATCTCAAACACCACAAACTGCCGGCTCACAGTGGAAAGGAGGAGATCTTGAAACATTTGCCTGAGGAAGGAGAAAATCTCCGAAAGCTTGTGAATTTAAAATAAAATTGCTGGACTATAACTTGGTGTTGTAAAATTGTTTACAATTGTCAACCCCAGTCCATCACCGGCATCTCCATATCATAAATAGAGCAGAGTTGGCAGTGAGACGAACATTAGGAGATGGCAGTGAATGGTCAGATTCTGGCCGCTGTGTGTGGTGGATTACAAGGATTTGGCATTGAATCACACAGCACCAGGTGGGAGTGAGCTGTGAGCTTTTACCCAGTCTGTTTTAGGGGTTGAGCCAGAATCGTTACTAAGGCAAACAGTATCAGACAGGAATGAATGAGCGATTGCTCTCTGTCACGTATTATAGGTGCACAGGGGCTGACCTGGGAGACAGAGGGCAGGGGAAGTCAATCGCCTGATTTTTACTTGATACCCTGTTCCATACTGGTGCAGATGCCTTGTGAACAGAGCGTAACTGGTGGGTGGAGGGAGGCCCATCTGAGGTACAACTGGGCGATGTTCACCACCCGATAGAACGTGGCCACGAGCTCCTTGGTTCTCACTGGATGACTAGGATGAAGGGAATGAAAGGATTACAGAAACATCGGAGCTGCCAGATGTGCAACATTTGGCTTGGTTTCCCAAGCTGCATTTGTATTTTAAAAACACACACAAACATACACACACGCACACAAACACGCGCACATGCACATATATACACACGCACACAAACACAAACACATGCACACACACGCACATACATACACATGCACACAAACACAAACATGCACATACATACACAGGCACACGCACATACATACACACGCACACAAACACAAACACATGGGGCCCGATTTTACCAGGGGTGCGGGTTCCTGGCGGGTGGGCCAGCGGGCGCGTTGAAAACGCGCCTGCTGAAATTAGTGGGTTGCCCGCGCGATCGTAGCAGGCAACACACTAATTGGATCCACTTACCTGCTCCTTCGGGTTCCCCGCTGCTGATCTGCGCGTCGGGCGGGCTGCGCATGCGCAGTAAGATCTGTCAGCTGGAGGCGCTCTATTTAAAGGGGCAGTCCTCCACTGACAGATGCTGCCACAAACAGCAAAAATTACAGCATGGAGCAGCCCAGGGGGAAGGCTGCTCCCAGTTTAATGATGCCTCACCCCAGGTATCATTAGATGGGGTGAGGAGGAGGGGGAGGACAGAGATCTTCCACCTGGCGGCCGGGAGGAAGCGGCCTGCCTCTGCCACCAAGAAGGCCTGGCTCGAGGTGGCAGAGGAGGTCACCAGCGCCACCAACATATCGCCCACCTGCATACAGTGCAGGAGGCGGTCCAATGACCTCAGTAGGTCAGCCACAGTGAGAACACGTAGTCTTTCCCCTACACTCCGTCTGCCACAACACTGCCCCCACCCCACATCTCCTTCGGCACTGCCAACACTACTCTGTCACATCACCCCTCATACCCACTCAAACCTCATCCTCATCTTACCTGCACCTACTCACCCCGCCACTACCACGCAACCCAATCCTCATACAATCTCATGGCTCTATCCCATACTCACCCTCTCGTGCATCTCTCTCACGGCCAGCCTCACTCAACCTGCCACCACCTGTGCTGCAGCCACAGGGCATGCATCACATATGTGCAGCAGGCAGCGTAAGGCAAACGTGTCGTGAGCATGAAGGGGATGCACAAGGGTGTTTGAGGGTTTGTCATGGTTGTTACTTATATTGAATTTCAGAACAACTCACATCACACATTATATTGGCACCACTACTGCCATGTCTTCGCGAATCCTGTCCGGTTTGTGCAATAATGCCCGCTCCTGGGTATCCCTATGAGGACCCACCACTGATGCCACCCAGTGTGTCACTGCAGAGTGGGTGTAGGTGTATTTGCAGGGCTCTTCTGCGCAGACGACTGAGAGACATCGGGGATGTCCCCGGTTACAGCCTGGAAGGCTGTGGAGCAGAAGTTCGGGAGAGCAGTGGTGACTTTGACAGTGACAGGTAAGAAGATGGTGCACGGGCCAGCCAGGAGCAGCTCGGTATGAAAGAGGCTGCAGATGTCCACGGCTACATGTCGAGTGACTCTGAGCCTCCATGTGCACTGCTGCTCAGAGAGGTCCAGGAAGCTGAGCCTCGGTCTGTGGACCCTGTGGCGAGGGTAGTGCCCTCTGCGACGCATCTCTCTCTGCGGTAGCCCTCCCTCCTGCTGTACAGGTGGATGTGTCACAGCACTCTGTTGTGGAGCTCCACGTGTCAGAGGTGGGCGGCGTGGATGGCGAGGCTGATGTGGCTGGTGATGCCGTTCGCCCTCCGAGGGGGTCATGACTGCAGCTACGGCGGCCCCCATCCGGAAGATGTACATCTGAGGGGGTCCGCAAGGTAGTTACATGTCTCCGGACCCCGGGGTAAGTGTGCAGGTTGGTGACTTCGACCATCAGGAGGAGGGTGGTGGAGGCCAAACTTTGTCCCAAGTGACAGAGTGGCCTCCTGCAATGGGTGAGGGTCTCTTCCCCACCACCTGTCAAATGGACCTTTGCAGCTGCCACAGGCTGACAGCTGCAACACTTCCATTTCAACTGGGAGTGTTTCCCCCAGTGTGTGAAACAGTCCCATGTTTATCCAAAATCACACACAGTCCCTTAATCAGGTCAGTTAATGACCTGAACAAGCAAAGTAAATACACTCAAGTGGCATCTCGCTGGCTTTAATTGCCTGCGGGATTCCCACCAGCGGGGGCTGCGCGCACACGCCGGCGCGTCATCGGGGAACCCGGAAGTGGGCGGGATCGAGGCGCGATCTGGTCCCGCACCTGGATTTCGGGATTTTCGGGGCCCCCCTGCCGAGAACGCACCCGGTAGCGGGTGCTAAAATCGGGCCCATGCACACGCACACACACGCACATACATACACACACGTAAACACACAAACCAACATTTTTTTTCCATTCATTCTTGGGTTGCGAGCGTCACTGGCAAGGTCAATATTTATTGACCACCCATCGTTGCCCCTGACAAGATGGTGGCGGTGGGCCTTCTTCTTGAACAGCTGAGTGATTTGATGCAACTGAGTGGCTTGCAAGACCACTTCAGAGGGCAGTTAAGAGTCAAATGCATTGCTGTGGGACTGGAATCACATTTAGGCCAAACCGGGTAAGTTCGGCAGGTTTGCTTCCCTAAATAACATTCGTGAACCAGTTGGGTTTTTACGACAATCCGACAGCTTCATCGTCACTTTTACTGATACCAGCTTTTTACTTCTAGATTTTTTAAAAACTGAATTCAAATTCCCAAACTGTCCATGGTGGGATTTAAACTCTTTGTTCTCCGGATTATTAGTCCAGTAACATAACCGCGACACTACTAAACTGGCAAAGCAACAGCCTAATGTATCGGTCGTTCCATTGTTTTCTTGTGCAGTTTTCCTGTGGGCATTTCACAACCTCAGGACATCCTAAAGTGTTTTACAACCAATGAAGTACGTTTGAAATGTAGTCATTGCAATGTAGGAAACGTGGCAGCCAATTTACGCACAGCAAGGTCCCACAAACAGCAATAAGATAAATGACCAGATAATCTGTTTTTAGTGATGCTGATTGAGAGATAAATATTGTCCAGGGCGCTGGGGAGAACTTTGCTCTTCTTCGAAATAGTGCCATGGGATCTTTTAAATCCACCTGAGAGGATAGGTGGGACCTCAGTTTAATGTCTCACCTGAAAGACAGCACTTCCGACAGTGCAGCACTTCCTCAGTACTGCACTGGAGTGTCACCCTAGATTTTGCGGTCAAGTTTCTGGTGTAGGACTATGAACCCGTGACCTTCTGACTCAAAGGTGAAAGTGCCACCAACCGAGCCAAGGCTGATGCCATAATAGCGATTGGGCTTCAAAATTCACCATCGGTAAAGTGCTTTGCAATGTTGCTGAGAGATAAGGGCTATGTAATTCAATCCTTATTATAGGTGATGCCAAGTTTGGGCTTTAAAAGGATGTAGGAGGAAGGGAAGACCGAGGAAGGTAAGGTAGGAAAGGAAGAGAAGAAGAGAAACAAAGAAAGAAAGCAAACCAGGATTGGCCACACAGACATTTTCCAAATACCTCACAAATGCAACTTTGACATCCATCTTGTTCTTTGGTAAAATATCAAAGTGAATCAAAGGCCCTTTGAGCACGAGCAGTGCTGGTTTATACAAACTGCTTCACAATGGGATTACTCATGTCCATTTTTATCAGTCCTTGGATGTGAGACTCACCCATTCCTCAGCACAACATTTGTCAGCAGAGCATTAAATCAAGGGCCTAAGATAGGAAACAATTCGAACGCCACGTCAAGTATCTTGGTCCTGGTTCCATTTGAGTGCAATGGAAGCTAAGCACCAGGCAGCGGTTGCTTCTCGGGATTCCAGAAGAAAGGATCTAGGGGGACATAAAAGGTCGGAATCTCAGGACATTACTGTTGGCGTCAGTGTTATCTTTCGAGTGGTTGGCACTTAAAGGGGCACAGCCTTCCTGGAAAATGCATTCACCAAGCTTTTCACTTTGTTTATAGAAATCCAACAGGACGATATAAATCATATTCCACCACTTGTGCCTGATGACATTCCGAAATATATCATACACAAGTGTTCTGTCTTCTTTCTCTCCTTCCCCCCTCCCCCACCCCAGTTGAGTCAGAAGGTCGTGGGTTCGAGTCCCATTCCAGTTTGAGCACGTAATCCAGGCTGACATTTCAGTGCAGTACCGAGGGGGTGCTGCACTGTCGGAGGTGCCGTCTTTCAGATAAAATGCTAAATCGACACCCCGTCTGCCCTCTCAGGTGGACGTAGAAGATCCCACGGCACTATTTTGAAGAAGAGCAGGAGAGTGTTCCCTGGCATCCTGGCCAACATTTATCTCTCAACCAACATCAGTAAAACAGGTTATCTGGCCATTATTATATTGCTGTTTGTGGGACCTTGCTGTGCGCAAATTGGCTGCCGCATTTCCTACATTGCAACAGTGACTACACTTCAAAAGTACTTCATTGGTTGTAAAGGACTTGGGACGTCCTGAGGTCGTGAAAGGCACTGTATAAATGCAAGTTCTTTCTTTCTTTCTTGATCTTGACTGCAAACGAGAGCCTTTTCCACAATATTTGTAAGATAGTCCCTGTTGCATCATTTTCACCATCTGTGTCTATCATGAGTTTGTGGCTTTCGTTAATTATTTTCCACTTTCAACAAGGAACGCTGCCCTTTCAAAGTCTTCCAACTGGCACCACTGGCAAATGACCAGCTTCCAGTCCTCATCTCGCATATTCTACTGGTTGCTGCGGAGCAAAAAATCGTGAGGAATTCGAAGCTTCAGCTGGTCCAATAAAGTCTGGAGTGTGTTTAGACTACTTTACCCTGTCAATCAGGCTGTGGGCCTCTGCTATTTTTATTGTACGCCTGTACGTCATAACTAGTGTACAGTAGAAAAATCAAAACACACTGCAGATTGCTTTAAATTTTCCCTGCGTGCTGACATATGTGTATTTGTGGTTTGCACCTGTGTTTTTGTACCATTGGTAATGTTAGAGTTTCCACAAAGTATCTGAGTGAAGTTGATATCGCGTTACAAAAGGATGATGAGCAAAAGGAGTTCCACACTTGCTTTCCTTTTGACCTTTGACTTGACGAGGACGATCACTATACAGATTTAAAACTCGCGAACCACAGTATTAGATTAAGAGAATGTTCAGAGCATGAACACACTAAACCCACAAACTGCAACAATCTATCTCGAAAACATTAACAATATCATGTCTGTGCACTTTCCTGGTTACAAAACCTTCCTTCCTGCTGTCACATCTTTTGTGCCAACTTTTCACATTGCAGATTTCCACATTTAGAATGGAAGCCGCCTATGTAAACTGGTCACGTTGCAATAACACCCTCCTACCAGTGGTGGCACTGCAGTGTCCCAGTTTCTCATCTCCCACCCCTCAGCCTACACTGCAGAGAAGCTCCAATGTTCCAAACAACTCTCCCTAACAACAGTGACTTAACGGCATTGGCCGTAAAGCTTTTTGGCACGTTTTGAGGTCATGAAAGGTGCCGTATCAACGCAAGTCTTTCTGACTTTTCTTCTTTTTAAATTGCTCTCAGTTCAACGTAACCATAAATAATGAGCAGTTCTGGGCACCGCACCTTCGGAAGGATATATTGGCCTTGGAGGGAGTGCAGCGTAGGTTAACTAGAATGATACCCGGACTTCAAGGGTTTAATTACGAGGAGAGATTACACAAATTGGCATTGTATTCTCTAGCGTTTAGAAGGTTAAGGGGTGATCTGATCGAAGTTTATAAGATATTAAGGGGAACGGATAGGGTGGAGAGAGAGAAACTATTTCCGCTGGTTGGGGATTTTAGGAGTAGGGGGCACAGTCTAAAAATTAGAGCCAGACCTTTCAGGAGCGAGATTAGAAAACATTTCTACACACAAAGGGTGGTAGAAGTTTGGAACTCTCTTCCGCAAACGGCAATTGATATTAGCTCAATTGCTAAATTTAAATGTGAGATAGATGGCTTTTTGGCAACCAAAGGTATTAAGGGATATGGGCCAAAGGCAGGTATATGGAGTTAGATCACAGATCAGCCATGATCTTATCAAATGGCGGAGCAGGCACGAGGGGCTGAATGGCCTACTCCTGTTCCTATGATTCCTATGATATGAAAATGAGGATAATAAAAATAAAGTATCACTTTAAAATGGGGGACTGCATTTATTCGCACTCCCTTGCCCATTGCTATCTAATCCTGTTTCAACTGTAGACTGCACTTGGTCTTAACTTCCTTGGGGAGTAATTTTAACTTTTGGCGATAGTGTAAAACAGGCAATATCGGATTGGCCGCTGGTCATACAACTCTCTCTGTTCATGCTGAAAAAGGAACAGGCCGGTAAAGAGACCAAAATCAAGGCTAATATATTTAAATGTAATATTTAGTCCTAATTTTGCCTTTTAAAACTTCTAGATAGCCAACATTTGTGGGAAATGTTAAAATCATAGAATCACAGAAAGTTTACGACACAGGAGACCATTCGGCCCATCATGTCCGCGCCAATGTTGTGGTCCTTGGGCCTACTATTTTTTCGAACGTTTCACTCCACACGCGCTATGGTGCTGAAAAACTCCCCCAGTTATAGTTCTATCGCGGAAACATATTTTTAACAACTTTAAATGAAAATAAAATCTTTCGACACTTTACATATTTATATTCAACTAACATCACTAAAAAGCAGATTATCTGGTTATTATCACATCGCTGTTTGTGGGACCTTGCTGTGCGCAAATTGGCTGCAGCCTTTCCGACATGACAACAGTGACTACACCTCAAAAGTACTTCATTGGTTGTAAAGCGTGTTGGGACATCCTGAGGATGTGAAAGGTGCTATAGAAATATCAGCTCTTTTTCCTTTTTTACCATTTGCCCGGCTTTGTTTTTTTAAATTCTGTTTACTCTTCTTCCACCTCCATTCTCTTTTTGATATTTACCAGGGCAAATTTTATGGATTTGCACTCCCAAGTGTGGAGCTTTGCCCACCTGAAGTGAATCTTGGGAATTAATGGACATGTAATCCTGCTGGTCTCTATGCGATTGTCCCGATTGTCGTTAAAAACCCATCTAGTTCACTAATGTCCTTTAGGGAAGGAAGCCTGCTGTCCTTACCCGGTCTGGCCTATATGTGACTGCAGTCCCCACACCAACGTGCTTAACTCTTAACTGACCTCTGAAGTGGCCTCGCAAGTCACTCAGTTGTCCCACACCACCTTCTCATAGGCAGCCAACGCCAGTCTTGTCAGTGATGCCCTGATTGATTAGAAAAAAAAATCCATGAATGTTTAAATCAATCCCGGATTTGATAGAAGTCATTTTTTTTTTAGATAATCAGGAGATAGAAGACCAGTTTGATCTTGTCACATTATTGCAGAAAAGATTGGGGGCTATTTGACCTCCGGAGATGTCACAGATGAGCCCATTTCTGTTCTCACCTGGCACTAGTACACGGGCACATTTTCCAACAGAAGTTCACTGGATAGCGATCAGTAATGGGAACTTTTTATTCTCTCGTCTTGGGACATCACAACTGCTGCAGTGATGGAGGTCAGACCGGGGATTGAATCCAGGACCTTGTTCGATCCCATTCCTTACCAGATAGTCAGCCATTTCCTTTACGGCTGCCGTTAGAAGGAATCCCTTCCGTGCACCTACTGCTCCTTGGATGGGGGCGGGGGTTTGGGGGGCTGGAAATAACCCTGGTCTTTAAAAGGCTGAGAGGAATGGATAATGTAGGAACGTAGGAACAGGAGCAGGTCGTTCAGCCCCTCGAGCCTGTTCCGCCATTCAATTTGATCATGGCTGATCTGTATCTTAACTCCACCGACCCGCCTTGGTTCCATAACCCTTGATACTCTTGCCTATCAAAAAAATCTATCAATCTCAGTTTATCAAATTTTCAATTGACCCCCAGCCTCAACAGCTTTTTGGGGGGAGAGTTTTCCAGATTTCCACTACCCTTTAAGTGAAGAGGTGTTGGCTAACATTACCCCTGAATGGCCTAGCTTTAATTTTAAGGTTATGTCAACATAAGCAAGTTAGAGACCGAGGGTCTTGAGGAGAACAGGAATATCAACCCTCGAGCCAGACTGGAGATTGGAAAAACTTTAAACAGAGGCAACCCCCTCCACCCCCACTGCTGTTTCCTGGCTCAGTGCCTCCACCCTCCACATTTAAGTCGGTCCCGAGAACACGAATGTCTGGTGAAGAACAAGACTGAAGGTTACATGGCCGAGTATAGACGACCGTTGATCAAATTGGAAGACGATACCTCCTGCATTGCTTGGGACATGGGAATGCCATCCATGGAATGTAATGTGCGTGGGACTAGACCCACGGACATGAGGGATAGCTGAGCTCAGCAAGGTGCACATCAGACTGTTATAAACCGACGTTTCAACTCGTGACTGATTGTAAGCTCAACGTGGTACTTATTATAACTTAAATTATTCCAGGCAGCCTGTAGGGTCATGATTGACAATCTTTTTTTATACAACTTTGATATTTTACCCGCCGACTGTCAACTTTTGTCTCCTGAAGGCGTTGACCTCCAAACCGGGGGACAGTTCCATGACTTGCCGTGCACCCTCCAGTATCTCACAAGTCAGCCTTGACATTGAGTGCTGCTAAGCTATTCAAACATGGAAGGCATCACAATGGAGCCCAACCCTGTCATCATTCAATACTCTGATGTGGGCACTTCCAAACGAGTAGCTGGATAACACACAGGGAGTAAGATCCCGGGATGATTTTTTTTGCCTCCCTAACCTAAGCACACAGATCAATTATAGCACGGATAATGCCATTCCAGAACACAGGACTTGCTAGACGAGAAAAGACTGAGGCCCATCTGATTCACCATCTACCTGGTAGTCACATGATCCAACGATAATGGAGTTGTTGACTGATCACAGCAATCAATCTCCATCAATTAGTCTACAACAGACCCAGACATGAGGTGAGGAAAATCCCCAGTGATGGAGAGCTTTGGGAAACATAGGTGCAAAGTCACCTGATCCTCCCGAGCCCCCTACACTCGCCACATGTCATGTCTCAAATTACTCATGTACTGTATCCCAAAATGTTATTTTCTGAAAGAAATCTATTTAATTTGCATTTGAATGAATCGGCACTAACGGCTTCCACCGTCTCCCTCGGGAGCCTGTTCCATAGATTGACCACTCGCTCACTGAAATAATGGCCCCGATTTTAACTGCCTCCACCTGGCGGAAACCGAGCAAAGGGGCAGTTAAAATAAGGCGAGTCACTTACCTCCGCTGATCCCACTCCCTCCCCGCCATGTCCCGATACTAACCTGCACTTTTGAGCAGACGTGCGGGACAGCCGCAGGAAGGAGGCGGTGGTCCTGCTTTAAATATGCAGATCGGGTCCGATCAAGACCGATCTGCAATTTTAGTTGGAGGTCTGAGCGAGGGAGCAGACTCGGCTTCCCCATCAGGCCAGATCTGTCAGGGGGTGGGGTGGGGGGGGGGAGAATTGTGGGCCAGAAGAGGCCTCGGAGGTAAGTTTTAAAGTTTTACTTTTGGTTTCCTTGTGATCTAGGAGGGGTAGGATTGCCTCACAAGGAAGCCCTGGGTCTCCCTTGCACTGGGCTACCCCCACCCCCCCCAACCCGATCCCGCTACAAGCTTCATCCCGCACCCGCCCCTGGGTCTCCCTTGCACTGGGCTACCCCCCACCCCCAACCCGATCCCGCTACAAGCTTCATCCCGCACCCGCCCCTGGGTCTCCCTTGCACTGGGCTACCCCCCACCCCCCCCACCCGATCCCGCTACAAGCTTCATCCCGCACCCGCCCCTGGGTCTCCCTTGCACTGGGCTACCCCCCCCCCAACTCGATCCCGCTACAAGCTTCATCCCGCACCCGCCCCTGGGTCTCCCTTGCACTGGGCTACCCCCCCCCCCCAACTCGATCCCGCTACAAGCTTCATCCCGCACCCGCCCCTGGGTCTCCCTTGCACTGGGCTACACCCCCCCCCCAACCCGATCCCGCTACAAGCTTCATCCCGCACCCGCCCCTGGGTCTCCCTTGCACTGGGCTACCCCCCCCCCCCCCAACCCGATCCCGCTACAAGCTTCATCCCGCACCCGCCCCTGGGTCTCCCTTGCACTGGGCTACCCCCCCCCCCCCCAACCCGATCCCGCTACAAGCTTCATCCCGCACCCGCCCCTGGGTCTCCCTTGCACTGGGCTACCCCCCACCCCCCCCACCCGATCCCGCTACAAGCTTCATCCCGCACCCGCCCCGATCCTGCCACAGTCTTCCCCTCCACCACTCCCGAACCTGCCCAGAGCTTCCCTCACGCCCCCCCCCGCCCCCCCCCCGCAGACTGCGGATGACCATTCGCACAGGTCCCCAACTGCGGCCTCCTGCCGCCAGACGCTCGAAAAGAGCCAAATTATCAGCGTGTGTCACATCTACCAGAGCTCCCCAGAAAGTGAGAGTGCAGGACACAGGGCCTCCTCACAAAAACTTTTTAAAAGGCAATTAACAGTTTGGCACCAAGCAGAAAGAACTTTGATGTAGAAGTGAAGAAAAATAAACATCAATGAACCAATTGTTAGGTAAGGGTATCAAGGGATAAGGAGCAAAGATGGGAAAATGGAGTTGAGGTACAGGTCAGCCATGATCTAATTGAATGGCGAAGCAGGCCCGAGGGGCTGAATGGCCGAGAACCATAGAACCATAGGAAAGATACAGCACAGAAGGGGGCCATTTGGCCCATCGTGCCCGCGCCGGCTCGAAGAACAATCGCTTATGGGGACGGATCGGGAGCAGCTCCGAGGAAATTCCGAGCCAAGGTCATCTGTGGTCAGCCAGCTCACATACTCTGACACAAGGCTGTGATATCCCAATACAGGTAGTTGAAGTCAGTCTGTGCAGCAGCTGTCTTGAGATATGAGTTACGGAATTTCAGCTTCATCCAAAGGACAGAGAGAAATAAGGAAGGTCCACAGTTTTGGGGTTCTGGGGCAGAATGAGATAGAGTAGGAAGCATTGCGATGAGTTTTGATTTCAGCACACAATAAAGACACCGTACTCTTTCTTAGTAAAACCCAAAGCCGTGGAAATAAAAAAAACTTGCACTTATCTCACACCGTTCACATCCTCAGGATGTTCTAAAGCGCTTCACAGTCAACGAGTTACTCCCAAAGTGCAGTCACTGTTGTTTTAAAGGCAGATGTGACGGCCTATTCACACAGAGCAAGGTCCCACAGAGAAATGATCAGTTAATCTGTTTCGGTGGTGTTGCTTAAAGAAAGAATTCAGGACGCCTCAAAGCGCTTCACAGCCAATGAAATACTTTAGGCGATGTCATAGAATAGAACCATAGAATCTTACAGCACACAAGGGAGCCATTCGGCCCATCGTGCCCATGCCAGCTCTTTGAAAGAGCTGTAAAATTTAGTCCAGCACCTCAGCTTTTTCCCCATAACCCTGCGAATTAGTGCTCTTCACGTACATGTCCAATTGCCTTTTGAAAGCTCCTATTGAATCTGCTTCCACCACCCTTTTAGGTAGTGTGTTCCAGATCTTAACAACCCTCTCTGTGAAAAAAATTCTCCTCATTTCTCCTCTAGTTCTTTTGCCAATTATTTTAAATCTATGACCTCTAATTACCGACCCATTTGCCAGAGGAAACAGTTTCTCCCTACTTGCTCTATCAAAACCCCATAATTTTGAATACCTTTATTAGGTCTCCCCTTAGCCTTCTCTGCTTTAAGGAGAACAAACCCAGCTTCTCCAGTCTCTCCACATAACAGAAGTCCATCATCCCTGGTATCATCGTGGTAAATCTCTTCTGCATCCTCTCCATGGCCTTGACATCCTTCCTAAAGTGTGGTGCCCAGAATTGTACACAATACTCCAGCTGAGGCCTACCCAGTGATTTGTAAAGGTTTAGCATGACTTCCTTGTTTTTGTATTCAATGCCTGCATTTACAAAGCCAAATTGGAGGGTATGACATGATAGCTATTACTGAGACATGGCTGCAGGATGGTCAGGATTGGGAACTAAATATACCGGGTTATAAGGTCTACAGGAGAGATAGGGAAAATAGAAGAGGGGGAGGAGTAGCCTTAATGATTAGAGATGAAATCACTTCAATGATAAAGGGGGATATAACGAGAGGTAAGCAGCCAACAGTGATCTTATGGGTTGAATTGAGAAATAGGAAAGGATCTAAGACTATCGTGGGAGTTGTATAAAGGAGCCCTGGCAGCAGCTCTGAAGTGCTAGATTGTATAAATGCAGAGATTAGACAAGCGTGTAAGAAAGGCATAGTGGTCTTAATGGGGGACTTTAACCTTCACATAGATTGGGAAAAGCAGACTAGCAACTGTCAGAAAGGTAGTGAATTTCTTGAGTGTGTCCGGGATAGTTTTCTACAGCAGTATGTCCTAGAGGCAACAAGGGGGCAAGCCATACTAGATTTAGTAGTGAGTAATGAACCAGATTTAGTTAACGGCTTAACTGTGCGTGAACATCTATCCAATAGTGATCATAACATGATCGAGTTCAATGTAGTGTTTGAAAGGGAAAAAAGTGAATCAGCTGCTAAGATTCTAGACTTGGGCAAGGCCGAATTCAATGGGATGAGACAGAGACTGTCCACAGTAAACTGGGCAAATCTGTTAATGGGTAAAATGACTGATGATCAGTGGGAAATGTTTAAAGAAACATTTAACGTGATACAGAATCGGTTTATACCCCTGTGGGCAAGAACTCTGCTTGCCAAAAAAAAACAGCCATGGACAACTAAAGAGGTAAGGGACAGTATAAGACATAAGGAAAGGGCATACAAAAAGGCAAAAAATGGCACAGATCCTGGCGAATGGGAAAGATACAAAGATCAACAAAGGGTCACAAAACAGATCGTAAGAGCTACAAAAAGAGAGTATGAAAAGAAACTCGCAAGGGATATCAAAACCAATACGAAGAACTTTTATAGTTACATTAGGAAAAAGAGGGTGGTCAGGAGCAGTGTTGGCCCCTTAAAAACTGAAAGTGGGGATATTGTCATTGACAATGGGGAAATGGCGGACATGTTGAACAATTATTTTGTGTCAGTATTTACAGTCGAAAAAGAGGATAGCATGCCGGAAATACCAAGAAAACTAATATTGAATCGGAGACAGGGACTCGATAAAATTAACATAAGTAAAGCAACAGTAATGAAGAAAATAATAGCACTAAAGAGTGACAAATCCCCAGGACCAGATGGTTTCCATCCCAGGGTTTTAAAGGAAGTAGGTGAGCAGATTGCAGATGCCCTAACTATAATCTTTCAAAGTTCTCTAGATTCAGGAACTGTCCCTCTAGATTGGAAAATTGCACATGTCACTCCGCTTTTTAAGAAAGGAGAGAGGGAAACCAGGGAATTATAGACCAATTAGCCTAACATCTGTTGTGGGGAAAATGCTGGAGTCTATAATTAAGGATAGGGTGACTGAACACCTTGAGAATTTTCAGTTGATCAGGGAGAGCCAGCATGGATTTGTGAAAGGTAGGTCGTGCCTGACAAACCTGATTGAATTTTTTGAAGAGGTGACTAAAGTAGTGGACAGGGGAATGACAATGGATGTTATTTATATGGACTTCCAGAAGACATTTGATAAGGTCCCACATAAGAGACTGTTAGCTAAGATAGAAGCCCATGGAATCGAGGGAAAAGTACGGACTTGGTTAGGAAGTTGGCTGAGCGAAAGGCGACAGAGAGTAGGGATAATGGGTAGGTACTCACATTGTCAGGATGTGACGAGTGGAGTCCCGCAGGAATCTGTCTTGGGGCCTCAATTATTTACAATATTTATTAACGACTTAGATGAAGGCATAGAAAGTGTCATATCTAAGTTTGCCGATGACACAAAGATTGGTGGCATTGTGAGCAGTGTGGATGAAAACACAAAATTACAAAGCGATATTGATAGATTAGGTGAATGGGCAAAACTGTGGCAAATGGAATTCAGTGTAGACAAATGTGACGACATCCACTTTGGATCAAAAAAGAATAGAACAGGGTACTTTCTAAATGGTAAAAAGTTAAAAACAGTGGATGTCCAAAGGGACATAGATCATTGAAGTGCCATGAACAGGTGCAGAAAATAATCAAGAAGGCAAATGTAATGCTGGCCTTTATATCAAGAGGACTAGAGTACAAGGGGGCAGAAGTTATGCTGCAGCTATCCAAAACCCTGGTTAGACCGCACCTGGAGTACTGTGAGCAGTTCTGGGCACCGCACCTTCAGAAGGACATATTGGCCTTGGAGGGAGTGCAGCATAGGTTTACTAGAATGATACACGGACTTCAAGGGTTAAGTTACAAGGAGAGATTACACAAATTGGGGTTGTATTCTCTAGAGTTTCGAAGGTTAAGGGGTGATCTGATCGAAGTTTATAAGATATTAAGGGGAACAGATAGGGTGGATAGACAGAAACTATTTCCGCTGGTTGGGGATTTTAGGAGTAGGGGGCACAGTCTAAAAATTAGAGCCAGACCTTTCAGGAGCGAGATTAGAAAACATTTCTACACACAAAGGGTGGTAGAAGTTTGGAACTCTCTTCTGCAAACGGCAATTGATACTAGCTCAATTGCTAAATTTAAATCTGAGATGGATAGCTTTTTGGCAACCAAAGTTATTAAGGGATATGGGCCAAAGGCAGGTATATGGAGTTAGATCACAGATCAGCCATGATCTTATCAAATGGCGGAGCAGGCACGAGAGGCTGAATGGCCTACTCCTGTTCCTATGTTCCTAAGCATCCCATATGCTTTCTTAATCGCCTTATCAACTTGCCCTGCCACCTTCAAAGATTTGTGTCTGTGTGCCTCCAGGTCCCTCTGCTCTTGCACTCCATTCAAAATAGTACCATTTAGATTATACTGCCTCTCCTTGTTGTTCCTCCCAAAGTGCATCACTTCACACTTATCCACATTAAATTGCATCTGCCACGTGTCTGCCCATTTCACCAGTCTGTCTATATCCTCCTGATGTCTGCTGCTATCTTCCTCACTATTTACTACGTTGCCAAGTTTTGTATCATCCACAGACTTCGAAATTGTACTCCCTATACCAGGTCATACATAACAAGTCCAAGTCGTTTATATATAACAAGAAAAGCAATGGTCCTAATACCGACCCCTCGGGGACCCCACTGCTTACTTCTCTCCAGCCAGAAAAACATCCATTCACCACTTCTCTCCTATCCCTTAGCCAATTAAGTACCCAAGTTGTTAGAGGGTATTCTGAGGGACAGGATCTACAGGCATTTGGAGAGGCAGGGACTAATTAGGAACAGTCAGCATGGTTTTGTGAGAGGAAAATCATGTCTCACGAATTTGATTGAGTTTTTTGAAGGGGTAACCAAGAAGATAGATGAGGGCTGTGCAGTAGACGTGGTCTACATGGACTTCAGCAAAGCATTTGACAAGGTACCGCATGGTAGGTTGTTACATAAGGTTAAATCTCATGGGATCCAAGGTGAGGTAGCCAATTGGATACAAAATTGGCTTGACGACAGAAGACAGAGGGTGGTTGTCGAGGGTTGTTTTTCAAACTGGATGCCTGTGTCCAGCGGTGTGCCTCAGGGATCGGTGCTGGGTCCGCTGTTATTTGTTATTTATATTAATGATTTGGATGAGAATTTAGGAGGCATGGTTAGTAAGTTTGCAGATGACACCAAGATTGGTGGCATTGTGGACAGTGAAGAAGGTTATCTAGGATTGCAACGGGATCTTGATAAATTGGGCCAGTGGGCCGATGAATGGCAGATGGAGTTTAATTTAGATAAATGTGAGGTGATGCATTTTGGTAGATCGAATCGGGCCAGGACCTACTCCGTTAATGGTAGGGCGTTGGGGAGAGTTATAGAACAAAGAGATCTAGGAGTACAGATTCATAGCTCCTTGAAAGTGGAGTCACAGGTGGATAGGGTGGTGAAGAAGGCATTCAGCATGCTTGGTTTCATTGGTCAGAACATTGAATGCAGGAGTTGGGATGTCTTGTTGAAGTTGTACAGGGCATTGGTGAGGCCACACTTGGAGTACTGTGTACAGTTCTGGTCACCCTATTATAGAAAGGATATTATTAAACTAGAAAGAGTGCAGAAAAGATTTACTAAGATGCTACCGGGACTTGATGGTTTGACTTACAGGGAGAGGTTAGACAGACTGGGACTTTATTCCCTGGAGAGTAGGAGGTTAAGGGGTGATCTTATAGAAGTCTATAAAATAATGAGGGGCATAGATAAGGTCGATAGTCAAAATCTTTTCCCAAAGGTAGGGGAGTCTATAACGAGGGGGCACAGATTTAAGGTGAGAGGGGAGAGATACAAAAGGATCCAGAGGGGCAATTTTTTCACTCAAAGGGTGGTGAGTGTCTGGAACGAGCTGCCAGAGGCAGTAGTAGAGGCGGGTACAATTTTGTCTTTTAAAAAGCATTTGGACAGTTACATGGGGAAGATGGGTATCGAGGGATATGGGCCAAGTGCAGGCAATTGGGACTAGCTTAGTGGTATAAACTGGGCGACATGGACATGTTGGGCCGAAGGGCCTGTTTCCATGTTGTAACTTCTATGATTCTATGATTCTAGTTACCACTGACCCTTTAATCCCACGTGCTTCTATTTTCTAAATCAGTCTGTCATGTGGTACTTTATCAAATGCCTTTTGAAAGTCCGAATATAGTCACTGCTCTTCTTTGAAGAGGATCTTTTGTGTCTGCCTCATGAGGTAGACTAGGCGTTGGCATAACATCACATCCAAAAGGTGTCACCTCCAGCAGTGCAGCCTCCACTGTGGTGCCAGCCTAGATTGCTCAGCCAAGATTTATATGCTCAGGCACTAGAGTGGGGCTTGAACGCATGACCTTCTGACTCGGAGGGAGACTACTGATCCGAGCTGACCGTTGGACTTGAGGGACATGATGCGGATGGACTGCTCCATCTCAGAGCCATCAGCTGTGGCTCAGTGAGCAGCACTCTCAACTTCTGGGTTCAAGTCCAACTCCAGAGACTTGAGCACAAAATCTAGGCTGACACACCCAGTGCAGTACCGAGGGAGTGCTGCACTGTCAGAAGTGCCATCATTCGGATGAGACATTAAACCGATGCCCTGTCTGCCCTCTCAGGTTATCTCTCAACCAACATCAGTAAAAAATAGACTATCTGGTCATTATCTCATTGCTGTTTGTGGGACTTTGCTGTGTGCAAATTGGTGCTGTGTTTCCTACATTACAACAGTTACCACATTTCAAAAATAATTCATTGGCTGTAAAGCGCTTTGAAAGGTGCTATATAAATGCTTTCCACGCAGTTGAGAAGATTAAGTGAGGCTAATGGTTCTTCAACCAGGTTTAAATGGGAAATTTCTGCAGCTGAAGTCAGATCTCTTGTGTTCTTCCCTGGGACACATGAGTTATCACAGCTGCACCTGAACATTCAAAATAAAAACCCTGCCCAGTATAAATAACTGGAAAGGCAGTGAGTTACAGAGTGTTTCTTGGCAGGCTGGTTATGTTTAGGGACAGACCGCTGAATCACTGAATTTGTAAGAGAGAGAAAAAAATATCATTATTACTGTGATTGGCAGAGGTTTTGTAAGTCAAATATTTATAAATAAAAGCTGAATCACAGGAAACAAAGTTTCCAAAGTAAATACTGTAACATTCCAGGCACAATTCAGGAGGTCCTCAGGAGCAGAACTTGGGCACTGCTTTAAAGGGCCTCGGGAACAGAATGACTTTCACTGCGGCCGTTAGTTTGGTGCCATGTAAACCACAACCTCAAAACTGCAGGAACTCTTCCTGCTACTCTGCTACGCCGATCACCCAAGGTTTTTTTCCTTTAAATTCAGAAGCCCGGTTGATGGATCACGGTCCAATTACGCCTACCAGGTTTAAAAGATCAGCAGAACGTATGAACATACAAAATTGACGGGCAGGGAAAGACCAGCTGGCCCATCAAGATTCCCCCACACTCATGGTGGCTGGAGTATTTTGACTAAACACTTCCTACGTACCCCCCCACCCCCCCCACCCTCGCAGCCATGTAAGCTCCTGGGAGAGGCAAAATAAACAGAGAAAAACCGAGGGCCAGTAACAACTACAACAAAGACTTGCATTTATATAGCGCCTTTAACATAGTGAAACTTCCCGAGGTGCCTCACAGATGCTTTCAAACAAAAGGGAAAAAATAATCTGGAAAATTTCTCTCTGACCTCCCCCCCGCCCCCTCAGGTGACCGAAACCAGTCCAGGAGATCACATAGAATCATACAGCACAGAAGGAGGCCATTCGACCCATACTCTTTGAAAGAGCTATCCAATTAGTCCCATTCCCCTGCTCTTTCCCCACAGCCCTGCAATTTTTCCCTCTCAAGTATTTATCCAATTCCCTTTTGAAAGTTACTATTGAATCTGCTTCCACCACCCTTTCAGGCAGTGAATTCCAGATCATTACAAATCGCTGCATGAAATTTTTTTTCCTCATGTTGCCTCTAGTTCTTTTGTCAATTACCTTAAATCTGAGTCCTTTGGTTACCGACCCTTCTGCCTCTGGAAACAGTTTCTCCTTATTTACTCTGTCAAAACCCATCATGATTTTGAACACCTCTATCAAATCTCCCCTTAACCTTCTCTGCTCTAAGGAGAACAACCCCAGTTTCCTAGTCTCTCCATGCAACTGAAGTCTTTCATCTCTGGACCATTCCAGTAAATCTCCTCTGCAACCTCTCTAAGGCCTTGACATACCATCCTTTTGGTGCCCAAAATTCCAGCTGGGGCCTATCCAATGGTTTATAAAGGTTTAGCATAACTTCCTTTCCTTCGTACTCTATGCCTCTATTTATAAAGCCCAGGATCCCATATGTTTTTTAACTGCCTTCTCAACTTGTCCTGCCACCTTCAAAGATTTGTTTAAGTGCATCCCCCGTCTCTCTGTTCCTGCGCCCCCTTTAAAATTGTACTATTTAGTTTATATTGCCTCTCCTCATTCTTCCTAGCAAAATGTATCACTTCACACTTCTCTGCGTCAAACTTCATCTGCCAAGTATCTGCCCATTTCACCAGCCTGTCGATGTCCTCCTGAAGTCTGCTACTGTCCTCCACATTGTTTACTACATTTTTGAGTTTCATATCATTTTGAAATTACACCCTCTATGCCCAAGTCCAGGTCATTAATATATATCAAAAAGAGCAGTGGTCCCAACACTGACCCCTGAGGAACACCACTGCGCACTTCCTTCCAGTCTGAAAATCAACCGTTCACCACTTTCTGTCCCTTAGCCAATTTCGTTTCCGTGCTGTCACTGCCTCTTTAATCCCAATGGGCTTCACATGGACCATGTGTTAACTGTTTAGTCACTTACCTTCTCTATGATACGATCTCTTGCCCCAGTCAAGAACAGGTCCAGCTCCCTCTTGAAGGCATGCAGAGAGTTAGCACCCACCTCACAAGCCGGCAAAGCATTCCAGAGATTCACTATTCTCTGGGAAAAGAAGAACAAGGAGTAATGATTAGGTGACTTCAAGCTTTTTTTTTAATAAACATATAAGCCTGCAGACTGGAGTGAGGGAGCTAAAGAGTTCCATAGTTTTGAGAACTTAGGAAAGAATGAGTTAGGAAGTGATTTGACGGATCCCGATTACAACACAGTGAGGATGGGGAAGGAGAAAGGCTGTGTAGGATTGTTATACTCTTGACTTAACATAATCCAATGTAATGCTTACTTCAACAGCACCGTGTCCTCTATAACTGAGCAGCAAGATCATGGGAACACCGTCACCCCCAAGTTCATCTCCAGGTCACACAACATCCTGACTTGGACATATCATAGAATCATAGAACCCCATATATACTTGCTGGGTCGATATTCTAGAATTCCTGACCTACTGCCATTATGGGAGCACCATTAGGATAAAGACTGCAAACCCTACCTCACATGGAATGACCCTACCTCACATGGAATGATTCTACCTCACATGGAATGACTCTACCTCACATGGAATGATTCTACCTCACATGGAATGACCCTATCTCACATGGAATGACTCTACCTCACATGGAAGGACCCTACCGCACATGGAATGACCCTACCTCACATGGAATGATTCTACCTCACATGGAATGACTCTACCTCACATGGAATGACTCTACCGCACATGGAATGACCCTACCTCACATGGAATGATTCTACCTCACATGGAAGGACCCTACCGCACATGGAATGACCCTACCTCACATGGAATGATTCTACCTCACATGGAATGACTCTACCTCACATGGAATGACTCTACCGCACATGGAATGACCCTACCTCACATGGAATGATTCTACCTCACATGGAATGACTCTACCTCACATGGAAGGACCCTACCTCACATGGAATGATTCTACCTCACATGGAATGACTCTACCTCACATGGAATGACCCTACCTCACATGGAATGATTCTACCTCACATGGAATGACTCTACCTCACATGGAATGACTCTACCGCACATGGAATGACCCTACCTCACATGGAATGATTCTACCTCACATGGAATGACTCTACCTCACATGGAATGACCCTACCTCACATGGAATGACTCTACCTCACATGGAATGATTCTACCTCACATGGAATGACCCTATCTCACATGGAATGACTCTACCTCACATGGAAGGACCCTACCGCACATGGAATGACCCTACCTCACATGGAATGACCCTATCTCACATGGAATGACTCTACCTCACATTGAATGACCCTACCTCACATGGAATGACCCTATCTCACATGGAATGACTCTACCTCACATGGAATGACTTTACCTCACATGGAATGATTCTACCTCACATGGAGTGACCCTACCTCACATGGAATGACCCTATCTCACATGGAATGACTTTACCTCACATGGAATGACTCTACCTCACATGGAATGACCCTACCTCACATGGAATGACCCTACCTCACATGGAATGACCCTACCTCACATGGAATGACCCTATCTCACATGGAATGACTTTACCTCACATGGAATGACTCTACCTCACATGGAGTGACCCTACCTCACATGGAATGACCCTACCTCACATGGAATGACCCTATCTCACATGGAATGACTTTACCACACATGGAGTGGCCCTACCTCACATGGAATGACTCTACCTCACATGAAATGACCCTACCTAACATGGAGTGACCCTACCTCACATGGAATGACCCTACCTCACATGGAATGACCCTACCTCACATGGAATGACTCCATATCATATGGAATAACATTGCATCATATGGAATGATCTTATAACACATGGGATAACTGTACATGACATGGAATGACCCTAATCACATGGAACTGTAACAAATTTACTTTAGAGGCAGGACTTCCATGAATGAAGATAGGAAACACTTCTACATGCAAAGGGTGGTAGAAGTTTGGAACTCTCTTCTGCAGATTGATGGATTTTTGTTCACCAAAGGTATTAAGGGGTATGGGCCGAAGGTGGGTACATGGAGTTAGGTCACAGGTCAGCCTTGATCTCATTAAACGGCGGAACAGGCTCGAGGGGTTAAACGGCCTGCTCCTGTTCCTATGTTCCTATGTTCCTAACTCAGGACTGTAATTACCTGGAATGCTCCTAGTTTACCCAAAGTTTCCATAATTTCATAAATTCCTGACAAATCGTCTGCAATGTTCTGATACATAGAAACATTAGGAACCAGAATAGGCCCCTCGAGCCTGTTCCACCATTCAATTAGATCATGGCTGATCTGCATCTTAACTCTGTCTAGCCGCCTTGATTCCGTAACCCTTAATATCCTTACCCAACAAAAATCTATCAATCTCAGTTTTGAAATTCTCTCAGTTTTGAAATTAAATACATTCTAGAGTACTGGCAAAACAACAAAGCAGCTTTAAGCAAAAGATCTGTTAATAGCCCTCAAAAGACACGGGGTAGATTTTCAACGTGACGCCCAAGCATAAGACTGGCATTGCGAATCTGCACGACTTTCATTTCCATTTTGATTTGAGCAACAAGTTGAGAATTTGAGGGGATGTCCTGCCTAAATGGCACCTCGTAACCATAGGGTGGTCAGTTAAAAGAAAGAAAGAAAGACTTCCATTTACGTAGCACCTTTCATGACCTCAAGACGTTCCAAAGCACTTTAAAGCCAATAAAGGAGAAATTTCAACAGCTTTGTCGAAGTAAAATTTACCACCAGTCGTTCTGGCACTCCTGGTGTCCATTAATTTTAATGGACGCCAAATCGCAGGCCGCAAACCAGCGATTTCCCGATGTGCGCTTCCCACTGGGATTGTGGAATCGTCCCTCGTTCCTCCTGAATCGCTCCCTTCCAGAGAAAACGGAGGAAAGGGGGTGAATGTTGGGACAATTTTGGTATGGCACTGGCCCTGGGCAATTCACGGAGTGGTAGAGTACATGCAGCAGGTTACAAAACAGGGTCACATTTACCGCACTGAAAATCCTCTCTGTAAATGGCAGCCAAGTATAGCTGAAAACCCTGGAATGACCCTACCTTAATTTGGATGAAGGGGGAAAATTTGCAGGGCTCTGTGGAATGAGCAGGGGGAGTGGGACTAATTGGACAGCTCTTTCAAAAGACAAAAGAGCCAGCACAGGCGTGATGGGCCGAATTACCTCCTTCTGTGCTATATCATTCTATGATTTTATGATTCTACATTATCCCCAATGTAAACAGGGATTATGTCTGCTGACTTGACTTTAGACAGTCTTAGATAGTTAATGTCGAGGAATGTGAAGCCTGGGCCAGTGAAAACAGCAGAGAATTCTCCCAATCGCAGCCCAGAAAAGGTAGCGAAGGTTACGGAGGTAGTCTGTTTAGGCTAAAACAATTATAATATTTAGTAACAGAGTGCAGATGTTTGTGTGCAGAGTTTTGCCAAATTGAGGTTATCTTGAGCAGCTGAAGGGCAAGATTGAAGAAGGTTGAAGAAGTTACCTCTTCGCTGCTATTGAGAACTGTCTTATAGGACTTATAGGCTGTAGTTAAAATGTACTTAAGCTCCAGTGATTTGCTTTTCCCCAATCTGGTTTTCTCCCTTCCTATCTAAAGGTGCTGACTCTTGCTGTGGAATATCTGATGGGGACTAGAAGTGAAGGTTGCATGGGTGCATGATATGAATTTACAGTCCCAGCTCAGAGCTTCATGCGCTGTGAACATATAGAGGGTAATTTTGGGTTTGGGTGATGGTGGAAAATGGCCGATGTCGATTCAGACCCCCCCGTTATACATCTCTCCCCATTTTTGTCTTCACTGACTTCAATGGAAATGAAAATCGGGAAAGATGTATATCGGTGGGGGGAGGGGGGCTGAATCGATATCAGCCATTTTACACTATCATCCAAAGTTAAAATGACCCCAATATTGTTTAAAACAGATGGGTTAATATTGCTAATACGAAAGGAAGAGCTTGTATTTATATAGCACCTTTCACGTCCTCAGAATATCCCAAAATTCACAGCCAACAAATGATGTGTGAAGTGTGGTATTGAATCATAGAATGATACAGCACCAAAGGAGGCCATTCGGCCCACCGTGCCTGTGCCAGCTCTTTGAAAGAGCTATACAAATTAGTCCCACTCCTCTCTTTCCACATATTCCTGCAAATGTTTCCCCTCCGCATGTTTATCCAATTCCCTTTTAGAAGTGACTGCTGAATCTGATTCCACCATTCTTTCAAGCAGTATGTTTCAGATCATAACAACTCGCTGCATTTTTTAAAAAAATCTCCTCTTTCCCCACTGGTTCTTTAGCCAATTACCTTAAATCTGTGTCCTCTGGTTACCCACCCTCCTGTCTGTGGAAATAGTTTCTCTCTATTTACTCTATCAAAACTCCTCATGATTTTGAACACCTCTATGAAATCTCCCCTTAACCTACTCCGCTCTAAGGAGAACAACCCCAGCTTCTCCAGTCTCTCCAAGTAACTAAATTCCCTCATGCCTAGTAATTGTGGCTTTATCAACATATGTGGCAGTCATTTTGCTCACATCAACATCCCACAGGCACCAATAAGATGAATAATCAGTTATTCTTTGGTGGTATCGGTTGAGGGAGGATTTGGGAGAACACTCTGTTCTACTTGGAAGAACTGCCACGGGATCTCTTACATCCAACAGAACAAGGGGTGCAGGGCTTTGACTTTTAACACCTTATCTGAAATTTTCCACCTCTGATAACACAGCAGTCCCTCAACACTGCCCCGAAATGTCTGCCTAGATTATGGGTTAACGTCCGAGGGCTTGAACCTGCAACTAACTGACTCAGAGACTGTGTCTGCCACCACTGAGTCAAGTTGACATTAAAATAGCAGACAAAGAAATGTTAAACCCACACATTAAGCGTGTATCTGTTAACATCATCAAAGGTCATTTCCAGTCTATGTCCTAGATATATACTGGGAAAATCCAATGGGAATCTAGACATCAGATTCTGTAGGATCTTGAAAAAGTGCATAGACAGATTCACAGTAGAGGTTAGTAGGATGCAATAAGGTCCTACAAAATAAGAAAACAGGTAATTAATTTAAATACAATATATTTGCCTTTAGTGGTAACACTCTCACTTCTGAGTCAGAACCACTGCAGAGCCTTGATCACAAAAATCTAGGTTGACACTACAGTACAGTACCGAGGGAGTGCTGCACTGTCGGAGGTACCATCTATGGGATGAGATGTTAAACCGAAGCCCTGTCTGCCCCCTTAGGTGGGCGTAAAAGATCCCATGACCCTATTTCGAAGAATAGCAGGGGAGTTTTCCCTGGTGTCTTGGATAACATTTATTGAGATTGATGGATTTTTGGACACTAAGGGAATCAAGGGATTTGGGGATTGGGCAGGAAAGTGGAGTTGAGGTCGAGGATCAGCCATGATCTTATTGAATGGCGGAGGAGGCTCGAGGGGCCGTATGGCTTACTCCTGCTTCTATTTCTTATGTGCTTCTTAACATTTATCCCCCAACATCACAAAAACAGATTATCTGGTCATTATCACATTGCAACCTCAGGACGTCCCAAAGCGCTTTACAGCCAATTAAGTACTTTTTTAGTGTAGCCACTGTTGTAATGTAGGAAACACAGGAGCCAATTTGCCCACAGCAAGATCCCACAAATAGCAATGAGATGATGACCAGACAATCTGTTTTAGTGATGTTGGTTGAGGGATAAATATTGGCCAGGACACTGGGGAGGACTGCCCTGTTCTCCTTTGAATAGTGTCATGGGATCTTTTACATCCACCTGAGAGGGCAAAGACGGCACCTCTGAAAGTGCAGCGCTCCCTCAGAACTGCACTGGGGTGTCAGCCAGGTTTATGTGCTAAAGTCTCCAGAGTGGAACTTGAACCTTGAACTGACCTTCTGACTCAGAGGCTGAGAGTACTACTAACTGAGTCAAGGCTGAGACCGATTGTAACGCCACTAATGCCATTCTGGCTGGGACCAACAAATTCAACAGTAACTTGCATTTAGTGCCTTTAAGTGATAAATATCTCAAAGCATTTCACAGCGGTAAAGATGGTTGCAAAGGCATTATAGGAGAAGAATTAGGGAGGTGGCCAATGGTACGGCCGATGAGGTAGTCCTGAAGCTGAGGAGAGAGATCCCAAGGCAGAGGATTTTAGGGAGAGTCTTGGCCCAAGGTGACTATTTCATTGAAAGTGGAGGGGGAGAGATGTGTTGTGGTCGTTAGAGTCCAGAGGTTAGAGGGTGTACACTTGCAATGCCACAGCAAGTTTGGGATGTCCCTCAGTATAACTCAGCTAAATCTCCCCAGGATCATCGTGGTTTTGTCCATAATCTCGCTTTTCAAAGGGGCATCCACATGGAACAATTGGAGCGAGGACCTACTAAAAAGGATATCACTGAGGAACCAGGGCAGACACCAGCACAGGCGCCTTTGGCATCTGTAAGAGCCATGTATCAAACCAATACACGGAACACTTCCTCCTAATGTCCCCATGGACCCTTCCCATTACCACCTTCCCTGCGTCTTCCCCCAACCCCTGAAATAAATCAGAACATGGGACAATTCCACTGGTACTCGACTTATCTGCACGCCTCTTAATTGCACATGTCTTTCCCGAGTCAAGCAAATGAAACTCGGCGCAAACACTGCAACTCCTGGGCCAAGTCCTTTCCCAGAAGGTCTGTCCTGAGTTAACTGATCTCAGCCAGGCTGGCGGTAGAGTAGTGATGGGAACAGAATTACCCAGTGACTCCCTTCCGAAAAATGTATGAGTGTGGATGTCTGGTGAGGTTAGGACTGTTCTAATAACCCGAACGATTAACAAGAAGCTGTCTAGTTCCTTCTTGAAACCCATTAAGGTTTCTCCTTTCACCACCCGTGCCAGTAATCAGTTCCACATACTTACCAGCCTTTTAGTAAAAAAGTTCCTCCTGCATTTCCTATTTTCTTTTATTCTCCTTAATTTGGAAAATTTTTGCTTAAATTCTGCATACGCCAGAAAAGCTCGCTTGGATCCAAATTGCCCAAACCTTTCATAATTTTAAATACTTCTATCGTATCCCCTCTCAATCTTATCAAGAGAGAAAAGACCCAGGGTAGTTAATCTTTCCTCATCGGTCATTTCCGTAAGTTCTAGGATCAACCGTGTAGCCCTTCACTGTACCCCGTCCAGTAACATGATATCTGTTTTTGAAATAGGGAGACCAAAACTGCTCACAGTATCCAGATGTTGTCTCAGCAGGGCCAAACACAATTTTAACCTCATGCGTCCTTCGTATAAATTGTTAGACCGTTTATTGATGTGGTAGAAGAGATTTGGAAAGATTCCCTCAGAACAGCATCTTGTAGCCTGCCAGGCGCCTCTGGATTGATGCCAATTACAGTGACGTCGCATGTGGAACATTAATTGGTACGTGAAATTGGCCTAGTGATTCCTGAAGGTGTAAACAGTGCAACGAGAAGCCTCCATTTGCTTGTACTTCGAGGAAATTTTAAAAATCATGGGGCTGATAATGTGATTTACGGCACTGTCACGCAGTTACGTATCAGGCGTTGGCACTGCATTATGGGGTACCCAGGCATTCAGTCTTCCAAGTGCCCGATACACACCGCGGAGGTAATTTTGACTTTGGGCAATAGTGTAAAACAGGTGATGTCAGATCAGCTGCCCATTATACATCTCTCCCCATTCTCATTCACGTCTGTGAAAATGAAAATCGGGAGAGATTTATAATCGGCAACTAATCCGATATTGCTCGTTTTTCACGACCGTCCGAAGTCGGAATTAACCCCCTGAGACTTAGAATGCAACCCGGAACCATCAACAACAGGTGCCTTTAACGTAGTAAAACGTCCCAAGGTACTTCACAGGAGTGATTATCATAGAAAATTTGACACCGAGTCACATAAGGAGATGTTAGGACAGGTGATCAAAAGCTTGGTCAAAGAGGTAGGTTTTAAGGAGCTTCTTCAAGGAGGAGAGGTAGAGAGGCGGAGAGGTTTAGGGAGGGAATTCCAGAGCTTAGGGCCTAGGCAACTGAAGGCGCAGCCGCCAATGGTGGAGCGATTAAAATCGGGGATGCGCAAGAGGCCAGAATTGAAGGAGCGCAGAGATCTCGGAGGGTTGTGGGGCTGGAGGAGGTTACAGAGATAGGGTGGGGCGAGACTGTGGAGAGATTTGAAAACAAGCGTGAGAACTTTCAAACTGAGGCATTGCCGGACTGGGAGCCATTGTAGGTCACTGCGCATAGGGGTGATGGGTGAATAGGACTTGGTGCGAGTTAGGATACAGGCAGCAGAGTTTTGGATGAGATCAAGTTTATGGAGGGTGGAAGATGGGAAGCCAGTCAGGAGAGCACTGGAATAGTCAGGTCTAGAGATAACAAAGGCATGGATGAGGGTTTCAGCAGCAGATAAGCTGAGGCAGGAGCGGAGACGGGCGATGTTACGGAGACAGACGTAAGCGGTCTTGGTGATGGAGAGGATATGGGGTCGGAAGCTCATCTCAGGGTCAAATCGGCCGCCAAGATTGCGAACGGTCTGGTTCAGCCTCAGACAGTGGCCGGGGAGGGATGGAATCGGTGGCTAGGGAACGGAGTTTATAGAGGGGACCAAAGACAATGGCTTCTGTCTTCCCAATATTTAATTGGAGGAAATTTCTGCTCATCCAATACTGGATGTCGGACAAACAGCGTGGCAAATCACAGGCAATGGAGGGGTCGAGAGAGGTGGTGGTAGTTTGCAAGGACAGAGGGGTCGAGGGTGGGTTTTATTGAAGAGGGGGGTGATGACAGCAGATTTACTGTGCGCTACAGTCATCCTAGGCCTGAATTCCATACAGTTGGAGCACCTGAGCAGTGCCTGTGACCATATGCAACAGACGCTGCATGAGACGTGTAGGGTCCTTTATATTAATCCTTTATCTTACTGCCGGTAAGAGATTGTATCTATTTCAGTGTTTCTTTGGTGTTCAGCAAGAATTCCACTGTGGCTATATCAGCCACCGTAGTAATGAAATTAAGGTATTCTAGTCATTAGTGCACAGAATACTGGATAATCAATTGTGTTGAGCATCCTACTCTAACTCAATCTTTCCCAGAACTTAAAAACTGGAACTCCTCACCTCCCCAATCTTCCCTTCCTCCTCTTGTCTACAACCCAATTTTGATGCCACCAACCTCTGCTTCTTGATTTACCTCTTCCTCTCTCCGAATGTTTCCCATTTGATGGTGTCTGCAACTGTAGCATCGCTGTTCAGAACACATTACAGTTAATTCAGTGCGTGAACTGTTTAACTTACAATGCACGGATTGTTAAAAAAAGAGCATTGGTAGTGGAGGGTAAGGTTATCACAGACAGGGTTATCGGGAAGTTCTGAGAAGGTTATCAAGCCATCCGCTGACAGCATTATCAATCTTGATAATCCCATGGCTGCGGGACATCTTTCCAAATATCTTCTACCACATCTTTTCGCCTGCTATGGAGGATTTCAGGCTTGTATCATGTTAAGAGGGGGGACGGGGGGGGGAGGTAATTTTGACTTGATCACGTAACTTTTCGCGATAGTGTAAAACAGGAGATAGCGGCTCGGCAGCCCGTTTGACATCTCTTCCGATTTTTATTTCCACTGAAGTCAGTCAGGAGAGATGTAAAAGGGGCTGCCAACTCACGATCGCCCGGTTTACACTACCGCACAAAGTCAAGTACCCCTGTGTCCCTAAGGCAGCTAGCAGTTAGAGGACTTTCCGCTTCGACTCGTGGGCAGATTGTGACTGTGCAGAGAAGGGGTGCAGTAAGTTAAATTACCCTGCCCTAGAACCTATTACATACTGAACAAGACTTCAGTCCCACGCTCCTGATCTTTGGCCACCCGATGTGGAGGGGGAGGGGAACGGTCATGACGGAGGACCTCCTCGTGGGTCTGCTCCTAGGCCTGCCAAGGTCCAGATTGGGCGCGGCCCGTAAGGTAGTGGGGGGGGGGTGGGTAGAAGGTCGCTCTGGCTGCTGTCTCTCTTCTGCGGTAGTCTGCGCTGGGGTGGCCCAGGAGAAGGAGCACACACTGGTCTACGCTCGGGGCCTTTCGTGACCGGTGGGCACCGCAGAGACTGGACGGGATGGTGGACACCGGTAATGATATTATTATTGAAGTTATAAGTTTCCCTTGGGTTTTTTTATGGTTTAGGTCTTTATTAGTTGTGCTCCTCTAAAAAGGAGCTCTTTTGTTCGGTATTTCTTTAATGACGCTGGGGGATCACATTGTCTTCTTATTGGTTTATTTAGAGAAGGCTCATTGAATAAGTGGTATTACAGTTTACAAACCACCAGGGCCAATGCAGATCACTCGTGCTGGTCTCCCAGTTCCCGGTACTGCAGGTACACATCCCAACTCCACTAGTCCAAATAAGCCAAAGGAGCAGTGCAGTAAAGAGGTTCCCCTGCAATATTGGGAGCGAGAAGCCCAGAAACCTGGTAGTGATTACGGACTGGAATCTAATCGAGGGGTTCAGATGGTTTATATATAGAATAATGGATACCTGGGAGTGATTACAGACTGGAATCTAATCGAGGGGTTCAGATGGTTTATATATAGAATAATGGATACCTGGGAGTGATTACAGACTGGAATCTAATCGAGGGGTTCAGATGGTTTATATATAGAATAATGGATACCTGGGGGTGATTACAGACTGGAATCTAATCGAGGGGTTCAGATGGTTTAGATATAGAATAATGGATACCTGGGAGTGATTACAGACTGGAATCTAATCGAGGGGTTCAGATGGTTTATATATAGAATAATGGATACCCGGGAGTGATTACAGGCTGGAATCTAATCGAGGGGTTCAGATGGTTTATACATAGAATAATGGATACCTGGGAGTGATTACAGGCTGGAATCTAATCGAGGTGTTCAGATGGTTTATATATAGAATAATGGATACCTGGGAGTGATTACAGACTGGAATCTAATCGAGGGGTTCAGATGGTTTATATATAGAATAATGGATACCTGGGAGTGATTACAGACTGGAATCTAATCGAGGGGTTCAGATGGTTTATATATAGAATAATGGATACCTGGGAGTGATTACAGACTGGAATCTAATCGAGGGGTTCAGATGGTTTATATATAGAATAATAGATACCCAGGAGTGATTACAGACTGGAATCTAATCGAGGGGTTCAGATGGTTTATATATAGAATAATGGATACCTGGGGGTGATTACAGACTGGAATCTAATCGAGGGGTTCAGATGGTTTATATATAGAATAATGGATACCTGGGAGTGATTACAGGCGGGAATCTAATCGAGGGGTTCAGATGGTTTATATATAGAATAATGGATACCTGGGAGTGATTACGGACTGGAATCTAATCGAGGGGTTCAGATGGTTTATATATAGAATAATGGATACCTGGGAGTGATTATAGACTGGAATCTAATCGAGGGGTTCAGATGGTTTATATATAGAATAATGGATACCTGGGAGTGATTATAGGCTGGAATCTAATCGAGGGGTTCAGATGGTTTATATATAGAATAATGGATACCTGGGAGTGATTACAGGCGGGAATCTAATCGAGGGGTTCAGATGGTTTATATATAGAATAATGGATACCTGGGAGTGATTATAGGCTGGAATCTAATCGAGGGGTTCGGATGGTTTATATATAGAATAATGGATACCTGGGAGTGATTACAGACTGGAATCTAATCGAGGGGTTCAGATGGTTTATATATAGAATAATGGAAACCCGGGAGTGATTATGGACTGGAATCTAATCGAGGGGTTCGGATGGTTTATATATAGAATAATGGATACCTGGGAGTGATTATAGACTGGAATCTAATCGAGGGGTTCTGATGGTTTATATATAGAATAATGGATACCTGGGAGTGATTACAGGCGGGAATCTAATCGAGGGGTTCAGATGGTTTATATATAGAATAATGGATACCTGGGAGTGATTACAGGCGGGAATCTAATCGAGGGGTTCAGATGGTTTATATATAGAATAATGGATACCTGGGAGTGATTCCAGACTGGAATCTAATCGAGGGGTTCAGATGGTTTATATATAGAATAATAGATACCTGGGAGTGATTACAGACTGGAATCTAATCGAGGGGTTCAGATGGTTTATATATAGAATAATAGATACCTGGGAGTGATTACAGACTGGAATCTAATCGAGGGGTTCAGATGGTTTATATATAGAATAATGGATACCTGGGAGTGATTACAGACTGGAATCTAATCGAGGGGTTCAGATGGTTTATGTATAGAATAATGGATACCTGGGAGTGATTACAGGCTGGAATCTAATCGAGGGGTTCAGATGGTTTATATATAGAATAATGGATACCCGGGAGTGATGACAGACTGGAATCTAATCGATGGGTTCAGATGGTTTATATATAGAATAATGGATACCTGGGAGTGATTACAGGCGGGAATCTAATCGAGGGGTTCAGATGGTTTATATATAGAATAATGGATACCTGGGAGTGATAACAGATTGGAATCTAATCGAGGGGTTCCTTCTTTCTTTCTGGAGGGATTCAAACGTTGAATTTTGAGAAGGATGGAGCTGATAGGTGACAAGACCTTTGAGGGTCTTAGAGAGGAAAAGAAAGTAATTGACAGGGCGGCATTGGGAGAGGACGGATAGGTCAAGGGTTGAGAAGAATATCAAGATCTGTCATTACCAACAGAGTGCGACTTGGTACAGTAGCGTAGTGGTTATGTTACTAGACTAATAATCCAACAGAATGTGAGTTCAAATCCCACTGAAAGCAGATTGAGAAATTGAGTTCAGTTTTAAAAATCTGGAAATAAAAAGCTGCTATCAGTAAAAGTGACCATGAAGCTGTCGGATTGTCGTAAAAACCCAACTGGCTCCTTTAACGTCCTTTAGGGAAGGAAACCTGCCATCTTCACTCGGCGGTCTCTGCCCATATGTGACTCCAGTCCCACACCAACGTGGTTGACTCTTAACTGCCCTCTGAAGTGGCCTAGCAAGCCACTCAGTTGTACCAAACTGTTGTGAAGAAGGCCCACCACCACCTTGTAAGGGGTAACTAGGGATGGGCAATAAATGCTGGCCTTTCCTGCAGTGCCCAAATCCCGAGAATGAATTCAGAAAATCTCCTCGTGGCTGTTTATAAGCATTGGTCCACATAGAGGAAATCGCTCCAACAGGAAATCTGGGCCTAGTCATCCTGAATTCATGAACAAATCCTTTGACAATTAAGAACGCTGCTAACATGTCAATGGACTGGAGGGTGTTTTGTTTTTTAATTTACTGACTAGATTTAAGCTAGTTGACAAAGAAACTGAGACTTCAATTAAATGGGCTAATGTGCTTTAATTCTTTGAACAAAACAAAATGGCTTGGCAAATAGTTGTCCTTATGCCTGGAGAGAGCCCAGATTGTCCTGCCCTTCACTGGCGATAACGTATGTGTGTTCTCACTGGCAGGCCACACACACACACATTTTTACACCATTGAAATGTTTAATATCTTTTAGATAAAGTGGCTCTGCAGGCCCTTTCTGGCAGGCATTCCTGTGCGGCCTTGTGCCTGGGTGGTTGCCGCGGCGAGGAGCAGGCCTCAGGAAAGCACGCAATCAGCCCCATTCACCCTGCCTGATTTGTTTAAGATCTCGTGCTCCATGAGGTAATGTTTGTTTTTTGCATTCCTATTCTCCCCGGAAAGAATAGCATCTGAGGAAGGAGAAACGGTGTCTGAAAAGGGCGGGGGGTTAGGGGGAAATCCGCAAACTGGGGCAGAAGCCGCGTCTGCCTTTTGTAAGAGGTCCCCTTTGTCCAGCGAGGCCCAGAGTGTGACTGTTTGATTTACAAATTGACAATCGCCCTTCTGATCTGGTTGGGAACTATTCCGCCGAAAGATTCTTGAAATACTGTCAAGCCAGACAAGACGACTGGATTTTTTTTTATATATAATTGACTGGCGGCTTCAGTACAAAGAAGCCATTATTTTCTCTCAGTCGTTATTTTACATACATAAATGCACCAAGCCTTACGTAGGCGCGACACTTGTGTGTGATTGTTCACTCTTATGTGGGCCTTCATTATCCACCCGCTCATCCACTGGAAAATGGATGTTATGTCATGTTAATGTTGAAATATTTCCTTGTTTTGAATAGTTTAATCTCAAAGCCTCAACGTGCCTTCCTGCCCTACAGTTATGCGTGTGAATTCATGTCAGTTTGTAAATTCTAGCCGTTTTATCATTTTTTTTTAAATTGCAAAAGCTTAGGTGAAGAGACAAGATCCATAGTGCAGGGCACCAAGAATGAAAAGACGAAGAGGGAAGATCCGCCCTCTGTAAACTTGAGCGTATCCAAAACTCTGCTGCCCGTATTCTAACTCGCACCAAGTCCCATTCACCCGTCACCCCTGCGCTCGCTGACCTACATTGGCTCCCGGTCCGGCAAGGCTTCAAATTTAAAATTCTCATCTTATTGTTCAAATCCTTCCATGGCCTTGCCCCTCATAGGAACAGGGGTAGGCCATTCAGCCCCTCAAGCCTGTTGCGCCATTCAGTGAGATGATGGCTGATCTGTATCCTAACTCCATCCAACTGCTTTGACTCCGTATCCCTTTTTACTCTTGGCCAGCAAAAATCTATCGATCTCAGATTTAAAATGATTAATTGAGCTAGCATCTACTGCTTTTTATGGGAGACAGTTCCACATTTTTACCACCCTTTGTGTGAAAAAGTGTTTCTTAACTTCTCTCCTGAATGGCCTCTCTATCTGTGTAACCTCCTCCAGCCCGACACCCCTCCGAGAACTCTGCGTTACTCCAAATCTGGTCTCTTGTGCGTCCCCCACGTCCTTCACCCCACCATTGGTGGCTGTGCCTTCAGCTCTCCAGGCCCTAATTCCCTCCGTAGACCTCTCCAACTTTCTCCTCTTTTAAGTGGCTCCTTAAAACCTACCTCTTTGACCAAGCTTTTGGTCCCCTGTTCTAATGTCTCCTTCTTTGGCTCGGTGTCAATTTTTGTCCCATTACACTCCTGTGAAGTGCCTCGCTACGTTAAAGGCGTTATATAAATGAAGGTTGTTGTTGTTGCTGTTGTAAATTGGGACAACAGTGGCGAAGTGACGTCAAGGTTGATTTAGAAGCCGCCAGACTGTAGAAAGAAAGGAAGGAAGGAAGGAAGGTGAGAAGTTTGATATGCTGGGGAAAAAAAGGTAGGATAAAATGCAGCAAACCTTGAATTCATTAGTAAGGATGCACAGAGGAGGAAAAATGTGTGGGATGACACATTGACAGCCCAGGAAGAATGAGGCAGCTAAGTTCAGAAGAGCACTGCCTATAGACAAATTGACTAAGTAGAGAGAGAGACAAGAATGGGTTGCGATGGAGAGGGAGAGGTTGCAAGCTCGGGATTGTGCTGGACAATTCTAGGAACACAAGAACATTAGGAACAGGAGTAGGCCATTCAGCCCCTCGGGCCTGCTTTGCCATTCAATGAGATCATGGCTGATCAGCACCTCAACTCCATTTTCCCGCCTTTGTTCCATATCCCTTGATACCCTCACCCAACAAAAATCTATCGATCTCAGACTGGAAAGTGCTAATTGACCACCAGCATGCACAGCTTTTTGGGGGAGAGAGTTCGAGATTTCCACTATCCTTTGTGTGAAGAAGTGCCTCCTGATTTCACTCCTGAATGGCTTGGCTCTAATTTTAAGATTATGACCCCCTTGTTCTGGATTCCCCCACCAGAGGAAATAGTTTCTCCCTCTATATCTACCCTATCGAATCCTTTTGTCATTTTAAACACCTCGATCAGATCACCCTCCAAACTTCTATACTCAAGGGAATACAAGCCAAGTTTATGCAACCTGTCCTTATAATTTAATGCTCCGCCTCCTGCCAGTGTGTATCCTTCAGAGCAGATCTGCACTGAGCCCAGGTGTAAGGACCATATCTAATGGCGGGGTATAATTGGCCTCAGTACTGCTGGGAGAGGGAGCAGACAAATGAGCCGGACCTCCCCCACCCACCTCCCCCTCCTCCCACCCACCTCCCCCTCCCCTTCACCTCCCCCCCCATCCACCTCCCCCCCCATCCACCTCCCCCCCCATCCACCTCCCCCTCCCCCCCACCCACCTCCCCCTCCCCCCCACCCACCTCCCCCTCCCACCCCACCTCTGATTGCTGTCCAGCAACTCCTGCTGGAAAAGGCACAGGTGTGAACATCAGGATCAGACCGCGATGCCCTGCACAGTGGAATAACCCGCCAACACGCACACGCCTGAGCTCACGGGTGGAGAACGGGCGCTCAGGTGCGATCAGAGAGGGCAGCCGGCCCCCCGAAAGAACAGCTGCTTTCCCCCACCCCCACCATCACCTCCGCCTCCCCCACCCCAGCCCCAACCCCCCCTCCAACACCTGCATGGGTCAGCACCTTGAGGAAAGGATGGAGAGAAAACCTGGGCGAGGAGGGAGGAATCATCTCACGATTTTAACATCAGCGTTGCTTCACAACAATGAGATCGCAGACTGCGGTTTCAGAGCGAGCCTGAGAGCACTTTGCCCACCTGCCCTCTCGGCCGTAGGCGATGTATGGGCACAAAGCACTGCCAGAACGTGGAATAGGGAAGGGAGGACAACTTAACAAAGGAGAGCGACCAGCATTTTTGCACTGTCTACCGCCCAGAGGAACATCTGAAGATAGTGCATCAATCGGGCACCAGTTTTTGCACTCATAGGAACATGGGAATCGCTAGACGATAAAAGACTGAGGTCCGTCTAGTTCACCTTCCAGCATCCGAGTAGTCACATGATCCAACGATAATGGAGTTGTTGACTAATCACAGCAATCAATCTCCATCAATTAGTCTACAACAGACCCAGACATGAGGCGAGGAAAATCCCCAGTGATGGAGAGCTCTGGGAACCAGAGGTCCAAAGTTACCTGTTCCTCCCAGGCCACATGTCATGTCTTAAATTACTCACATACTGGGCTCGAATTTAGCAGGCCTGCGGGTTCCCAGCGGGTGGTCCTCCGGGAGCGTCGAAAACGCGAACGGCGAAATTAGTGGGTTGCCCACGCGATCGTAGCAGGCAATCCACTAATAGGATCCAATTACCTGCTCCTCCGGGGTCCACGGCGCTGGCCTGCGCGTCGGTCGGGCTGCGCATGCGCAGTACGATCTGTCAGCTGGAGGCTCTCGAGTTAAAGGGGCAGTCCTCCACTGACAGATGCTGCAACCAATGGGACAAATTGCAGCATAGAGCAGCCCAGGGGGAAGGCTGCTCCCAGTTTAATGATGCCTCACCCCAGGTATCATCAGATGGGGTGAGGAGGAGGGGGAGGACACAGATCTTCCCCCCGGCGGGCGGGAGGAAGCGGCCTGCCTCTGCCACCAAGAAGGCCTGGCTCGAGGTGGCAGAGGGGGTCACCTGCGCCACCAACATATCGCCCACCTGCATACAGTGCAGGAGGCGCTGCAATGACCGCAGTAGGTCAGCCACAGTGAGAACACGAAGTCTTTCCCCTACACTCCATCTGCCACAACACTGCCCCCACCCCAAATCTCCTTCAGCACCGCCAACACTATTCTGTCACATCACCCTTCATGCCCACTTACACCCCATCCTCATCTTACCTCCACCTACTCACCTCGCCAGTACTCATCCTGCCACTAACACGCGACCCAATCCTCATACAATCTCATGGCTCCATCCCATACTCACCCTCTCGTGCATCTCCCTCACGGCCAGCCTCACTCAACCTGCCACCACCTGTGCTGCAGCCACAGGGCATGCATCACATATGTGCAGTAGGCAGGGTAAGGCAAACGTCTCGTCAGCATGAAGGGGGTGCACAAGGGTGTCTGAGGGTTTGTCATGGGTGTTACCCATATTGAATTTCAGAGCCACAAACAGCACACATTATATTGACACCACCACTGCCATGTCTCCGCGAATCCTGTCCATTGTGTCCAATAATGCCCGCTCCTGGGTATCACTATGAGGACCCACCGCTGATGCCACCCATCGTGTTACTGCAGAGTATGTGCAGGTGTATTTGCAGGGCTCGTCCGCGCAGACAACTGAGAGACATCGGCGGTGTTGCCGGCTGCACCCTGGAAGGATGCGGAGGAGAAGGTGTGGAGGACAGTGGTGACTTTGCCAGCGACAGGTAAGCAGTTGGTGCTGGGGCCAGCCAGGAGCAGCTCGGCATGAAAGAGGCTGCAGATCTCCACGACTACATGCCGAGCGAATCTGCGCCTCCCTGTGCACTGCTGCTGGGAGAGGTCCGGGGAGCTGCGCCTCGGTCTGTGGACCCTGTGGCGAGGGTAGTGCCCTCTGCGACGCGTCTCTCTCTGCGGTAGCCCTCCCTCCTGCTGTGCAGGTGGGAGTGCAACCACACCGTGTTGGGGGGATCCACGTCTCTGCGGCGGACGGCGTGGACTGCGAGGCTGCTGGTGGTGGTCATGCTCTTCGTCCTCCGAGGGTGTCCACACACCACCCAACTGGCAGGTGTTGGTCTGAGGGGTTGTGCAGGGTAGGTGTGTGGGTCCTCGGACTGGGGCTGCGGTTTCGTGTCGGTCTGTCCTCTGGCTTGGCCGGGGGGTGGTGGGGGGCAGGGGTTGCCCTATGTGACGCGGTGGCCTCCTGCGTGGGTGAGGGCGCTCCCCCGTGGAGCGCACCTTGGCACCTGCCACAGGCTGCTGGCTGCAACACGCCTGGTTTGAAGGGTCCTGTTTCCCCCAGTGTGGGAAACTGACTGCTTTGAACGTAAAATCCCACACTTCCTCTTTTGACAGCTGCTTCAGCTCATTAACTGACCACAACGAGCAAGTTAAGTACTCTCAAGTGGAACCCCGCTGGCTTTAATTGCCTGCGGGATTCCCACCAGCGGGGCTTGCGCGCGCAGCCCCGCACGTCAGCGCGGTACCCGGACGTGGCCGGGATTTCGTCCGAATCCGGTCACGTGATCGGAGATCGGGATTTTCGGGGCCCCCCCGCTGGAAACCCGCAGGTAACCCGACCCTAAAATCGAGCCCACTGTGTCCCAAAATGTTAGTTTCTGACAGAAATCTTTCTAATTTGCATTTGAATGAATCCACACGAACTGCTTCCACCGTCTCCCGAGGGAGTCCATAGATTGACCACTCGCTCACTGAAATATTGTATGTAATTTTAACCTAACTTTAGCGTAATGCTTCATGGAGAGTAAAATCCACAGGATGCACTGCAGCAACTCGCCAAGGCTTCTTCGACAGCACCTCCCAAACCCGCGACCTCTACCACCTAGAAGGACAAGAGCAGCAGGCACATGGGAACAACACCACCTGCACGTTCCCCTCCAAGTCACACACCATCCCGACTTGGAAATATATCGCCGTTCCTTCATCGTCGCTGGGTCAAAATCCTGGAACTCCCTTCCTAACAGCACTGTGGGAGAACCTTCACCACACGGACTGCAGCGGTTCAAGAAGGCGGCTCACCACCACCTTCTCGAGGGCAATTAGGGATGGGCAATAAATGCCGGCCTCGCCAGTGACACCCACATCCCGTGAACGAATAATAAAAAAATATCTAAAACGAGCGCTGCACCCGATCTCGTCAGTTTGGTTGAAATCGCCTCCAATGTTTCCGCAGATTAGTTTTGAATTTAGCCCCCCCTTCAAGCACAGGCCGTGTCCTCATTCTAAAAAAGACAATAAGAAACCAAATGGCGGAGGAAACGAGTGCAAAGCCTCGTGTAGAGGGGAGGACAAATTATGGGCTGATCCGGCACTGGGACCCATCAGCTCTACGTGGTTGGTCTGTATTTGGAAGGGGGGCTATCGTAGAATCTGTGGAATTCTCAGCAGAATCTGCAGCATTCGCAGCCAGATATCGGCAAGTATTTGGTTGGTCTTTCTTATCTCTTTTAACCCTTCCATTGCTAAAGAGCTGGAGGGAAGGCGAGGAGAATTTTTTTTTTTTTACGCAGCGGGTTGTTGTGATCTGGAACGCACTGCCTGAAAAAAGGGCAGTGGAAGCAGATTCTATAATAACTTTCAAAAGGGAATTGTATAAATAGAAGGGGAAACTGGGCAATGGGGAAAGAGCAGGGGGAGTGGGATTACTCTTTCAAAGGGCCGGCAAAGGTACGATGGGTCGAATAGCCTCCTTCTGTGCTGTATGATTCCAAGAAAAGTGAATAGAGGGATACGTGGGTGGGGAAGGGGGCCGAGTGGGAGGAGGTAATTGGAGTGGGAGGAGGCTGGTGTGGGGCATGAACACATGAACATAGGCCAGTTGGGCCGAATGGCCTGTTTCTGTGCTGAAGATTCAATGAAATGTTGGTAATCATCACACCCTGGGATTTAAAAAAAGATCTAGAAATTTAGTGCATTAGTAAAGTAATATTGGGCTAGAAATTGGTCCTCGGTCCCAGGCCCAAAACAGGAGCATAAAGGACCAATTTCGAGTCACAATATCCCACGCCTGCATTACTGGCACTGCCATTGACAGGCGTCAGGCCTAATGAATATGTTAATGAGGGGCCTAAGGACCCCTCCAGGAAATTTGCAGTTGCTTTTCGGAGCAGGGGTCAGGCCTCAGTTTTTTGGTTCTATCTGCAGCCTAGCCAGTGGCTCTTAAATGCACCACGGGAGGCTGCTGCCAAAAAGGTGAGTTAATTTTTTTGTACATGCCTTTCTGTGGAGCCAGGAGTGCTCCTTCTGGCCTCACAGCACTCCCGAAGGCCACCGCCAACCCAAGCTCGGGCCCCAATTCCCGTTCCCCTCCTCCTACCCTCCCAGGGCTTGCCTGAGGGTCGCTGCCAGTGTTGCAGCAGCCTGAAATTGACCTCCGCTTCGCCTGGGCACACGCGCTAGGCCCGAGGACCCACTTCAGTCGGGCCTCGGGCCTACCTGCCCGGGCACAGGGATCGATTAATGAACCCACTGCACACTGGCCAAGCACGCTAATGAAGTTGTCGCTCATTATATCAGAACGGAACAGTAATGGGGGAAGCCCTACTCATTTTACCACTGGCTCACCGTGGCTGCATTCTGTCCTATCTACAGGATTCACTGCATCACCTCGCCAAGGCTTCTTTGACAGCACCTCCCAAACCTGCGAGCTCCACCACCCAGAAGGACAACTCCCTACCTAACTGCACCGTGGGAGCACCTTCACCACACGGGACTGCAGCGGTTCCAGGAGGCGGCTCACCGCCACCTTCTCAAGGGCAACCGGGGGGAATGGGCAATAAATGCCGGCCTCGCCAGCGACGCCCACTTCCCGAGAATGAATTTAAAAAATGCAGAAAAGAGAGCAGGCAGAGGGAAAGAAAGACTCACGTAGAGACAAAAGGTCAGGATCATCGACAAATAGAGAGATTGACACCACAATGAGAAAAGTATGTCAGCGCCATTAAAAAAAAAGAGACAGGAGAAAAAAGTGTAGAACAAACAGAGATAGAGAGTGAAGGTAAAAGAATGGGAGTGACAACTGCATGAGGAGCTTTCTTTATTTCTTGACGAGTAGGTCAACTAATGATTTAAAACGACCCTTGATTCCTCATGAATTTAGTTTGAATCACACAATCAGTGTTAAATTGGATAGCCATGTGGTGAAGGATAGAAATCTCGAGCCTGGTCTTTAGTGGCTTCTGGACCTTTATTCACGAGGGGATTCCGCTCGCTCGCTCGCTCTCACTCACTCACTCACTCACACACACACACCACATCCTAGCTAAGCTCTCCTATAAAAAGGATACGAGAGTCCCCAATTGATACCCACCACCTGAATACAATTAACACTAATTGATGTAAAACATATAATTAACAATCAGAACTTATCCGAGTGTCCTCTGGGACCCACTGTGAAGGGTTGGCTCTGCTGTGCCTACACTAATAGGAATTTTACAGATCTCAAATATTTTTTTTTTTGTAATGGAAGGAAGTGGCTGGGTTCAGTCGGCTTGTATGGAGGTCAGGAGCTTCCCCTTCCCCGTGTCTGGTCTCATCTCGTTCCCTCGACGGTAACTCCCTGCAAGGTGTCCATTCACCTCCTTGTGTTTCACAGTTCCCCCACCTGACTGGACAAAGGGTCGCTGTGCTGAGCAGGTCAAACCAAAAGGGGGAAGAGAAGAGAGGCGTGAGAGATTGCTACATCAAGGCGTCTGGGGAAATCTGACAAGGCAGCTGTGGCCGTGACACTGAAAGCAGGAGGTAGAGCTGCAGGGATAGCTCAGGGTCACCTGGAGGGGACTCCTGCTTTCCGCCTTTGAACATCAGGCACAGGGGTCACTGAGCACATGACGACATCTTCTCATGATAAAAGGAAAGAAAGACACAATCCTACAATTGGACGTCCCAAAGAGATTTACAGCCAATGGAGTACTTTTTGAAGTGTAGTCACTGTTGTAATGTAGGAAGCGCAGCAGCCAATTTGAGCACAGCAAGATCCCACAAACAGCAATGTGATGATGGCCAGATAATCTGTTTTTAGTGATGTTGGTTGAGGGATCAATATTGGACAGGACACTGGGGAGAACTCCCCCTGCTCTCCTTTGAAATAGTGCCCTGGGATCTTTTACAACTGCCCGAGAGGGCAGACGGGGCCTCATCCGAAAGACGGCACCTCCAACAGTGCAGCACTCCCTCAGTACTGCGCTGAGGTGTCAGCCTAGATTTTGTGCTCAAGTCTGTGGACTGGGGCTTGACCTTCTGACCCAGAGGCGAGAGTGCTACCAACTGACATGACCATGCAACCTTTACAACACCAGCGCTGATGTGCAATTCAATTGGCCAATGGGGAGTGCGGCCTGTGTCAGCCGGTTTTAATTGCCAGCGAATTTTCTCCTCTCCTTTCTTGAAAGCGTTGATTCCTTGCTGGGATCCAGCTCTGTGGTCGTCAGGCCCTCTTGCAGCTGCCCCCCACCACTGGCTGTTGTTCAGGTGCGAGTCCAGACTGTGAGCGTCACTGGGCTATTCCACCATGGGAGACATCACAGCCAAGCCTTATTCTGCCCTTGTTTAATATCTCCGGTGACGAACATCCGGCGAAGGTTGCTGAAGCTGAATAGCGAGTATGTCGGATCCGACATCCCTGGCCAGTATTTCTGAACTGTAACCCAGGAGTGCTGAGGTCGCTTGTGGCCATTCTACTCGTCGGTATAGAACTGGAGCAGGCCCTACTGCCCTTAAATAATCAGCTATGCTTGAAATTTTGTAGGGGAAAATGTCCGAGGGAAAACACTACTCCCTCAATAAGAATCTAGATTCATAACATGCTACCTCAGAATATTTCCCCTTCCCCGAAGAGTCCATGGCCTGGGAGATCCACGCTGATCCAGGGGGCTCCAGCTGATATTTCGGCGGGAGTCAGTCAGAACAGTAGGAAAGTAGGCCGAGGCCCAAAATTCGCCGAGACCCAGCCTCGCTTGCGAGTTTCGGGGACGGCCTTGCAAGGCTGGAGCCTCAGCACATCCCTTGACAAGGATATCGGGCATGGGCCGGAATGGGCTCAAAGGCCAATGGCCTCCCAATCGTCCCCGGGCCTGCCTTGGGACCCGGTTTACAGGTACGGCCGACAGGTTGGATACAGGGCTCGACTGGGGTCAGGGTCCAGGATTGTGGCCAGCTCTCTGGTCAAAAAAAACTTCTGAGGGCCACTGGAGAACCCGAACGTTAATGTCGCCCGGGAAAACTGAGACAACCACTCTCCTCTGCACCGGCCCGGGACTCTTCGGTGGGACTCTGTGGCGGTGGTTGGGCACACCAGACGCTTCCCCGTTAACTCGGGTGACCTCCCCCTGACCCCACCAGCTTTGGCAGGGTCAGCGGCATAGGCCTGAGGTGGAGAATTCGCTGCACGAGCAGCCAGATGCGCCACCCGGTGGATTGTCGTATCTACTGCAGATAATCTTCGAGAAGGTCTCCGCATTTTAAAACTGAGGAAAGAACGGGCCAAGTGGAGAGAGACAGGATCATCTCAGTATCAAGAGGAAGAATAGTGGAGAGGTATCAAATATTCACACTCACCCTCTTCATTATAATGGAGGGGTACAGGATACTCACACTCACCCTCGTTATTATAGTGAAGATACAGGATACTCACACTCACACTCGTTACTATAGTGAAGATACAGGATACTCACACTCACACTCGTTACTATAGTGAAGATACAGGATACTCACACTCACCCTCGTTATTATAGTGGAGATACAGGATACTCACACTCACACTCGTTACTATAGTGAAGATACAGGATACTCACACTCACCCTTGTTATTATAGTGGAGATACAGGATACTCACACTCACCCTCGTTATTATAGTGAAGTGATACAGGATACTCACACTCACCCTCGTTATTATAGTGAAGATACAGGATAATCACACTCACCCTCTATTATAGTGAAGTGATACAGGATACTCACACTCACCCTTGTTATTATAGTGGAGATACAGGATACTCACACTCACACTCGTTATTAAGTGGAGATACTGGATACTCACACTCACCCTCGTTATTATAGTGGAGATACAGGATACTCACACTCACCCTCATTATTAAGTGAAGATACAGGAAACTCACACTCACCCTCATTATTATAGTGGAGATACAGGATACTCACACTCACCCTTGTTATTATAGTGGAGATACAGGATACTCACACTCACACTCATTATTAAGTGGAGATACAGGATGCTCACACTCACCCTCGTTATTAAGTGGAGATACAGGATACTCACACTCATTATTATAGTGGAGATACAGGATACTCACACTCACCCTCATTATTATAGTGGAGATACAGGATACTCACACTCACCATCTTTATTATAGTGGAGATACAGGATACTCACACTCACCCTCGTTATTATAGTGGAGATACAGGATACTCACACTCACCCTCGTTATTATAGTGGAGATGCAGGATACTCACACTCACACTCATTATTATAGTGGAGATACAGGATACTCACACTCACCCTCGTTATTATAGTGGAGATACAGGATACTCACACTCACCCTCGTTATTATGGTGAAGTGATACAGGATACTCACACTCACCCTCGTTATTATAGTGGAGATACAGGATACTCACACTCACCCTCATTATTATAGTGGAGATACAGGATACTCACACTCACCCTCATTATTATAGTGGAGATACAGGATATTCACACTCACCCTCATTATTATAGTGGAGATACAGGATACTCACACTCACCCTCATTATTATAGTGGAGATACAGGATATTCACACTCACCCTCATTATTATAGTGGAGATACAGGATACTCACACTCACCCTCGTTATTATGGTGAAGTGATACACGATACTCACACTCACCCTCGTTATTATAGTGAAGATACAGGAAACTCACACTCACCCTCATTATTATAGTGGAGATGCAGGATACTCACACTCACACTCATTATTATAGTGGAGATACAGGATACTCACACTCACCCTCATTATTATAGTGGAGATACAGGATACTCACACTCACCCTCATTATTATAGTGGAGATACAGGATACTCACACTCACCCTCATTATTATAGTGGAGATACAGGATATTCACACTCACCCTCATTATTATAGTGGAGATACAGGATACTCACACTCACCCTCGTAATTATGGTGAAGTGATACACGATACTCACACTCACCCTCGTTATTATAGTGAAGATACAGGAAACTCACACTCACCCTCATTACTATAGTGGAGATACAGGATACTCACACTCACCCTCATTATTATAGTGGAGATACAGGATATTCACACTCACCCTCATTATTATAGTGGAGATACAGGATACTCACACTCACCCTCGTTATTATGGTGAAGTGATACACGATACTCACACTCACCCTCGTTATTATAGTGAAGATACAGGAAACTCACACTCACCCTCATTATTATAGTGGAGATGCAGGATACTCACACTCACACTCATTATTATAGTGGAGATACAGGATACTCACACTCACCCTCGTTATTATGGTGAAGTGATACACGATACTCACACTCACCCTCGTTATTATAGTGAAGATACAGGATACTCACACTCACCCTCATTATTATAGTGGAGATACAGGATACTCACACTCACCCTCATTATTATAGTGGAGATACAGGATATTCACACTCACCCTCATTATTATAGTGGAGATACAGGATACTCACACTCACCCTCATTATTATAGTGGAGATACAGGATATTCACACTCACCCTCATTATTATAGTGGAGATACAGGATACTCACACTCACCCTCGTTATTATGGTGAAGTGATACACGATACTCACACTCACCCTCGTTATTATAGTGAAGATACAGGAAACTCACACTCACCCTCATTATTATAGTGGAGATGCAGGATACTCACACTCACACTCATTATTATAGTGGAGATACAGGATACTCACACTCACCCTCATTATTATAGTGGAGATACAGGATACTCACACTCACCCTCATTATTATAGTGGAGATACAGGATACTCACACTCACCCTCATTATTATAGTGGAGATACAGGATATTCACACTCACCCTCATTATTATAGTGGAGATACAGGATACTCACACTCACCCTCGTAATTATGGTGAAGTGATACACGATACTCACACTCACCCTCGTTATTATAGTGAAGATACAGGAAACTCACACTCACCCTCATTACTATAGTGGAGATACAGGATACTCACACTCATCCTTGTTATTATAGTGGAGATACAGGATACTCACACTCACACTCATTATTAAGTGGAGATACAGGATGCTCACATTCACCCTCGTTATTAAGAGGAGATACAGGATACTCACACTCACCCTCGTTATTATAGTGGAGATACAGGATACTCACACTCACCCTCGTTATTATAGTGGAGATGCAGGATACTCACACTCACACTCATTATTATAGTGGAGATACAGGATACTCACACTCACCCTCGTTATTATAGTGAAGTGATACAGGATATTCACACTCACCCTCGTTATTACAGTGGAGATACAGGATACTCACACTCACCCTCGTTATTATAGTGGAGATACAGGATACTCACACTCAACCTCGTTATTATGGTGAAGTGATACATGATACTCACACTCACCCTCGTTATTATAGTGAAGATACAGGAAACTCACACTCACCCTCATTATTATAGTGGAGATACAGGATACTCACACTCACACTCATTATTATAGTGGAGATGCAGGATACTCACACTCACCCTCATTATTATAGTGGAGATACAGGATACTCACACTCACCCTCATTATTATAGTGGAGATACAGGATATTCACACTCACCCTCATTATTATAGTGGAGATACAGGATACTCACACTCACCCTCGTTATTATGGTGAAGTGATACACGATACTCACACTCACCCTCGTTATTATAGTGAAGATACAGGAAACTCACACTCACCCTCATTATTATAGTGGAGATACAGGATACTCACACTCACCCTTGTTATTATAGTGGAGATACAGGATACTCACACTCACACTCATTATTAAGTGGAGATACAGGATGCTCACATTCACCCTCGTTATTAAGAGGAGATACAGGATACTCACACTCACACTCATTATTATAGTGGAGATACAGAATACTCACACTCACCCTCATTATTATAGTGGAGATACAGGATACTCACACTCACCATCTTTATTATAGTGGAGATACAGGATACTCACACTCACCCTCATTATTATAGTGGAGATACAGGATACTCACACTCACCCTCATTATTATAGTGGAGATACAGGATATTCACACTCACCCTCATTATTATAGTGGAGATACAGGATACTCACACTCACCATCTTTATTATAGTGAAGAGATACAGGATACTCACACTCACCCTCGTTATTATAGTGGAGAGATACAGGATACTCACACTCACCCTCGTTATTATAGTGGAGAGATACAGGATACTCACACTCACCCTCGTTATTATAGTGGAGAGATACAGGTTACTCACACTCACCCTCATTATTAAGTGGAGATACAGGAAACTCACACTCACCCTCGTTATTATAGTGGAGAGATACAGGATACTCACACTCACCCTCGTTATTAAGTGGAGATACAGGAAACTAACACTCACCCTCATTATTATAGTGGAGATACAGGATACTCACACTCACCCTCATTATTATAGTGGAGATACAGGATACTCACACTCACCCTCATTATTATAGTGGAGATACAGGATACTCACACTCACCCTCGTTATTATAGTGGAGAGATACAGGATACTCACACTCACCCTTGTTATTATAGTGGAGAGATACAGGATACTCACACTCACCCTCGTTATTATAGTGGAGAGATACAGGTTACTCACACTCACCCTCATTATTAAGTGGAGATACAGGAAACTCACACTCACCCTCGTTATTATAGTGGAGAGATACAGGATACTCACACTCACCCTCGTTATTAAGTGGAGATACAGGAAACTAACACTCACCCTCATTATTATAGTGGAGATACAGGATACTCACACTCACCCTCATTATTATAGTGGAGATACAGGATACTCACACTCACCCTCATTATTATAGTGGAGATACAGGATACTCACACTCACCCTCATTATTATAGTGGAGATAAAGGATACTCACACTCACCATCTTTATTATAGTGGAGATACAGGATACTCACACTCACCCTCGTTATTATAGTGGAGATACAGGATATTCACACTCACCCTCGTTATTATTGTGGAGATACAGGATACTCACACTCACCCTCGTTATTAAGTGGAGATACGGGATACTCACACTCACCATCTTTAATATAGTGAAGTGATACAGGATACTCACACTCACCCTCGTGATTATAGTGGAGATACAGGATACTCACACTCACCCTCATTAATATAGTGGAGATACAGGATACTCACACTCACCCTCATTATTATAGTGAAATGATACAGGATACTCACACTCACCCTCGTTATTATAGTGGAGAGATACAGGATACTCACACTCACCATCTTTATTATAGTGAAGTGATACAGGATACTCACACTCACCCTCGTTAATATAGTGGAGATACAGGATACTCACACTCACCCTCGTTATTATAGTGAAGTGATACAGGATACTCACACTCACCCTCATTATTATAGTGAATTGATACAGGATACTCACACTCACCTTCGTTATTATAGTGAAGTGATACAGGATACTCACACTCAACCTCGTTATTATAGTGGAGATACAGGATACTCACACTCACCCTCGTTATTATAGTGGAGATACAGGATACTCCCACTCACCCTCGTTATTATGGTGAAGTGATACACGATACTCACACTCACCCTCGTTATTATAGTGAAGATACAGGAAACTCACACTCACCCTCATTATTATAGTGGAGATACAGGATACTCACACTCACCCTTGTTATTATAGTGGAGATACAGGATACTCACACTCACACTCATTATTAAGTGGAGATACAGGATGCTCACACTCACCCTCGTTATTAAGTGGAGATACAGGATACTCACACTCACACTCATTATTATAGTGGAGATACAGGATACTCACACTCACCCTCATTATTATAGTGGAGATACAGGATACTCACACTCACCATCTTTATTATAGTGGAGATACAGGATACTCACACTCACCCTCATTATTATAGTGGAGATACGGGATACTCACACTCACCCTCATTATTATAGTGGAGATACAGGATATTCACACTCACCCTCATTATTATAGTGGAGATACAGGATACTCACACTCACCATCTTTATTATAGTAAAGAGATACAGGATACTCACACTCACCCTCGTTATTATAGTGGAGAGATACAGGATACTCACACTCACCCTCGTTATTATAGTGGAGAGATACAGGATACTCACACTCACCCTCGTTATTATAGTGGAGAGATACAGGATACTCACACTCACCCTCTTTATTAAGTGGAGATCCAGGAAACTCACACTTACCCTCGTTATTATAGTGGAGATACAGGATACTCACACTCACCCTCATTATTATAGTGGAGATACAGGATACTCACACTCACCCTCGTTATTATAGTGGAGATACAGGATATTCACACTCACCCTCATTATTATAGTGGAGATACAGGATACTCACACTCACCATCTTTATTATAGTGGAGATACAGGATACTCACACTCACCCTCGTTATTATAGTGGAGATACAGGATATTCACACTCACCCTCGTTATTATAGTGGAGATACAGGATACTTACACTTACCCTCGTTATTAAGTGGAGATACAGGATACTCACACTCACCCTCGTGATTATAGTGGAGATACAGGATACTCACACTCACCCTCGTTATTATAGTGGAGAGATACAGGATACTCACACTCACCCTCGTTATTAAGTGGAGATACAGGAAACTAACACTCACCCTCATTATTATAGTGGAGATACAGGATACTCACACTCACCCTCATTATTATAGTGGAGATACAGGATACTCACACTCACCCTCATTATTATAGTGGAGATACAGGATACTCACACTCACCCTCATTATTATAGTGGAGATAAAGGATACTCACACTCACCATCTTTATTATAGTGGAGATACAGGATACTCACACTCACCCTCGTTATTATAGTGGAGATACAGGATATTCACACTCACCCTCGTTATTATTGTGGAGATACAGGATACTCACACTCACCCTCGTTATTAAGTGGAGATACGGGATACTCACACTCACCATCTTTAATATAGTGAAGTGATACAGGATACTCACACTCACCCTCGTGATTATAGTGGAGATACAGGATACTCACACTCACCCTCATTAATATAGTGGAGATACAGGATACTCACACTCACCCTCATTATTATAGTGAAATGATACAGGATACTCACACTCACCCTCGTTATTATAGTGGAGAGATACAGGATACTCACACTCACCATCTTTATTATAGTGAAGTGATACAGGATACTCACACTCACCCTCGTTAATATAGTGGAGATACAGGATACTCACACTCACCCTCGTTATTATAGTGAAGTGATACAGGATACTCACACTCACCCTCATTATTATAGTGAATTGATACAGGATACTCACACTCACCTTCGTTATTATAGTGAAGTGATACAGGATACTCACACTCAACCTCGTTATTATAGTGGAGATACAGGATACTCACACTCACCCTCGTTATTATAGTGGAGATACAGGATACTCCCACTCACCCTCGTTATTATGGTGAAGTGATACACGATACTCACACTCACCCTCGTTATTATAGTGAAGATACAGGAAACTCACACTCACCCTCATTATTATAGTGGAGATACAGGATACTCACACTCACCCTTGTTATTATAGTGGAGATACAGGATACTCACACTCACACTCATTATTAAGTGGAGATACAGGATGCTCACACTCACCCTCGTTATTAAGTGGAGATACAGGATACTCACACTCACACTCATTATTATAGTGGAGATACAGGATACTCACACTCACCCTCATTATTATAGTGGAGATACAGGATACTCACACTCACCATCTTTATTATAGTGGAGATACAGGATACTCACACTCACCCTCATTATTATAGTGGAGATACGGGATACTCACACTCACCCTCATTATTATAGTGGAGATACAGGATATTCACACTCACCCTCATTATTATAGTGGAGATACAGGATACTCACACTCACCATCTTTATTATAGTAAAGAGATACAGGATACTCACACTCACCCTCGTTATTATAGTGGAGAGATACAGGATACTCACACTCACCCTCGTTATTATAGTGGAGAGATACAGGATACTCACACTCACCCTCGTTATTATAGTGGAGAGATACAGGATACTCACACTCACCCTCTTTATTAAGTGGAGATCCAGGAAACTCACACTTACCCTCGTTATTATAGTGGAGATACAGGATACTCACACTCACCCTCATTATTATAGTGGAGATACAGGATACTCACACTCACCCTCGTTATTATAGTGGAGATACAGGATATTCACACTCACCCTCATTATTATAGTGGAGATACAGGATACTCACACTCACCATCTTTATTATAGTGGAGATACAGGATACTCACACTCACCCTCGTTATTATAGTGGAGATACAGGATATTCACACTCACCCTCGTTATTATAGTGGAGATACAGGATACTTACACTTACCCTCGTTATTAAGTGGAGATACAGGATACTCACACTCACCCTCGTGATTATAGTGGAGATACAGGATACTCACACTCACCCTCGTTATTATAGTGAAATGATACAGGATACTCACACTCACCCTCGTTAATATAGTGGAGATACAGGATACTCACACTCACCATCTTTATTATAGTGAAGTGATACAGGATACTCACACTCACCCTCGTTATTATAGTGAAGTGATACCGGATACTCACACTCACCCTCGTTATTATAGTGGAGAGATACAGGATACTCACACTCACCCTCGTTATTATAGTGAAGTGATACAGGACACTCACACTCACCATCTTTATTATAGTGAAGTGATACAGGATACTCACACTCACCCTCATTATTATATTGAATTGATACAGGATACTCACACTCACCCTCGTTATTATAGTGGAGATACAGGATACTCACACTCACCCTCGTTATTATAGTGGAGATACAGGATACTCACACTCACCCTCGTTATTATAGTGGAGATACAGGATACTCACACTCACCCTCGTTATTATGGTGAAGTGATACAGGATACTCACACTCACCCTCGTTATTATAGTGGAGATACAGGATACTCACACTCACCCTCGTTCTTATAGTGAAGTGATACAGGATACTCACACTCACCATCTTTATTATAGTGAAGAGATACAGGATACTCACACTCACCCTTGTTATTATAGTGGAGAGATACAGGATACTCACACTCACCCTCGTTATTATAGTGGAGAGATACAGGATACTCACACTCACCCTCGTTATTATAGTGGAGAGATACAGGATACTCACACTCACCCTCTTTATTGAGTGGAGATCCAGGAAACTCACACTCACCCTCGTTATTATAGTGGAGATACAGGATACTCACACTCACCCTCATTATTATAGTGGAGATACAGGATACTCACACTCACCCTCGTTATTATAGTGGAGATACAGGATATTCACACTCATCCTCATTATTATAGTGGAGATACAGGATACTCACACTCACCATCTTTATTATAGTGGAGATACAGGATACTCACACTCACCCTCGTTATTATAGTGGAGATACAGGATATTCACACTCACCCTCGTTATTATAGTGGAGATACAGGATACTCACACTCACCCTCGTTATTATAGTGGAGATACAGGATACTCACACTCACCCTCGTTATTATGGTGAAGTGATACAGGATACTCACACTCACACTCGTTATTATAGTGGAGATACAGGATACTCACACTCACCCTCGTTCTTATAGTGAAGTGATACAGGATACTCACACTCACCATCTTTATTATAGTGAAGAGATACAGGATACTCACACTCACCCTTGTTATTATAGTGGAGAGATACAGGATACTCACACTCACCCTCGTTATTATAGTGGAGAGATACAGGATACTCACACTCACCCTCGTTATTATAGTGGAGAGATACAGGATACTCACACTCACCCTCTTTATTGAGTGGAGATCCAGGAAACTCACACTCACCCTCGTTATTATAGTGGAGATACAGGATACTCACACTCACCCTCATTATTATAGTGGAGATACAGGATACTCACACTCACCCTCGTTATTATAGTGGAGATACAGGATATTCACACTCATCCTCATTATTATAGTGGAGATACAGGATACTCACACTCACCATCTTTATTATAGTGGAGATACAGGATACTCACACTCACCCTCGTTATTATAGTGGAGATACAGGATATTCACACTCACCCTCGTTATTATAGTGGAGATACAGGATACTCACACTTACCCTCGTTATTAAGTGGAGATACAGGATACTCACACTCACCCTTGTGATTATAGTGGAGATACAGGGTACTCACACTCACCCTCATTAATATAGTGGAGATACAGGATACTCACACTCACCCTCGTTATTATATTGAAATGATACAGGATACTCACACTCACCCTCGTTAATATAGTGGAGATACAGGATACTCACACTCACCATCTTTATTATAGTGAAGTGATACAGGATACTCACACTCACCCTCGTTATTATAGTGAAGTGATACGGGATACTCACACTCACCCTCGTTATTATAGTGGAGAGATACAGGATACTCACACTCACCCTCGTTATTATAGTGAAGTGATACAGGACACTCACACTCACCATCTTTATTATAGTGAAGTGATACAGGATACTCACACTCACCCTCATTATTATATTGAATTGATACAGGATACTCACACTCACCCTTGTTATTATAGTGGAGATGCAGGATACTCACACTCACCCTCGTTATTATAGTGGAGATACAGGATACTCACACTCACCCTCGTTATTATGGTGAAGTGATACAGGATACTCACACTCACCCTCGTTATTATAGTGGAGATACAGGATACTCACACTCACCCTCGTTATTATGGTGAAGTGATACAGGATACTCACACTCACCCTCGTTATTATAGTGAAGTGATACAGGATACTCACACTCACCATCTTTATTATAGTGGAGATACAGGATACTCACACTCACCCTCGTTATTATAGTGGAGATACAGGATACTCACACTCACCCTCATTATTATAGTGGAGATACAGGATACTCACACTCACCCTCATTATTATAGTGGACGTACAGGATACTCACACTCACCCTCGTTATTATGCTCCCATCATCATAATTGCCCCTCTGTGTCTGGATTGTGCACCCTAGCCGCACTCTCCCCTGTATTTTTATCTTTCTGTTTGCTGTTAGTGGACCGGGAGTTCCTTAACGAAGAGCAGCAACCAGCCTGCGCCTTCCTAAGCTGACCATGAACGGTCTTGGTCTTCTGCTCCTGGTGTTTGTTGCACAAATTGATGCTGCAGTCTCTACTTTATCCAAATCCCCTTGGTCATTTGATATGTGAGTTGTATCTCCATCCCCTCCCCCGCACCCCCCCCACCCACCCACCCACCACCGGACTCTATCCTTGTTGTCTAACATGTTGACAGGCAATTCACTGGGGAGCTCTGAGGTGCAGGAGTGCATGCCCTTGGTGTAAGATGCCATGTCGGCCTCTTCTCACCTTTTAATAAGGGTCTATTAACACATTCTCAGGCTTTTGTCTTCTGACATTGGGCCACTCACGGGTGATTAATGGGGGCAGGTCGCGGCACAAAGGGTTGAAGGTCACTTCTGGACCTCGAGAATGTACCGCATCTGAAAAAGAGGCGGCACTTGCTCAGAAGCTCAACACACAACTCGAGTTTAATGTCAAAGAGGTGGAGGAGCATAACGTGTCCTGCGATCGAACTGGCCCTTAAACAGAGCACAATCCTTTCAATGAAGCTGTGTTTAATTTGTTAGGCATTCATTCCTTTCCAGTTGTCCACCTCTTCTCTTGGTGGAGTACAGTTCCGCAAGTGGCACTCTCCAGTATCTTCATTCAAGCGTAGGGTCGCCAACCCTCCAGGAATGTCCTGGAGCCTCCAGGAATTAAGGATTAATCTCCTGGACACTGCTGCAGTCAATTGTGTGTTCCCTGCAACCCCCACCCCCACACCCCCCACCCACCATTTTCTTTGAGCATATTCATTTATTAATTATAAAAATATCGGAGATTGGAAACAAGGCTTTCTTGACTGACAATCAAGCATCAGCCAATCAGGTAATCAAGAGTCCATTCACTTTCCAATTGGGCACGAGGACGGATGTGTCGGGCGACCAATGGCGAAAGACACGGGGGTGGGGTGATGGGAGGCGAGAGATCATGTGATGTAACCTCCAGGAATACGTCCAACCAGTGTTGGCAACCCTAAGTGGCCATTTTTCAGGAGTGAGTCCAGACAGTGATTGTGATCAGGGCTATTTGACCGTGAGGAGAAGGGGGGAAATCGAAGATAGTCCGATCCCATCTTTACCCGTGCTCCATACACTTGTACCTTCCAGCAGGGGCCAGTGCATAACAGTCAGGAGCAATCAGGAATAAATATTGGCCAGGAGACCAGGGAGAACTCCCCTGCTTTTCTTTGAGAAACTGCCACGGGATCTTTTACGTCCACCTGAGAGGGCAGACGGGGCCTCGGTTTAACGTCTCATCCAAAAGACGGCACCTCCAACAGTGCAGCACTCCCTCAGTACTGCACTGGAGTGTCGGCCTGGATTACGTACCCAAATCTCTGGAGCCGAACCTTGATTTACCTCAAACTTCTCCGCCACCCTTTTCAACCTTGGTGTCATCCTGCATTTGAGGCCTTGGTCCTTCCTCAATAAAAGGACCCTCCATCTTCCACCCCACCCCACCTCGCCCCACTAAAGGGTGTATTCCAGATGCTTTGTCGGCCTCTGTCAGCGACCTGTGTGCTGATAAGAATTGTGAGGAATGATGACTGGACTGCAGCTGACAGGCCAGCAATGGAAGCGGGGGAGCTATTTCGCGTCCATCGTTTACTTTGACCTCTTCTTTTCAGCAGACCAGGGCCGGCCCTTGTTTCTGTTCTTTCAGCTGTGTGAACAGTCTGTTTGTGGCCCTGAAAAGGGATCTCGAAGAACTCCAAGAATTCCGGATCATTAACCGCTCGCCTGCTCCTCCGTCTGTTTGTATTGCTCCGTGCGAGCATGTGAGGGACAGGTTTGGGAACTGACGAAGGGGTCAGCCCTCCACCTTTCGCTGGCTTCTTTTGTCTTTTTGGGTCACGAGTAGATTTAAAGGCACAGGCCTTTCACCTGCTGTGGAGCCCAAGGTTCCCCACTCCTGCTAGAGCAAGCAGTTCACATTAGTTGTAACTCAAACAGCGTGAAAGGATATTTAAAAAAAAAATTCTCTTTATGTAAAATGGTTTCATATGACTTTCACATTTTAACAGGGTTCAAGAATTTTGTGGATTCTTTAGGTAAAATATCTCAACATATCAGGGAAATAATATGAGGGAAGGTCCAGGAGGAAGCAGGAGAGAGAGAGAGAGGGAAGGAGATAGAGAGATAGATATAGAAATAGGGAGAGAATGAGAGAGAGAGAGAGAGATAGTGTGAGAGAGATAGATATAGAAAGAGAGAGAATGAGAGAGATAGAGATAGAGAGATAGTGACAGAAAGAGATGGAGAGAGATGCTGAGATATGGAGTGCTAGAGAGAGAAAGAGATAGAGAGAAATATATATATATATATATATATATAGAGAGAGAGAGAGAGACAGATAGAGATAAAGAAAGTTAGAGAGTGAGAGAGAGACAGAGAGAAGAAAAGAGAGAGATGGTAATCTATGGGAGACAGCAAGAAAGGGAGAGACAGTTGGGTCCCCAAAATTCCTTGGGGATTTGGCCAAGTTGCGTTCATTTCTGGGAGTTTCCTGTTTGCCTTGTAATGAGCAGAAGCTCCGAATGTCCCTTACAAGGAAAATAACAGCAAAGGGGTGCAGTCATGGGGTAGGAAGGCCCTACACTAGCAGTTTCCCCTCCGCAGGCTCAATTGAAACATGTCATATCATTGCAGGGTGCTACACAGAGTGAGGTGTGACGTATCAGCCTCCACGAGGGTGAGTGTTGCCTCCCATCAGTGGGGTCCAGTTCAAGCAAATTGCCTGGATTCCGGAAGAAGAGGGGAATATAGTCAGGGCCAGGTTAGGGTGAGGCCTGGGCAAACCCCTCCCTACTACCCAGCGTATGGGCGGGAGCTTGTTTCTGGCCGCCAGGAACCGGTAGGTGCCCAAGGAGGCACCCAAAATGGCGCTAGCGTCCACCAGCCTCATGGATAAATACTTGAAGGGAAAGAGGGACTAACTGGATAGCTCTTTCAAAGAGTCGGCACAGGCACGATGGGTCGAATGGCCTCCTTCTCTATGATTCTAAGTATTCCCCTCTGTAACAAGAGGGCCAAGACCTGGAAACTTTACCCAAACAGGGCTGTTAAATCAATGTTTAAGTGCTTCACACACCTTCTATACATCTTGCATGACATCTGTAAAGATGTTATCAGCTGAAGTTCACTCTTCTTTCACAGGTCCAACAAACTCCCGTGGCAGCCAGCAGTTTCACTGAAGTCACGCGGAAGGGAATGCGGCAGCCAGGGTAAAGCAAATCTGTCACCAACCAAGGCCTAAGCGAGAAGAGGAGAGTGGAATTTGCGGGCCTTGCCTCTGAGCTGCAGAGAGAGCCTCCAGCTTCAGTAGGTAACAGATCTGTCTCTGAGTCAGTAGGTGCAGTGTTTGAAAGCCCCTCCTCCAGACAGTCCTGTCTGAGTCAGTAGGTGCAGTGTTTGAAAACCCCTCCTCCAGACAGCCCTGTCTGAGTCAGTAGGTGCAGGGCTCAGAAGTCACTGGTCCAGGCAGTCCCTGTCTGCTCTCTCAGGTGAGCATAAAGAGCCCATGACACTATTCAAAGAATTACATTACATAGAAGTTACAGCACTGTGATGGGACACCGGGGAGAAATAGTGCCTTATTACATCCACCTGAGAGGACAGACGGGGCCTCGGCTTAACCTCTCATCCGAAAGACGGCACCTCCGACAGTGCAGCACTCCCTCAGTACTGCACTGGGAGTGTCAGCCTGGATTACACACTCAAGTCTCTGGAGCGGGGTTTGAACCTACAACCTTCTGACTCAGAGGTGAGAGTGCTACCCACTGAGCCACGGCTCACACCTGGTACTGACCGCTGCTGGAACACGTTACGGCACCAGCCCAGCTGGTACCTTGACCGATCGGGCCTTCTACATGAGCGCATCGAGGCAGTGGGGGAGAGGGGGTGGTGGTGATTTTCACCGAACCATCGGCTTGCTTGTGCTCCAAATCAGGGCAGCAATGGACCCGAAAATGTCCATTTTCATCCCTGCCCACTTGACCCCCCCACGGCACCCCCCCACCCCAAACCACCGGCAGTACAAGTCAGGACTGCGACACTTAAAAGGATCGTCATCTGCTGTCAGGATGAAGCGCTTAGAGACATCTTTCTGGCGGTTGCCTGTGGGGTTATACTTGATGTAAAATCGGAGGCAGTTGCTGCCGTAGGTTGTGTACTCACGTTGCCTGGTGCCCACGGTTCCCACACTGACTTCTCCAGGCGGCTACTGCGCACACCCTGCCCACCCATTTACCGCCAGCAAATGGATGAAATTCGTAGGACATTCCACCATGGAGGGCATCACAGTCGAGGATAACCCTGTAACATCCGAGTGGAGTTTCTGCTTAACAATTAGGATTGGTAACCCATCATTCCACTAAACCCACCGTCACCGACCCCCAGACTTTAGGTAACCCCCACCCCAGCTTCAGCTGTGTTCAGGCTCAAAAATTCACTGTGCTATTCTCTATAATATATACAGGATGTGTTATTCCCTATAATATATACAGGGTGTGTTATTCTCCATAATATATACTGGGTGTGTTATTCTCTATAATATATACAGGATGTGTTATTCCCTATAACATATACTGGGTGTGTTATTCTCTATAATACATACAGAGTGTGTTATTCTCTATAATATACACAGAGTGTGTTATTCTCTCTAATATACACAGAGTGTGTTATTCTCTATAACAGATGCAGAGTGTGTTATACTCTATAATATATACAGGGTGTGTTATTCTCTATAATGTATATAGGGTGTGTTATTCCCTATAATATATACTGGGTGTGTTATTCTCTATAATACATACAGGGTTGTTATTCTCTATAATATATACTGGGTGTGTTATTCTCTATAATATATACAGGATTTGTTATTCGCTGTAATATATACAGGGTGTGTTATTCTCTATAATATACACAGAGTGTGTTATTCCCGATAATATACACAGAGTGTGCTATTCTCTATAATATATACAAAGTGTGTTATTCTCTATAATATACACAGAGTGTGTTATTCTCTATAATGTATACAGGGTGTGTTATTCCCTATAATATATACTGGGTGTGTTATTCTCTATAATACATACAGGGTTGTTATTCTCTATAATATATACTGGGTGTGTTATTCTCTATAATATATACAGGATTTGTTATTCTCTATAATATATACTGGGTGTGTTATTCTCTATAATATATACAGGATTTGTTATTCGCTATAATATATACAGGGTGTGTTATTCTCTATAATATATACAGAGTGTGTTATTCTCTATAACAGATGCAGAGTGTGTTATTCTCTATAATACATACTGGGTGTGTTATTCTCTATAATATATACCCTATTAATTTTGCTAACAAATCTATTTTGTGATACTTTAACAAATGCCTTTTGACAGTCCATATACACAACATCAAGTATAGTGAATATCACACCCTACATATATTATAGAGAATAACACACTCTGTATATATTATAGAGAATAACACACCCTGTATATATTATAGTGAATAACACACTCTGTATATATTATAGAGAATAACACACCCTGTATATATTATAGTGAATAACACACTCTGTATATATTATAGAGAATAACACACCCTGTATGTATTATGGAGAATAACACACTCTATAAAGCCCATGGGATATTAAAGGGTCAGTGGCAGCGTAGATACAACATTTACTAAGTGTCAGAAAGCAGAGAGTAGTGGCGAACGGTTGTTTTTCAGACTGGAGGGAAGTATACAGTGGTGTCCCCCAGGGGTCAGTATAAGGACCACTGCTGTTTATGATATATATTAATGATTTGGACTTCAATTTCAAAGTTTGCAGATGACACAAAACTCGGAAATGTAGTAAAAAATGTGAAGGATAGTAACAGACTTCAGGAGGACATAGACAGACTGGTGAAATGGGCAGACACATGGCAGATGAAATTTGATGCACAGAAGTGTGAAATGGTAGGAAGAATGAGGAGAGGCAATATAAACTAAATGGTACAATTTTAAAGTGGGTGCAGGAACAGAGAGACCTGGGGTGCACATACACAAATCATTGAAGGTGACAGGATAAGTTGAGAAGGCTGTTAAAAATGCATATGGAATCCTGCACTTTATTAATAGAGGCATAGAGTACAAAAGCAAGGAGGTTATACTAAACCTTTATAAAAGACTGGTTAGCCCTCAGCTGGAGTATTGTGTTCAATTCTGGGCACCACACTTTCGGAAGGATGTCAAGGCCTTAGAGAGGGTGCAGAGGAGATTTACTAGAATGGTGCCAGGGATGAGGGACTTCAGTTATGTGGAAAGACTGAAGAAGCTGGGATTGTTCTTCTTGGAACAGAGAAGGTTAAGAAGAGATTTGATTGAGGTGTTCAAAATCATGAACGGCTTTGACATGATAAATAAGGAGAAACTGTTTCCAGTGGCAGAAGGGTCAGTAACCAAAGGACAAAGATTTAAGGTGATCGGCAAAAGAGCCAGAGGCGACATGAGGAAACATTTTTTTACTCAGCAAGTTGTTATGATCTGGAATGTACTGCCTGAAAGGGCGGTGGAAGCAGATTCAATAGTAACTTTCAAAAGGGAATTAGATAAATACTTGAAAGGAAAACATTTACAGGGCTATGGGGAAAGAGCAGGGGAATGGGACTAATTGGATAGCTCTTTCAAAGAGCCAGCACAGGCAAAATGGACCAAATGGCCTCCTCCTGTGCTGTACGTACTCTGATTCCATGATACACAGAGTGTGCTATTCTCTATAACATACACAGGGTGTGCTAATCTCTATAATATACACATAGTGTGGTATTCTCTAAAACATACAGGGTGTGGTATTCTCTAAAAAATAGAGAGTGTGGTATTGTCTATAACATACACAGATTGTGCTATTCTCTACAATATACAGAGGGTGTGCTATTCTCAATAACATACACAGGGTGTGCTATTGTCTAGAACATACACAGGGTGTACAATTCTCTATATCATATACAGAGTGTTCTGTTCTCTATAACATACAGAGGCTGTGCTGTTGTCTATAATATACATAGGGTGTGCAACTCTCTATAACATGCACCGGGTATGATACTGTCTATAACATGCAGAGGATGTGCAAATCTCTAAAATATACTCAGAGTGTGCTATTGCCTATAACATACAGAGGGTATGCACATCGCTATAGTGTTCACAGCATACACAGGGTGTACAATTCTCTATAATGTACACAGGGTGTGCTATTTCTATAACATGCGCAGTGTGCGCATTTCTCTATAACATACACAGGGCATACTATTCTCTATGACATAGACAGGGCAAGCTATTGTCTACAATATATGGGCTGTACTATTCTCCATAATATAGAGGGAGTGCTATTGACCATAATATACAGGGTGTACTGTCCTCTATAATATACGGGGTGCATTGTTGTCTATAACCTACACAGGGTGTGCCGTTCTCTATAACATACACAGGGTGTGCCGTTCTCTATAACATACACAGGGTGTGCTGTTCTCTATAACATACACAGGGTGTGCCGTTCTCTATAACATACACAGGGTGTGCCGTTCTCTATAACATACACAGGGTGTGCTGTTGTCGATAATATACACAGGATGTGCAGTTCTCTATAACATACACAGGGTGTGCCGTTCTCTATAACATACACAGGGTGTGCAGTTCTCTATAACGTACACAGGGTGTGCTATTGTTCACAATATACAGGGTGTGGTATTGTCTATAACATACACAGGGTACGCTATTGTATGTAATATGTGGGCTGTGCTATTATCTGTTGTATACACAGGATGTGCTATTGCTCATGATATACAATAACATACACAGTGCATGCCATAATTCATAATATACAGAGTATGCTAATCTCTATAATATACAGGATGCACTATTGTCTATAACATTATACGAAGTTTGCTATTGTCTATAATATACGGGGTGCTATTGTCTATAACAAATGTAGGGTGTTCTACTCTCTATAATATACACTCTATATTATATATTGTCTATAACATACACAGGATGTGCTATTATCTATAATATATACAGGGTATGGTATTCTCTATAATGTACAGGGAGTGCTATTCTCTATAATATACAGGGTGTGTTATTCTCTATAATATACAGGGTGTGCTATTCTCTACAATATACAGGGTGTGCTATTGTCTACAACATAGAGAGGGTGAGCTAATCTCTGTAACATACACAGGGTGTGCAATTCTCCATAACATCCACAAGGTGTGCTATTCGCTATAATATAGACAATGCAGACAATGTGTTATTGCTTATAACACATGGTGTGCTACTTTCTATAGTATACACAGGATGTGCTATTCTCTATTATATACAGGGTGCACTATTGTCTATATCATACACAGGGTGTGCTATTGGCTATAATATGCATAGTGTGTGCAAATCTCTATAACATGCACAGGATGAGCTATTGTCTCTAACATACACAGGGTGTGCTATTGTCTATAACATACAAAGGGTGTGCTTAACTCTATAATTTACACAGGGTGTGGTATACTCTAAAACATACAGGGTGTGCTATTGTCTATAACAAATACAAGGTGTGCTTTCTCTATAACATACACAGGGTGCACTATTGTCTGTAACATACACAGGGTGCACTATTGTCTGTAACATACACAGGGTGCACTATTGTCTGTAACATACACAGGGTGCACTATTGTCTGCAACATACACAGGGTGCACTATTGTCTGCAACATACACAGGGTGCACTATTGTCTGTAACATATACAGGGTGCACTATTGTCTGTAACATACACAGGGTGCACTATTGTCTGTAACATACACAGGGTGCACTATTGTCTGCAACATACACAGGGTGCACTATTGTCTGTAACATACACAGGGTGCACTATTGTCCGCAACATACACAGGGTGCACTATTGTCTGCAACATACACAGGGTGCACTATTGTCTGTAACATACACAGGGTGTGCTATTGTCTGCAACATACACAGGGTGTGCTATTCTCTATAATTTACATAGTGTGATATTCTACAATATACAGGGTGTGTTATTTTCTATAATATATGGAGTGTGGTGTTGTCTATAACATACACAGAGTGTGCTATTCTCGATAATATTCAGCGTGTGCTATTCGCTATAATATACAGGGTGTGCTATTTGCTATAGTATACACAGGGTTTGCTATTCTCTATAATATACAGGGTATACTATTGTCCATAACATATACAATCAGCCTTTTGTCCTCATTCTATCCTTTCTTAAGTTCTTAGTTCTCTGTCACACCCTTAATGAGCACCAAGTGCTCTGTTGTGAAATGAGCCTTATTTACCCTCAGCGGAAGGGACATTATTAATTGGAAACAAGGCCTCTCACGACCATGTGCTCTGGGAGCCATGGCAACCTATCGGAAAGTCGCTGGGGGGAGAAGATTAAGCAGATCAGTTCTCTGCTCTGTGCAGAAAGAAACTCAACCCATATATCCAAATCTTGGCCAATTGGAGTAATTTGCTCATCTAAGTAAGGTATTCAGTCAACAAGGTTACGTGTCATGACAACCGGCCATTCATAAATGTTCAGATTGGTTGTCCCTATGCAGTAAATGTCAATAGGATACAATTCATCTATCTTATTACGAATGCTGCGCGCATATCTGAAGATAGATGAATTGACGGCACAAATAGAAACAAATGGGTATAATCTCGTGGCCATTACAGAGACGTGGTTGCAAGGTGACCAAGGTTGGGAGCTAAATATTCAGGGTTATTTAACATTTCAGAAGGATAGGAAAAAAGGTAAAGGTTGTGGGGTAGCTCTGTTAATAAAGGATGAAATTGGTATAATAGTGAGAAATGATCTTGGCTCAGAAGATCAAGATTTCAAATCAATTTGGGTGGAGGTAAGAAATAGCAAGGGAATGAAATCACTGGTGGGAGTAGTATATAGGCTCCATAACAGCAGCTACACTGTAGGGCAAAATATTAATCAGGAAATAAGAGGGGCTTGTAAAAAAGGTAATGCAATAATCATGGGCGATTTTAAATTTCACATAGATTGGACAAATCAAATTGGCAAGAATAGCCCTGAGGAGGAGTTCATAGAGTGTATTAGGGACTGTTTCTTAGACCAATACGTCAGGGAACCAACTCGGGAACAGGCCATTTTGGATCTGGTAATGGGTAACGAAACAGGATTAATCAATGATCTCAAAGTAAAGGGTCCCTTGGGAAGAAGTGATCATAACATGATGGAATTTCACATCCAGTTTGAGAGCGAGGATCTTGGGTCTGAAACTACTGTATTAAACTTAAGTGAGGGCAATTATAAAGGAATGAGGGCGGAATTGGCTAAAGTGGACTGGGTAAACAGATTAGACGGTATGATGGTGGATGACGGGAGGAGGAGGCTCTGCAAACATCCCCATCCTCAATGATGGCGGAGTCCAGCACGTGAGTGCAAAAGACAAGGCTGAAGCGTTTGCAACCATCTTCAGCCAGAAGTGCCGAGTGGATGATCCATCTCAGCCTCCTCCCGATATCCCCACCATCACGGAAGCCAGTCTTCAGCCAATTCGATTCACTCCACGTGATATCAAGAAACGGCTGAGTGCACTGGATACAGCAAAGGCGATGGGCCCCGACAACATCCCGCCTGTAGTGCTGAAGACTTGTGCTCCAGAACTAGCTGCACCTCTAGCCAAGCTGTTCCAGTACAGCTACAACACTGGCATCCACCCGACAATGTGGAAAATTGCCCAGGTATGTCCTGTCCACAAAAAGCAGGACAAATCCAATCCGGCCAATTACCGCCCCATCAGTCTACTCTCAATCATCAGCAAAGTGATGGAAGGTGTCGTCGAAAGTGCTATCAAGTGGCACTTACTCACCAATAACCTGCTCACCGATGCTCAGTTTGGGTTCCGCCAGGACCACTCGGCTCCAGACCTCATTACAGCGTTGGTCCAAACATGGACAAAAGAGCTGAATTCCAGAGGTGAGGTGAGAGTGACTGCCCTTGACATCAAGGCAGCATTTGACCGAGTGTGGCACCAAGGAGCCCTAGTAAAATTGAAGTCAATGGGAATCAGGGGGAAAACTCTCCAGTGGCTGGAGTCATACCTAGCACAAAGGAAGATGGTAGTGGTTGTTGGAGGCCAATCATCTCAGCCCCAGGACATTGCTGCAGGAGTTCCTCAGGGCAGTGTCCTAGGCCCAACCATCTTCAGCTGCTTCATCAATGACCTTCCCTCCATCATAAGGTCAGAAATGGGGATGTTCGCTGATGACTGCACAGTGTTCAGTTCCATTCGCAACCCCTCAAATAATGAAGCAGTCCGAGCCCGCATGCAGCAAGACCTGGACAACATCCAGGCTTGGGCTGATAAGTGGCAAGTAACATTCGTGCCAGATAAGTGCCAGGCAATGACCATCTCCAACAAGAGAGAGTCTAACCACCTCCCCTTGACATTCAACGGCATTACCATCGCCGAATCCCACACCATCAACATCCTGGGGGTCACCATTGATCAGAAACTTAACTGGACCAGCCATATAAATACTATGAGAGCAGGTCAGAGGCTGGGTATTCTGCGGCGAGTGACTCACCTCCTGACTCCCCAAAGCCTTTCCACCATCTACAAGGCACAAGTCAGGAGTATGATGGAATACTCTCCACTTGCCTGGATGAGTGCAGTTCCAACAACACTCAAGAACTCGACACCATCCAAGATAAAGCAGCCTGCTTGATTGGCACCCCATCCACCACCCTAAACATTCACTCCCTTCACCACCGGCGCACTGTGGCTGCAGTGTGTACCATCCACAGGATGCAGTGCAGCAACTCGCCAAGGCTTCTTCGACAGCACCTCCCAAACCTGCGACCTCTACCACCTAGAAGGACAAGAGCAGCAGGCACATGGGAACAACACCACCTGCACGTTCCCCTCCAAGTCACACACCATCCCGACTTGGAAATATATCGCCGTTCCTTCATTGTCGCTGGGTCAAAATCCTGGAACTCCCTTCCAAACAGCACTGTGGGAGAACCGTCACCACACAGACTGCAGCGGTTCAAGAAGGCGGCTCACCACCACCTTCTCGAGGGCAATTAGGGATGGGCAATAAATGCTGGCCTCGCCAGCGACGCCCACATCCCGTGAACGAATAAAAAAAAAATAAGCAGTGGCAAACATTTAAAAAGATATTTTATGACTCGCAACAAAAATATATCCCTGTGAGGAGGAAAGACTCCACAAAAAGGGTGAACCAACCATGGTTAACTAAGGAAGTAAAGGATGGTTTCATGTTAAAAGAAAAAGCATACAACATGGCAAAGATTACTGGTAAGCCTGAAGATTGGGAAAACTTTAAAAACCAGCAATGGATGACTAAATGAATAGTAAAGAGGGAGAAAATAAATTATGAGAGTAAACTAGCAATAAATATAAATACTGACAGTAAAAGCTTCTACAAGCATTTAAAAAGGAAGCGGTAGCTAAAGTAAACATTGGTCCCTTAGAGGATGAGACTGGGGAAATAATAATGGAAAACATGGAAATCGCAGAGGAATTGAACAGATATTTTGTATCAGTCTTCACAGTAGTAGACACTAATAATATACCAATAATAGTAGAAAATCAAGGGGCAAAGGGAAGGGAGGAATTAAAAACAATCACTATCACTAGAGAAAAAGTACTAGGTAAACTAATGGTCGAAAAGCTGACAAGTCCCCTGGACCTGATGGCTTGCATCTGAGGGTCTTAAAGGAAGTGGCTACAGAGATAGTGGATGCATTGGTTGTAATCTTCCAGAATTCACTAGATTCTGGAAAGGTCCCAGCGGATTGGCAAACCACAAATGTAATACCCCTATTCAAGAAGGGAGTGAGACAGAAAGCAGGTAACTATAGACCAGTTAGCCTAACATCTGTCATTGGGAAAATGCTAGAATCCATTATTAAGGAAGTAGTAACAGGACATTTGGAGACTCATAATACAATCAAGGAGAGTCAACATGGTTTTATGAAGGGGAAATCATGTCTGACAAATTTATTAGAGTTCTTTGAGGAAGTAACAGGCAGGGTGGACAAAGGGGAACCAATGGATGCAGTATATTGGGATTTCCAAAAGGCATTCGATAAAGTGCCACATAAAAGATTACTGCACAAGATAAGAGCTCATGGTGTTGGGGGTAATATACTGGCATGGATAGAGGATTGGCTAACTAACAGAAAACAAAGAGTCAAGATAAAAGGGTCATTTTCAAAATGGCAATCTGTAACTAGTGGGGTGCTGCAGGGCTCAGTGCTGGGGCCTCAACTATTTAGAATATATATCGATGACTTGGATGAAGGAACAGAGTGTCTTGTGGCCAAATTTGCTGATGATACAAAGATAGGTGGAAAAGCAAGTTGCGATGAGGACACAAAGTGTCTGCAAAGGGATATTGACAGGTTAAGTGAATGGGCAAAAATTTGGCAGATGGAATATAATGTGGGAAAATGTGAAGTCATCCACTTTGGGAGGAAAAATAAAAAAGCAAAATATTATTTGAATGGAGAAATACTACAAAATGCTGTGGTACAGAGGGATCTGGGTGTCCTCGTACATGAAACACAAAAAGTCAACCTACAGGTGCAGCAGGTAATCCGGAAGGCAAACGGAATATTGGCCTTTATTTCTAGGGTGATGGAGTATAAAAGCAGGGAAGTCATGCTACAATTGTACAGGGTGCTGGTAAGACCACACCTGGAGTACTGCGTACAGTTCTGGTGCCGTTATTTAAGGAAGGACATACTTGCATTGGAGGCAGTTCAGAGAAGGTTCCCTCGGTTGATTCCGAGTATGGAAGGGTTGTCTTATGAGGAAAGATTGAACAGGTTGGGTCTATATTCATTGGAGTTTAGAAGAATGAGAGGAGATTTTATTGAAACATACAAGATTCTGAAGGGACTCGATAGGGTAGATGCTGAGAGGATGTTACCCCTCATGGGGGAATCTAAAACTAGGGGGCATATTCTCAGAATAAGGGGTCGCCTGTTTAAGATGGAAATGAGGAGGAATTTCTTCTCCCAGAGGGTCGTGAATCTTTGGAATTCTTTACCCCAAAAAGCTGTGGAGGCTGAGTCATTGACTACATTCAAGGCTGAGTTAGACAAATTTTTGATCAGCAAGGGAGTCAAAGGATATGGGGAAAAGGCGGGAAAGTGGAGTTGAGGTAAAAATCAGATCAGCCATGATCTCATTGAATGGCGGAGCAGGCTCGAGGGGCCGAATGGCCTACTCCTGCTCCCATCTCTTATGGTCTTAAAGTCCAATTGATCCTAGGTACCTTAAGGTCTGCAGCCTTCACACTCTCACTTTCATACTATCCCAAGAATGCTTGTACTCACTACTCTAGACTGGGAGGGGGAACGTTTCCATTTTCTTTCCCTTCCCCTAATTAGACGCTGACTCCTTGCTGGGTTACAGTTCGACGGGCACCTCCAGAACCAGGTGGCCCACTCTCCACCTGTAATCCTGGGCAATGAGTAACAGTGGCCATCACAGGCCAGGCCCAACCTGTTCTCACGTCCTGGTGACATCTGTGTAGGCATTTCTCTGGAGCTTGCATCTGATCAGCAGATACTGGGAAATGAAGGAAAACTTTCCAAAACTCAACGGGAGCCTTCTAAAGCAGATTGGTGCCATTTTAATGAAAAGAAAAACTTGCATTTATACAGCGCCATTCACAACCTCAAGATGTCCCAAAGCACTTTACAACCAATTCAGTACTTTTTGAAGTGTAGTCACTGTTGCAATGTAGGAAACACGACAGCCAATTTGTGCACAGCAAGATCCCACAAACAGCAATGAGATAAATGACCAGATTATCTGTTTTAATGATGTTGGCTGAGGGGTAAGTAATGGTCAGGACACCAGGGAGAACTCCCCTGCTCTTCTTCTAATAGTACCTTGAGATCTTTTACGTCCATCTAAGAGGTCATGAAAGCTGGTATTTAAATGCAAGTCATTTTAATTTCTCAAAGACCACAATCATCTTGGATATTGACTCAACCCATTTATCCGTGCAGAATTTTTATCTTGCAAGCCAGTTTGCGAGGTGAGACCACCCCTTTAATAACATAAAAGGTGAATGAAAATGAGGCAAGAAAAGTGACTGAATTTCCATTTTGTTAAAGCTGACGGTGATTCTGGATGGATTGGATAAGCAGGAATGATTAATAGAGGGAGACTCATTCATAAAATAATATGCAGTGGGGATGTGGTTTAATGTAAATCGATTCCTCAGAGCTCGTTTCCTTTCAGCTGTTTGCATTGGTGATTAGCTGGTGAACGATATGGATGGGGTGGAGGTAGACGTTGGACGGGCTCAGCTGTGACACCATCCTGATTAAATCTGCAGTCTGCTTACACAGGTGAGCTTTAACAGCTGTAACGCCTCTGATCGGCTTTCAGCTCGGGTGCAACAGGCATCGGATGAGACTCAGTCATCAGTGAGCCCTGCTCTGACATACAGGCATTCGGTGAGTCACTGCGTGACTGTGTTCGCAGTGAGATGCAAACAAAATATTATTATTTTTCTGTTCAGCCATGGCTCAGGTGGGTAGCACTCTCCCCTTCTGCGTCAGAAGGGCGTGCGTTCATGTCTCCACTCCAGAGACTTGAGCACATGATGCAGGCTGAGGGAGTGCTGCACTGTTGGAGGTGCCATCTTTTGGTTAAACCAAGGCCCTGTCCGCCCTCTCAGATGGAGGTGAAAGATCCCAGGGCACTATTTGAAGAAGAGCAGGGGAGTTCTCCCCGGTGTCCTGGCCAATATTTAGCCCTCAACCAACATCACTTAAAAAAAAAACACATTATACAGACATCAACTCATTGCTGTTTGTGGGATCTTGCTGTGCGCAAATTGGCTGCCGCGTTTCCTACATAACAACAGTGACTACACTTCAAAAGTACTTCATTGCCTGTAAAGCTCTTTGGGACGCCCTGAGGTCATGAAAGGCGCGATATAAATGCAAGTCTTTCTTTTTTAAAAACGTTCAATCCTCTAGGAACATAGGAACAGGAGTCGGCCATTCAGCCCCTCAAGTCTGTTCCACCATTCAATTAGATGGCTGATCTGTATCTTAACTCCATCTGCCCACCTTGGTTCCGTAACCCTTACCTAACAAAAAATCTATCCATCTCAGTTTTGAAATGTCCAATTGACCCCCTGCCTCAGCAGCTTCTTGGGGGAGAGAGTTCCAGATTTCCACTACCCTTGGTGTGAAGAGATGCTTCCTCTAGGCTGTGCTGTGTTAGCTGGGGCAGCAGAAGAAGGACTACAATCAGCCTCAGTGCTCCCACCGAGCAAAGGAAGGCGGGGCGGGGGGGGAGTCCCCTAGGGCTTTTGTTCCCGACCGCTAACCAGTTGGACTTTTTTTTGTAACGTGTGAGTAATGAAAAAAAAACATTCCTGTGAACACTGGAACAAAGTTGGGAAATCGACAAACTTCTGACTAAAATCCTTTTGCAAGAATGAAATGGAAACGAGGGAACCGAAGATTAATTAACAGGATTCCCAATCATGTGACATTTTCTCCCCCCCACCCCGGAAGCTTGTGAATATGACTAAATATGAGGTGTTTTAGGAGTAAAACAATTGTGCTTAGTTTCTCTGCTCCAAGCTGCGCTAAGTGAAGGTGAGTCCCAGCTCAGGGTGGGGTGATGTCATGTACCTGCCAGTCACAGCTGAGGTCGTAAATAACTCTGAACGCCACATCCAACGCAATGGAAGCTTTCATCTCTTTATAATTTCGGAAACTCCTGAGCAGAGGCTTGGCCTGCAGGGTGTATCAGGCACACCCTTACCCTCTAAAGACCTCGAGTGTGTGATACTCACGTAGAGACTGGTTGGCCCAGAAATGCGTCAGTGCAGCGTCCGATTTCTCAGGCTTCTAATCGGCCTCCTAAGTCTCCGATATGGTGGGCAGGAAACACACGCTCATTACGGGCCAAAGGTTCGCTACCTGCCATATTGGTTAAGGCCAAAAAATCGGCATGCAGTGCCCTCGCTTGCAATAGGCGTTAGGCCCCTTATTTGCAGGGTCCCAGTGTGTGTTTGCAAGGTTGGCCGCACCAAGGAAAACCAGGCCTCAATGTGACCTAACAGGCCCTGCCTAAAGGGGCCACCTGTTAGGCTGCAATCAACAAGGTTAAGTTTTTAAAATATGCTTAACTGGATATGGTGCCGGAAAGATCAGGAGTGCTCCTCCCAAACTCACATTCAAAGACTGATGCTGGACACCAATCGCCCCCCGCCGATGGCCACAGATCACCACCCCCCACCCCGATCGGCACTGCTACCTCCCAATCTAATCGGCCTCCTTCCCGGTCGCCCATCTCTTCACTTGCCTGAAGAACGCCCCTGCACCCTCAACCACTCGATCTTCCATCATGCTTCGCCAGTGAACCAAGCTCGATGGTAGTGAGGCCCGAGGCCCATATCAGGGGACGGCTCTGGCCTCACCATTCAGGCATAGGGATCGTTCCAAAAATGGGCCACCCGAAATTCTAGGCCCGTGACTCCAGAACTTCATATAACTGATTGACATAAAATCATCCTCCACCCCTTACCACACCCCCACCCCCCAAAACCACATAATCATTGATCCACTAACCTGTCGTCGGGGCATCAGGACTGATTCCTCAGTCGGGTGCTCCCAGTGAGGAGCGGTGCTCGCTGGGAGCCCTCCTTGGGAGCTTCCACAACCCCTGATTTTTCTGACCATTGGAAACAAATTTCACGGTCAGCGATCCCTGTGAGGTCTGCTTCGCGTCGGGAGCAATCAGTCAGGGGAATCGGTCCTAAACTACCCTGGCAATGCTCTCTCTGAGTCGGAAGGCTGTGGGTTCGAGCCCCACTCCAGTACTTGAGCACATAATCTAGGCTGACATTCCAAGTGCATTACTGAGGGAATGCTTGGAGGTATCGTCTTTTGGAGGGCACGTTAAAACAGTTCAGATGAGCGAAAAAGCAAGATTTGAACTTAAATAACGCCTTACTACATCTCTGGGGAAAAAAACGCCTCAAAGTGGTTGGTGAAATTACTTTTGAAGTGCGGTAACTGCAGGACCAGGGAGTAGTGCCTGTGCCCAGCTCAACATTGCTCCTTCAAATGACACCGTCAAAAAAAACAGATTAACTGGCCATTCATCACACTACCATTCGTGGGGATCTTCCTTGCTGGGCGCAAAATGGCCGCCATGTTTGCCATCATAACAGCAGTCACTGTACTTCCAAGTAGTTTGCCGTGTGTAAACACTTTAAGGTGTTTGCGCGAGACGTGGTAAGATGCTATATAAATACAGGTCATTCATCACTCCCACTGGAAGCTGCTGGGTGATGTCCCCGTGACAACAAGGTGCAAGCATCAGAATGTTGATCGCTTCAGTGTTCTTTTGCTTTCCTTAAGAACATATGAAATAGGAGCATGAGTAGGCCATACGGCCCCTCGAACCTGCTCCACTATTCAATCAGATCACGGCTGATCTTCGACCTCAACTCCACTTTCCTGCCCGATCCCCCATATCCCCTGATTCCCCATAGACTCCAAAAATCTATCGATCTCAGCCTTGAACATATTCACTGTCTGAGCATCCACAGCCCTCTGGGGCAGAGAATTCCAAAGATTCCCAACCCTCTGTGTGAAGAAATTCCTCCTCATCTCAGACTCGAATGGCCGACCCCTTATCCTGAGACTATGCCCCCAGTACTAGACTCTCCAGCCAGGGGAAACAACCTCTCAGCATCTACCCTGACAAGCCCCCTCATAATCTTATATGTTTCAATGAGATCACCTCTCATTCTTCTAAACTCCAGAGAATATAGGCCCATTCTACTCAATCTCTCCTCATAGGACAACCCTCTCATCCCAGGAATTAATCGAGTGAACCTTTGTTGCACCGCCTCCAAGGTAAGTATATCCTTCCTTAGATAAAGAGACCAAAACTGTTCGCAGTACTCCAGGTGAGGTCTCACCAAAGCCCTATACAATTGTAGTAAGACTTCCTTACTCTTGTACTCCAACCCCCTTGCAATAAAGGCCAACTTGCCATTTGCCTTCCTCATTGCTTGCTGTACGTGCATGTTAACTTTTTGTGTTTCTTGTACGAGGACACCCAAGTCTCTCTGAACTCCAACATTTAATAACTTCTCACCATTTAAAAAATATTCTGTTTCTCTATTCTTCCTACCAAAGTGAATAACCTCACATTTCCCCACATTATACCCCATCTGCCACCTTCTTGTTCCCTCACTTAACCTGTCTATATCCCTTTGCAGACTCTTTGGCCCCGATATTAGCGGGGAGGAGGGGTGTCAGCAGGGGGGGGGGGGCGATTGGGTGCGTGGGTAACCCACCCAATAAAATCTGTCCGTTCCCCACGCGATCGTGGGTAAATTGCAGCCACTTAACATGGCTTCCGGGTTTGCTGTCGGAAAACTGCGCAGCGGGCGGACTGCGCACCCGCATCACAGGCTGTCAGCTGGAGGAACTCTATTTAAAGGGGCAGTCCTCCAATGGCTGCTCCTGGAACAAAAACCCAAACAGCACAGTGGAGCAGCACAGGGGAAAGGCTGCTCCTAGATTTAGTGATGCCTCACTCAGGTGCTACTGGATGGGATGAGGAGGAGGTGGGATGTGTTTTACCCGGCAGACAGGAGGAAGCGGCCTGCCTCTGCCACCAAGAAGGCCTGGCTCGAGGTGGCGGAGGAGGTCACCAGCAGCAGCAACATCTCCCGCACCTGGATCCAGTGCAGGAAGTGCTTCAATGACCTAACTAGGTCAGCAAAGGTGAGAACATTTACTCATTCTCCTATATTCCGTGTTGCACATCACCGCCCCCACCCCCCAACTCATTCTGCACTGCCAACACCACCCTATCAGATCACTCCTCACACCCACTCAAAGCTCATCCTCAACTTACCTGCACTTCCTCACCTCCCCATTACTCACCCCACCACTACCATTCAACCCAATCCTCATACAATGTCATGGCTCTGTCTCATACTCACCCTCTGATACATCTCTTTCACAGTCAGCCTCACCCAAACCAATCCATTCATCAGTTGGCCACGTTACCATCACTCACTCACGTGTTTGTACTTTCTCCCCTTATAGGAGAAGAGAGCCCAGAATGCACGGGAGAGGGCGAGGACCGGAGGGGGCCGCATCAGATAGTCGTCCTCACAGACGCGGAGCAGGGGGCACTGGAGCTGAGCCGCATCCTCGAGTGCCTGTCCGTCAGGAACGCCGAGACCGGCATCCCACAAACATCTAGTGACAGAACTTTAACATTCAGCACACACAATATGAATTGATGTGACCATGCCTTGCCATCTTCAGCACCTCAGTATGCTCATCGCAACATGACACATCTGTGATGATGCTTAATATTTATTTTTTATTCGTTCACGGGATGTGGGCGTCGCTGGCGAGGCCAGCATTTATTGCCCATCCCTAATTGCCCTCGAGAAGGTGGTGGTGAGCCGCCTTCTTGAACCGCTGCAGTCCATGTGGTGACGGTTCTCCCACAGCGCTGTTAGGAAGGGAGTTCCAGGATTTTGACCCAGCGACGATGAAGGAACGGCGATATATTTCCAAGTCGGGATGGTGTGTGACTTGGAGGGGAACGTGCAGGTGGTGTTGTTCCCATGTGCCTGCTGCTCTTGTCCTTCTAGGTGGTAGAGGTCGCAGGTTTGGGAGGTGCTGTCGAAGAAGCCTTGGCGAGTTGCTGCAGTGCATCCTGTGGATGGTACACACTGCAGCCACTGTGCGCCGGTGGTGAAGGGAGTGAATGTTTAGGGTGGTGGATGGGGTGCCAATCAAGCGGGCTGCTTTATCTTGGATGGTGTCGAGCTTCTTGAGTGTTGTTGGAGCTGCTCTCATCCAAGCAAGTGGAGAGTATTCCATCACACTCCTGACTTGTGCCTTGTAGATGGTGGAAAGGCTTTGGGGAGTCAGGAGGTGAGTCACTCGCCACAGAATACCCAGCCTCTGACCTGCTCTCGTAGCCACAGTATTTATATGGCTGGTCCAGTTAAGTTTCTGGTCAATGGTGACCCCCAAGATGTTGATGGTGGGGGATTCGGCGATGGTAATGCCGTTGAATGTCAAGGGGAGGTGGTTAGGCTCTCTCTTGTTGGAGATGGTCATTGCCTGGCACTTATCTGGCGCGAATGTTACTTGCCACTTATGAGCCCAAGCCTGGATGTTGTCCAGGTCTTGCTGCATGCGGGCTCGGACTGCCTTCTCTTCTCTTACAGGGCCTTCAGCGACCACCATAACAGCGGAGGGCGATTCCTCAGAGGACCTGCCGGCCTTTGAGGGGGCACCGTCACATCTTAGTGAGCCATCCACCAGCGTATATACACACACCTCGGTAGGTCCCCGGCCTCAGTTAGTTGGGGTCTCACATGGTGAGTTACCACACACGTGAGCAACACATGGCAGGGCCAGCTGTGGAGATCCTGCATCGGTGGGAGCACTCCTCTCCAGGCTTTGCTCAGATGGACATAGATGCTGAACCCTGGGGGTCATCCTTTAAAAGGAGAATGATCGAAGGGCAGCAGCACATTTGTGAGGTGCTGGAACAGGTGCCACGCGCACTCTCCACAGTCACACAGAGGATGGAAGAGTCCAACTCCTGCATAAGTGGAATGGTGGCACAGGTACAGGAGGAAATCTCTGAGATAGTGTCACTGGGACGTGAGCGTATCTCTGAGATAGTGTCGCGGGTAAGTGCTGGAATGTCTGCGATGGGGAGAAGGCTAGCCTCCATGGAGCTTCAAGCACGGCTCACAAATGAGTCCATTCAGGCCCTGACAACGGCCGATCGGACTCAGGGTGAAAAACATTCTGCCACCTTAAACATGCAGGCAGATACTCTGGAACTGGCCATTTTTTTTATTCGTTCATGGGATGTGGGTGTCGTTGGCAAGGTCAACATTTATTGCCCATCCCTAATTGCCCTTGAGAAGGTGGTGGTGAGCCGCCTTCTTGAACTGCTGCAGTCCGTGTGGTGATGGTTCTCCCACAGTGCTGTCAGGAAGGGAGTTCCAGAATTTTGACCCAGTGACAATGAAGGAACGGCGATATATTTCCAAGTCGGGATGGTGTGTGACTTGGAGGGGAATGTGCAGATGGTGTTGTTCCCATGTTCCTGTTGCCCTTGACCTTCTAGGTGGTAGAGGTCGCGGGTTTGGGAGGTGCTGTCGAAGAAGCCTTGGCGAGTTGCTAGAGTGCATCCTGTGGATGGTACACACTGCAGCCACTGTGCGCCGGTGGTGAAGGGAGTGAATGTTTAGCGTAGTAGTAGATGGGGTGCCGATCAAGTGGGCTGCTTTGTCCCGGATGTGTTAAGCTTCTTGAGTGTTGTTGGAGCTGCACTCATCCAAGCAAGTGGAGAGTATTCCAACACACTCCTGACTTGTGCCTTGTAGATGGTGGAAAGGCTTTGGGGAGTCAGGAGGTGAGTCACTTGCCGCAGAATACCCAGCCTCTGACCTGCTCTTGTAGCCACAGTATTTATATGGCTGGTCCAGTTAAGTTTCTGGTCAATGGTGACCCCCAGGATGTTGATGGTGGGGGATTCGGCGATGGTAATGCCGTTGAATGTCAAGGGGAGGTGGTTAGATTCTCTCTTGTTGGAGATGGTCATTGCCTGGCACTTGTCTGGCACGAATGTTACTTGCCATTTATCAGCCCAAGCCTGGATGTTGTCCAGGTCTTGCTGCATGCAGGTACTGACTGCTTCATTATCTGAGGGGTTGCGAATGGAATTGAACACTGTGCAGTCATCAGCGAACATCCCCATTTCTGACCTTATGATGGAGGGAAGGTCATTGATGAAGCAGCTGAAGATGGTTGGGCCTAGGACACTGTCCTGAGGAACTCCTGCAGCAATGTCCTGGGGCTGAGATGATTGGCCTCCAACAACCACTACCATCTTCCATTGTGCTACGTATGACTCCAGCCACTGGAGAGTTTCCTCCCCTGATTCCCATTGACTTCAATTTTACTCGGGCTCCTTGGTGCCACACTCGGTCAAATGCTGCCTTGATGTCAAGGGCAGTCACTCTCACCTCACCTCTGGAATTCAGCTCTTTTATCCATGTTTGGACCAAGGCTGTAATGAGGTCTGGAGCCGAGTGGTCCTGGCGGAACCCAAACTAAGCATCGGTGAACAGGTTATTGGTGAGTAAGTGCCGCTTGATAGAACTGTCAACAACACCTTCCATCACTTTGCTGATGATTGAGAGTAGACTGATGGGGCAGTAATTGGCCGGATTGGATTTGTCCTGCTTTTTGTGGACAGGACATACCTGGGCAATTTTCCATCTTGTCGGGTAGATGCCAGTGTTGTAGCTGTACTGGAACAGCTTGGCTCGAGGCGCAGCTAGTTCTGGAGCACAAGTCTTCAGCACTACAGCCGGGATGTTGTCGGGGCCCATAGCCTTTGCTGTATCAAGTGCACTCAGCCGTTTCTTGATATCACATGGAGTGAATCGAATTGGCCGAAGACTGGCTTCTGTGATGGTGGGGATATCGGGAGGAGGCTGAGATGGATCATCCACTCGGCACTTCTGGCTGAAGATGGTTGCAAACGCTTCAGCCTTGTCTTTTTCACTCACGTGCTGGACTCCGCCATCATTGAGGATGGGAATGTTTACAGAGCCTCCTCCTCCCGTTAGTTGTTTATTTGTCCACCACCATTCACGACTGGATGTGGCAGGACTGCAGAGCTTTGATCTGATCCTTTGGTTGTGGAATCGCTTAGCTCTGTCTATAGCATGTTACTTCCACTGTTTCGCATGCATATAGTCCTGAGTTGTAGCTTCACCAGGTTGGCACCTCATTTTTAGGTACGCCTGGTGCTACTCCTGGCATGCTCTTCTACACTCCTCATTGAACCAGTGTTGATCCCCTGGCTTGTTGGTAATGGTAGAGTGAGGAATATGCTGGGCCATGAGGTTACAGATTGTGCTGGAATACAATTCTACTGCTGCTGATGGCCCACAGCGCCTCATGGATGCCCAGTTTTGAGCTGCTAGATCAGTTCTGAATCTATCCCATTTAGCACGGTGATAGTGCCACACAACACGTTGGATGTTGTCCTCAGTGCGAAGACAGCACTTCGTCTCCACGAGAACTGTGCGATGGTCACTCCTACCAATACTGTCATGGACAGATGCATCTTTGACAGGTAGATTGGTGAGTTCGAGGTCAAGTAGGTTTTTCCCTCGTGTTGGTTCGCTCACCACCTGCCGCAGGTCCAGTCTGGCAGCTATGTCCTTCAAGACTCGGCCAGCTCGTTCAGTCGTGGTGCTACCGAGCCACTCTTTGTGATGGACATTGAAGTCCCCCACCCAGAGTACATTCTCTGCCCTTGCTATCTCAGTGCTTCCTCCAAGTGGTGCTCAACATGGAGGAGGACTGATTCATCAGCTGAGGGAGGACGGTAGGTGGTAATCAGCAGGAGGTTTCCTTGCCCATGTTTAACCTGATGCCATGAGATTTCATGGGGTCCGGAGTCAATGTTGAGGACTCCCAGGGCCACTCCCCCCTGACTGTATATCACTGTACCGTCACCTCTGGTGGGTCTGTCCTGCCGGTGGGACAAGACATACCCAGGGATGGCGATGGAAGAGTTTGGGACGTGAGCTGAAAGGTATGATTCTGTGAGTATGGCTCTGTCAGGCTGTTGCTTGACAAGTCTGTGGGACAGCTCTCCCAATTCTGGGATATAGCACAAGTCTCCAGATGTTCGTGAGGAGGACTTTGCAGGGTCGACTGGGCTTGGTTTGCCTTTGTCGTGTCTGGTTCCCAGTGGTCTGATGCCGGGTGGTCTGTCCGGTTTTATTCTTATTATGACTTTTTTTTGTGAGATTTTATAACTGAGCGGCTTGCTAGGCCATTTCAGAGGGCAATTAAGAATCAACCACATTGCTGTGGGTCTGGAGTCACGAGAGGCCAGACCAGGTAAGGACGGCAGGTTTCCTTCCCTAAAAGATATTAATGAACCAGATGGGTTTTTCCGACAATCCGGTAGTTTCATGGTCACCATTACTGATACTAGTTTTTTTTTAATTCCAGATTTTATTTAATTAATTGAATTTAAATTCCCCAGCTGCCATGGCAGGATTTGAACAAATAACTCCGGATTAGTAGTCCAGGCCTCAGGATTACTGGTTCAGTAACATAACCACTATGCTACCATATCCTTACAAGGTGTCACACATGTCCTCCAAACTGTCGTCCAGCAGAGTGGTAGGAGTGATGTGGGCCTGGCCCAGGGGAGGGATGATGACGAAAGGAGACATAGAAGTGGGGACGGGACGCCACTCAAAGCGCCCTCACGTCTCACTCGTTGCCCGCCTCTCAACCACTACTCGCAATGCTGCCTCCTCTCCAGGTGGCCGAGTCTGCCCCCGCACAGGTGCAGGTGGAGCAGTCTTTGGAGGGACCCTGGCGATGTCCCCGGAGGCACCCTGGAATGATCCAGAGGCGAAGAAGTTGAGGGCAGTGGTGACTTTGACAGCGACGGGAAATGAGATGCCGCTCGGGCCAGCCGGGAGCAGCTCGGCATGAAGGAGGCTGCAGATGTGCACGACTACCTGACAACTGACTCTGAGCCTCCATACGCACTGCTCCTCAGAGAGGTCGAGGAAGCTGAGCCTCGGTCTGTAGATCCTGTTGCGAGTGTAGTGCCTCCTGCGATGTCGTTCTCTCTGTTGTTGCCCTCCGTGCTGTTGTACAGGTGCCTGTGGCGCAGCACTGTGTCGTGGAGCTCCACATGGCGGAGGTGGACGGCGAGGCTGGTGATGTTACTCGTCCTCGGATGAAGTGGTGAATGCAGCCATGGCATCCCCCCCATCCTGACGGTGTGAGTTTGAGGGGGTTCGCAAAGTAGGTAAATATGTTCGCACAGCGGAGTTCTGGGTGGAAAGTAAGAATTTTGATGAAAACACAAAGGTCTTGCAGCCAAATCTTTGTCTGAAGTGACAGAGTGCCCTGATGCAATAAATGACGCTTTCTCCCCACCTGTCAAATAATCCTTCGCATCTCCCACTGGCTGCTGGCTGAAACACGTCTGTTGCAACAGGGAGTGTTTCCCACAGCACGGGAAACACGCTGAGGATCCTTCAAAATCACACCCCTGCCAAAAGGTCTACTCAATCAGGTATCTCAAGTACTTTAACTATCTGTCAAACTATGTAAATGATCATCCCGCCGGCTTTAATTGCTGGTTGGACTCCCGCGTTCAGGAGGCGCACACGCACTGAACGCATCACTGGGGAACCCGGAAGTCAGCGGGTTGGAGACGGGCTCCGATCCCCTTCAGGATTTTAGCGATTTTCGGAGCCCCCCTGCCCCCAACGCACCCGCTCCGTCATCCGAAAATCGGCACATTGTGGCCTCCTCACAGCTTACTTTCCCACCTCGCTTTGTATCATCAGTAAACTTGGATACATTACACTCAGTCCCTTCACCTAAGTCATTAATATCGATTGTAAATAGCTGAGGCCCAAGCACTGATCCTTGCGGCACCCCACTAGTTACAGCCTGCCAACCTGAAAATGGCCCGTTTATCCCACTCTCTGTTTTCTGTCCATTAACCAATCCTCAATCCATGCTAATATGTTACCCCCAATCCCATGAGCCCTGATCTTGTGTAACAACCTTTTATGTGGCATCTTATTGAATGCCTTTTGAAAATCCAAATATACAACATCCACTGGTTCCCCTTTATCTTAACTTCAATTTACACAGAATTACCTAGAATTTTACAGCACAGGAACAGGCCATTCGGCCCAACTGGTCTATGCTGGAATTTATGTTCCACACGAACCTCCTTCCTCCTTACTTCATCTAACCCGATCAACATATCCTTCTATTCCTTTCTCCCTCATGTGTTTATCTAGCTTCCCCTTAAATGCATCTATGTTTTCACCTCAACTACTCCTTGTGGTAGTGAGTTCCACATTCCAACCACTCTCCGAATAAAGAAGTTTCTTCTGAATTCCCTATTGGATTTATTGGTGACTATCTTATATTTATGGTCTCTCCTTCTGGTCTCCCCCACAAGTGGAAACATCTTCTCTACGACTACCCTATCAAACCCTTTCAAAATTATAAAGACCTCTATCAGGTCACCACTCAGTTTTCTCTATTTATTTTGGATAAATTTTTTGGGACACAGCAAAGCATTCCCTCAGTACTGCACTGGAGTGTCAGCCCGGATTATGAAATAAAAACAGCCTGGATTTTGTTCTCAAGTCTCTGGAATGGGGCTTGGACCCACGACCTTCTGACTCAGAGGCGTGAGTGCTACTTACTGAGACAGGGCTCCTCCGCTATCTTCCTCTCCTTCAAGCATCTCACCTCTTCCATCCCACACATCTCACATTTGAAGTCCTCCTTGAGCAGCATTCAACCAGGTTGACTACACTATCATCCTCCTCCATTGTCCAGCTCCTTCCGCCTGCCCTTACCTGGTTCCACTCCTTCCTATCCAAACATCTCCAGCATCTCTTCCAACCACTGGACCGTCACCTCCATAGTCCCCCTTGGATCTATCCTTGGCTCCCCCTCCTCTTCCTCACTGACATTCTCCCCTTCAGCAACATCTTCCGTAAACACAGGGTGGATGACGTATCGATGATGCCTGGTTCTGCTTCCCCTTCCCACTTCTTGACTCCCTCGATTGCTCATCTGACGTCCATCGGGCCTGGGGCCTCAGTTACATTTTATATTTAAGCTGTTGGCACCTGTTGCTCCACCAGAGGCAGCTCGCGCACCTTACTTTGACGAATGTCGGGCCGCTTGCCTCGCTGTTAGTGGCCCAAAGGCACTTCCTGAGGGTGGTGGTGGGGGGGTTTGGAACAGGGAACGGGGGGTAATCGGCGGGGGGGCGGGGGCACAGTGGAGTCGGGGGTGTGTGGAGGCGGGGGGAAGCGCTCACCATCATGTTAAACCAATCACCAAGTCTTCAAACTGTTCTAAAGGAAGTGGTCTCACACGGGGGGCTGGTGCACGTTTGCCTTTAACCGGATCAGTGCCCCGATCTCAGTCAGGGCAGTGCAGGAAGGTTGATGATAGGCCCCCCTGTCCTTTGTGCTTGGGAAAGGGGAAGATCAGCCAGGTTCAGGCTCGGCTGCACTGCCTCCCTTGGTCGACTGGCCCGCTGACACCCACTGCCTAGGAATGGCCCTTCGGCCAAGGCACCGAAAATGTCCACGAATCCGGGACCACAGCGACAGTTGCTGCCTTAACTGGGCGGGGTGGGGGGGCGAGTAGAGCAAAGACAAAAATTTGGGGCGCAAAAGCAGCCCCCCCCGCCCCCCCTCGGCTGTGTAGAAGTTCTCGGGTGGGTCGGACAATCCTCAGGATCTGTCTGTTTGCCTGTGGGTGTTCTACTTGAGAAGGAATTCTAGTAATGCCAGGCTCGAAGTGATTTGCTGCAACAAGTCGCTCCTTATCAGGGTGAATGAGGTCTTGTCTTCATCTCCCTATGAGCACTGTGATTACGATGAGATGGTCCAGAGATTGGGATAAGACCACCCCCAAAAAAATAAAATAGTCTTCATTATAAGGAGAAGGAAACTATGCCTGGTACGTACTCGACTGTAGATGTGCAGCTGGCTGGTATGTTCCTTGTGAAACAAAAAAAAATCTCGCGGCCGTCGTTCTTCAATCTATTTTTAAACTCGACCAGCAGCCAAACACTGGAGGAGGTCTCGTCAGTAAATGTACTGTCCAGTACGGGATTCAGCCTCATTGACCAGGAACGGTCCCCCGGGATGGTGGTAGGGGGGGCTATAGATGATCGCAGTACCTCTAGGCTGGGGAGGTGGGGAGGGAATGGAATACATCATAGGAACAGGAGCAGTCCATTCAGCCCCTTGAACCTATCCCACCATTCAAGTAGATCCTGGCCGATTTATATCTCAACTCTATTTACCCGCTTTATCCTTCGAAACCCTTACCAAGGGCACCAGAGTTCCCTTCGCTGCCCAGTGATCTCCCCGAGGGGGAAGTGCGCACGTCGGCTGAGAGTGATATCGGGCTCCGCTGTGATCACCTCCCCCTCCTGGGTTGTACGACCCAATAACATTTGTAGTTGAGGCTCACGCATGAAGAATGGAGTACGTCAGCTTTAGATGACAGCGATGACTGGACCAGGCTCGGACAATGCCCAGTTCTTCCCTATCCGAGGGAGGGACAAGCTCATCTTTCTATAGCATCTTTCACGTCCTCAGGACGTCCCAAAGTGCTTTACAGGTGCGATTATCAAACAAAATTTGACACTGAGCCACATAGGGAGATGTTAGGAGAGGTGACCAAACGCTTGGGTCAAAGAGATAGGTTTTAAGGAGCGTCTTAAAGGAGGAGAGAGAGGCGGAGAGGCTTAGGGAGGAAATTCCAGAGCTTAGGGCCTGGGCAGCTGAAGGCACGGCCGCCAATGGAGGAGCGATGAAAATCGGAGAGGGTTGTAGGGCTGGAGGAGGTTACAGAGATAGGGAGGGGCGAGGCCATGGAGGGATTTGAAAACAAGGATGAGAATTTTAAAATCGAGGCTTTGTCGGACCGGGAAACAATGTAAATCAGCGAGCACAGGGGTGATGGGTGAACGGGACTTGGTGCGAGTTAGGATACGGGCAGCAGAGTTTTGGATGAGCTCATGTTTATGGAGGGTGGAAGATGGGAGGCCAGTCAGGAGAGAATTGGAATGGTCCAGTCTTGAGGTAACAAAGGCATGGATGAGGGTTTCAGCAGCAGATGAGCTGAGGCAGGGGCAGAGACGGGCGATGTTATGGAGGTGGAAGTAGGCGGTGTTGGTGATGGAGTGGATATGTGGTCGGAAGCTCATCTCATAATAACATAAGAAATAGGAGCAGGAGTAGGCCATACGGCCCCTCGAGCCCATTCAATAAGATCATGGCTGATCTTCGACCTCAACTCTACTTTCCCGCCTGATCCCCGTATCCCTTGATTCCCCTAGAGTCCAAAAATCTATCGATCTCAGCCTTGAATATATTCAATGACTGAGCATCCACAGCCCCCTGGCGTAGAGAATTCCAAAGATTCACAATCCTCTGCGTGAAGAAATTCCTCCTCATCTCAGTCTTGAATGGCCGACCTCGTATCCTGCGATTATGCCCCCCCTAGTTCTAGACTCTCCAGCCAGGGGAAACAATCTCTCAGCATCTACCCTGTCGAGCCCCCTCAGAATCTTATATGTTTCAATGAGATCACCTCTCATTCTTCTAAACTCCAGAGAGTATAGGCCCATTCTACTCAACTTCTCCTCATAGGACAACCCTCTCATCCCAGGAATTAATCTAGTGAACCTTCATTGCACCGTCACTAAGGCTATCCTTCCTTAGATAAGGAGACCAAAACTGTATGCAGTAAACCAGGTGAAGCCTCACCAATGCCCTGTACAATTGTAGTAAGACTTCCTTACTCTTGTAGTCCAATCCCCTTGCAATAAAGGCCAACATGCCATTTGCTTTCCTAATTGCTTGCTGTACCTGCATGTTAACTTTTAATGTTTCTTGTACGAGGACACCCAAGACTCTCTGAACACCAACATTTAATAGCTTCTCACCATTTAAAAAATATGCTGTTTTTCTATTCTTCCTACCAAAGTGAATAACCTCACATTTCCCCACATTATACTCTATCTGCCACCTTCTTGTTCACTCACTTAACCTGTCTATAACCTTTTGCAGACTCTTTATGTCCTCCTCACAGCTTACTTTCCCATCTAACTTTGTATCATCAGCAAACTTGGATACATTACACTCGGTCCCTTCATCTAAGTCATTAATATAGATTGTAAATAGCTGAGGCCCAAGCACTGATCCTTGTGGCACCCCACTAGTTACAGCCTGTCAACCTGAAAATGACCTGTTGATCCCTACTCTCTGTTTTCAGTCCTTTAACCAATCCTCTCTCTCAGGGTCAAATAGAACACCAAGGTTGCGATCAGTCTGGTTCAGCCTTAGACAGTGGCCAGGGGGATGAATGGAGTCGGTGGCTAGGGAACGGAGTCTGCACGGGGACAAAAGACAATGGCTTTAGTCTTTCCAATATTTAGTTGGAGGAAATTTTTGCTCATCCAGTACTGGATGTCGGACGAGCAGTGTGAGAAATGAGGGACAGTGGAGGGGTCGAGGGAGGTGGTGGTGAGGTAGAGCTGGGTGTCGTTAGCGTACATGTGGAACCTGATGTTGTGTTTTCAGATGATGTCACCGAGGGGCAGCATGTAGATGAGAAATAGGAGGGGGCCAAGGATAGATCCACGGGGGACCCCAGAGGTAACGGTGCGGGAGCGGGAAGAGAAGCCATTGCAGGTGATTCTCTGGCTATGACTGGATAGATAAGAAAGGAACCAGGCGAGGGCAGCCCCACCCAGCTGGACAACAGAAGAAAGGCAATGGAGGAGGATGGTGTGGTCAACAGTGTCAAAGGCTGCAGGCAGGTTGAGAAGGATGAGGAGGGAAAGTTTACCATGGTCACAGTCACATAGGGTGTCATTTGTGACTTTGATAAGGGCTGTTCCAGTACTGTGGCAGGGGCGGAAACCTGATTGGAGGGATTCAAACTTGGAGTTGCAGGAAAGGTGGGCACGGATTTGGGAGCCAACAACATGTTCAAAGACTTTAGAGAGGAAAAGGAGGTTGGAGATGGGGCGGTAGTTTGCAAGGACAGAGGGGTCAAGGGTGTGTTTTTTTGAGGACGGGGTGATGACGGCTGATTTGAAGGGGAGGGGGACAGTTCCTGAGGAGAGGGAACCATTGACAATATCAGCTAACATGGGGGCCGAGAAGGGGAGTTGGGCGGTCAGCAGTTTGGTGGGAATAGGGTCGAGGGAGCAGGAGGTGGGTCTCATGGTCAAGATGAGCTCGGAGAGAGGAGAGAAACTAGAGAAACTTGCGAGTTCAGGGCCAGGGCAGGGGGGATCCTTCGGGGAAATTTGGCTAGAGGAAGGGACGGAAGCAGCAGAGGCAGCTTAATGGATGGTCTCAATCTTAGTGGCAAAGAAGTCCATGAGCTCCTCTCACTTGTTGTTGGAGGTGAGGGTGAAGGGGGCAGGGGAGAGGGGTTTAAAAAGATGGTTTGTAGTGGAGAAGAGAAGCCAGGAGTTATCTTCGCATTCCAGGATGATCCTGGAATAGTGAGCGGTTTTGACAGAGGAGAGCAGAACCCGATAGTGCTTTATGTGGTCCAGCCAGATCTGGCGATGAATGGCTAAATCAGTTGTCCGCCATAAACGTTCAAGCCTGCGTCCCTTGGACTTAAGGGAGTGGAGATAAGGGCCAAAACAGGGGGAACTACCAGGGTGCAAGAGAGTAATGGTTTTAATCAGACAAGGGCATCAAAGGTGGAGGTGAGGGTATGATTGAGCAGATCGGTAGCTACAGAAATGTTGTGGTGAACGGAGGGCCAAAGACTAGACAGTTGGGAATTTGAAAGTGCCGTTGTAAGCAACCTGGGGGAGAGTTTTTTCCAGAGGCGGACACAGAAGGAAGTGGGGTTGGGAGGGGGAAGGGGGATGTGGGTGGAGAGGAATAAAAGGAAGTGATCAGAGATGGCCTTATCCGCGATTGACATGATGGGAGTAGAGAGGACACGTGAGATGGCAAGGTCGAGGGGTTGGCCGTGAATATGGGTAGGGGTGTTTATACGGAGGGGGAGATTTTGGGAGGATAGGAGGGCAGTGAACTCAGAGGAGAGAGAGCATGATGAGTTAAGATGGAGGTTGAAATCACCGAGGATGAGAAGTCACTCGGTGCAGAGGCTGAGGGAGGAAAGCAGTGAAGATATCTCGGTGAGATACAACCAATGAATTACTTCTGAGTTGTAGCCACTGTTGTCATGTAGGAAACGGGGCGGCCAATTTGCGCACAGCAAGGTCCCACATACAGCAATATGGTAAATGACCAGATAATCGGTTTTGGTGATGTTGGTTGAGGGACACCAGGGAGAACTCTGCTGCTTTTCTTCGAAGTAGTGCTGTGGGATCTTTTACATCCACCTGAGAGGGCAGACGGGGCCTCGTTTTAACGTCTCGTGCGAAGGACTCCACCTCCGACGGTGCAGCGCTCCCTCAGTGTCGTACTGAAGTCTGTGGAGGGAGGAAGGCAGGGGTGACGTTCCCGGTCTTACAATCATTCGTCAGAAGTGGGAAATGTTGCAGATGAACACCTTATAAAGAGGGACAGAGTCTGGAAAAAGAAAGTTGTGAGAAAAAAATGATCAATTTCACCGAAGAAGAATGATCTGTAAATTGATTAGGTGGAGAACAGGAGACCACTCGATGACCGAGGTGTTAATAACATAAGACTAAAGGAGGCAGGATGAGAGAAATCAGAGAAATAAAAGATATATATAAAGAAAGAAGGGGGCTGGAATACAAAGGGGAGGCGGTGATGCTTCAGTTGTACAGAGCCTTGGTCAGACCCCATCTGGAGAACTGCGTTCAGTTCTGGGCACCGTACCTCAGGAATGATAAATTGGCCTTGGAGGGGGTGCAGCGCAGATTCACCAGAATGATACCGGGGCTTAAAGATATAAATTATGAGGACAGGTTACATAAATTTGGCTTGTATTCCCTCGAGTTTAAAATGTTGAGGGGTGATCCGATCGAGGCGTTTAAAATTTTAAAAAGAATTGATAGAGAGAAACTATTTCCTCTGATTGGGGAATCCAGAACAAGGGGGGCGTAATCTTAAATTTAGCACCAGGCTGTTCAGGAGTGAAATCAGGAGGCACTTCTTCACACAAAGGGTAGTGGAAATCTAGAATTCTCTCCCCCCAAAAGGCAGTGGATTCTGAGGGTCAATTGGAGCTTTCAAGGCTGAGATCGATAGATTTTTGTTGGGTGAGGGTATCAAGGGATATGGAGCAAAGGCGGAAAAATGGAGTTGAGGTGCTGATTAGCCATGATCTAACTGAATGGTGGAGCAGGCTCGAGGGGCTGAATGGCCTCCTCCTGTTCCCAATGTTGCTATGTTCCTATCTAAGCTCAAAATGAGCCCTCCTATAAACTTTTCCCCCTTCCTGCATTCTCATTATGTTGAAACCCAGACTTACCTCACTTTCTCCTAATCTATCCCATTGTTTCCATTGGCATCATAGCAACATAGGAATCGCTAGACAATAAAAGACCGAGGTCCATCGAGTTCACCTTCTACATCCTGGTAGTCACATGATCCAACGATAATGGAGTTGTTGACTAATCACAGCAATCAATCTCCATCAATTAGTCTACAACAGACCCAGACATGAGGCGAGGAAAACCCCCAGTGGTAGAGAGCTCTGGGAACCATAGGTGCAAAGTTACCTGTTGCTCCCAAGTCTGTTACACTCACCACATGTTGTGTATCAAATTACTCACATACTGTAACCCACATGTTATTTTCTGAAAGAATTTTGTGTTTGAATGAATCGGCACTAACTGCCTCCATCGTCTCCATAGCGAGTCTGTTCCATACATTGACCACTCACTCACTGAAATAATGTTTCCGCATGATATCACCTCTCAACCTTCTCTTTTCCAGTGAGACTATGTCGTATTTACATAATTGTTCCTCATAATCCAACCCCGCCATCGCCTCACTCATTCTGCTTACCGTCTCCTGTATCCTCTCTATAGCTTAATGTCCTTTTTGTACTGTGGTGACCAGAACTGTACACAGTATGTGAAGCATGGTTGCACCAATGATTTATAAAATGGCTGGATTACCTATTTCAGCTCATCGGAAAGTAGAAACTCCGCCCCAGGGGAGGGGGAGAGGGGGGTGGCAACGATAGCAAGTTTGGGATGAATCTGGATCCGCCAAGTTTTTACCGCACTTAAGCTTAACTGAAAGTCCCGATCGGGAGGGGCGGCCAATCTACTGACTGCTTCCTACCCCCACAACCCCCCCTTCTTATGTCAATCCAGTTTTGAGGTGCTTTTGAGGGGCGCTCCTGTTTTAGGTGTTGGTTGAGGAATAAATATTGGCCAAGACTCTCACTAGTTTCTTCAGCCCCCGCCTTCCTGCCGCTCCCTTGAACCAGCAGGGTACCACATTGAGTTTCTTCTGCGTTGGCAGGGTGAACGGCCCTGATGCCCCATTATAGGGGTGAGCCCACCGCCCCATTGACTACAATGACCCTGATCCCAGGATTGGGCATAGTGGTCCCTGCAACAACACCATGGGATTTCCGCATCCAGAACTCAATCTCCAGGCTTTTAAAACCAGAGTCTGCCATGAACTCACCCTGCTGTTTGATTTACCTCAGCTCAAGGGCAAGGGCAGCAGGTGCATGGGAACACTCACCTCCAGATTCCCCTCCGAGTCACACTCAATCCCGACTTGGACATATTTAGCTATTCCTTCATCGTCGCTGGGTCAAAATCCTGGAACTCCCTTCCTAACAGCACTGTGGGAGAACCTTCACCACACGGACTGCAGCGGTTCAAGAAGGCGGCTCACCACCACCTTCTCAAGGGCAATTAGGGATGGGCAATAAATGCCGGCCTTGCCAGCGACGCCCACATCCCAAGAACGAATAAAAATAAAGCCTCCCTCCTACTCTTTTCAATCCTGCACTCTGAGCCACGGCCATTCACTTGGGTTTATCAATAAAGCGAGTGTCGGCAGCTATACACACACCGCACACGCACACACACCGCACACGCACACACACCACACACGCACAGACACCGCACACGCACACACACTGCACACGCACACACACCGCACACGCACACACACCGCACACGCACAGACACTGCACACGCACACACACTGCACACGCACAGACACCGCACACGCACACACACTGCACACGCACACACACTGCACACGCACACACACCGCACACGCACAGACACTGCACACGCACACACACTGCACACGCACACACACCACACACGCACAGACACCGCACACGCACACACACTGCACACGCACACACACTGCACACGCACACACACCGCACACGCACAGACACTGCACACGCACACACACTGCACACGCACACACACCGCACACGCACAGACACTGCACACGCACACACACTGCACATGCACACACACTGCACACACACACATCGCACATGCAAACACACTGCACATGCACACACACCGCACACGCACACACACCACACACGCACAGACACCGCACACGCACACACACTGCACACGCACACACACCGCACACGCACAGACACTGCACACGCACACACACTGCACACGCACACACACCGCACACGCACACACACCACACACGCACAGACACTGCACACGCACACACACTGCACATGCACACACACTGCACACACACACATCGCACATGCAAACACACTGCACACGCACACACACTGCACACACACCACACATGCACACACACCGCACATGCACACACATCGCACATGCAAACACACTGCACACGCACACACACCGCACACACACCGCACACCACACACGCACACACATCGCACATGCACACACAATAGCACATCACAGTAAGCTGTGCTCAAGGCCTGGAACCCTGTCTATTTTCCCCCTCCCTAACTCAGGCACATTGAGGGCATTTAGTGATTTTAAGAAGCATATTGGGAGATTTTTCACCTCTTTCAACCACAGCCAAGTATCATTTCTCACTGGTTAAAAAAACATAAAATTTGCCTCGGAGCATATTTCCGATAATGGATTAATCATATGACCAAAGGTGTTAGTCAGCAGTGCCGTAGTTTACATAGGGACAGGCAGGTTTGTGAGGAAACAGAGCTTATTTCCAGTTCTGCCTGGAGGGCTCCTCCCTGCCTCAAAATACTACAGGAGGGTTCCAGTGGGAGGTCCATTGGAAGAGATTCGAATGTGTGTGAATGAGTGTGTGTGAGTGAGTGTGTGTGTGTGTGTGTGTGTGTGTGAGAGAGAGAGTGTGTGAAAGAATGTTTATGGGTGTGTGAAAGATTGTGTGTGTGAGTATGTGAATCATTGTGTGTGTGCAAATAATTGAGGGTGTGAAAGATTGTGTGTGAAAGATTGTGTGTGTGAAAGATTGTGTTTGAAAGAATGTGTGTGAAAGATTGTGTGTGAAAGATTGTGTGTGAAAGATTGTGTTTGAAAGAATGTGCGTGTGAAAGAATGTGTGTGAAAGATTGTGTTTGAAAGAATGTGTGTGTGAAAGATTGTGTTTGAAAGATTGTGCGTGTGAAAGATTGTGTGTGAAAGAATGTGTGTGTGAAAGATTGTGTGTGAAAGAATGTGTGTGAAAGAATGTGTGTGTGAAAGAATGTGTGTGAAAGAATGTGTGTGTGAAAGATTGTGTGTGATAAAGATTGTGTGTGAAAGAATGTGTGTGAAAGATTGTGTTTGAAAGATTGTGCGTGTGAAAGATTGTGTGTGAAAGAATGTGTGTGATAAAGATTGTGTGTGAAAGAATGTGTGTGTGAAAGATTGTGTGTGATAAAGATTGTGTGTGAAAGAATGTGTGTGTGAAAGATTGTGTTTGAAAGAATGTGTGTGAAAGATTGTGTTTGAAAGAATGTGTGTGAAAGATTGTGTGTGAAAGAATGTGTGTGTGAAAGATTGTGTGTGAAAGAATGTGTGTGTGAATGATTGTGTGTGAAAGAATGTGTGTGTGAAAGATTGTGTGTGAAAGAATGTGTGTGTGAAAGATTGTGTTTGAAAGAATGTGTGTGAAAGATTGTGTGTGAAAGATTGTGTGTGAAAGAATGTGTGTGTGAAAGATTGTGTGTGAAAGAATGTGTGTGTGAAAGATTGTGTTTGAAAGAATGTGTGTGAAAGATTGTGTTTGAAAGAATGTGTGTGTGAAAGATTGTGTGTGAAAGAATGTGTGTGAAAGAATGTGTGTGTGAAAGATTGTGTGTGAAAGAATGTGTGTGAAAGATTGTGCATGTGAAAGATTGTGTGTGAAAGATTGTGTGTGAAAGAATGTGTGTGTATGAAAGATTGTGTTTGAAAGAATGTGTGTGAAAGATTGTGTTTGAAAGAATGTGTGTGTGAAAGATTGTGTTTGAAAGAATGTGTGTGAAAGATTGTGTTTGAAAGAATGTGTGTGTGAAAGATTGTGTGTGAAAGAATGTGTGTGAAAGAATGTGTGTGTGAAAGAATGTGTGTGTGAAAGATTGTGTGTGATAAAGATTGTGTGTGTGAAAGATTGTGTGTGTGAAAGATTGTGTGTGAAAGAATGTGTGTGAAAGATTGTGTGTGAAAGAATGTGTGTGAAAGATTGTGTGTGTGAAAGATTGTGTGTGTGAAAGATTGTGTGTGAAAGAATGTGTGTGAAAGAATGTGCGTGTGAAAGATTGTGTGTGAAAGAATGTGTGTGTGAAAGATTGTGTGTGAAAGATTGTGTGTGTGAAATATTGTGTGTGTGAAAGAATGTGTGTGAAAGAATGTGTGTGTGAAAGATTGTGTGTGAAAGAATGTGTGTGTGAAAGATTGTGTGTGAAAGAATGTGTGTGTGAAAGATTGTGTTTGAAAGATTGTGCGTGTGAAAGATTGTGTGTGAAAGAATGTGTGTGTGAAAGATTGTGTGTGAAAGAATGTGTGTGAAAGAATGTGTGTGTGAAAGAATGTGTGTGAAAGAATGTGTGTGTGAAAGATTGTGTGTGATAAAGATTGTGTGTGAAAGAATGTGTGTGAAAGATTGTGTTTGAAAGATTGTGCGTGTGAAAGATTGTGTGTGAAAGAATGTGTGTGATAAAGATTGTGTGTGAAAGAATGTGTGTGTGAAAGATTGTGTGTGATAAAGATTGTGTGTGAAAGAATGTGTGTGTGAAAGATTGTGTTTGAAAGAATGTGTGTGAAAGATTGTGTTTGAAAGAATGTGTGTGAAAGATTGTGTGTGAAAGAATGTGTGTGTGAAAGATTGTGTGTGAAAGAATGTGTGTGTGAATGATTGTGTGTGAAAGAATGTGTGTGTGAAAGATTGTGTGTGAAAGAATGTGTGTGTGAAAGATTGTGTTTGAAAGAATGTGTGTGAAAGATTGTGTGTGAAAGATTGTGTGTGAAAGAATGTGTGTGTGAAAGATTGTGTGTGATAAAGATTGTGTGTGAAAGAATGTGTGTGTGAAAGATTGTGTTTGAAAGAATGTGTGTGAAAGATTGTGTTTGAAAGAATGTGTGTGAAAGATTGTGTGTGAAAGAATGTGTGTGAAAGATTGTGTGTGTGAAAGATTGTGTGTGTGAAAGATTGTGTGTGAAAGAATGTGTGTGAAAGAATGTGCGTGTGAAAGATTGTGTGTGAAAGAATGTGTGTGTGAAAGATTGTGTGTGAAAGATTGTGTGTGTGAAATATTGTGTGTGTGAAAGAATGTGTGTGAAAGAATGTGTGTGTGAAAGATTGTGTGTGAAAGAATGTGTGTGTGAAAGATTGTGTGTGAAAGAATGTGTGTGTGAAATAATGTGTGTGAAAGAATGTGTGTGTGAAAGAATGTGTGTGTGAAAGATTGTGTGTGTGAAAGATTGTGTGTGTGAAAAATTGTGTGTGTGAAATGTGTGTGTGAAAAATTGTGTGTGACAGAATGTGTGTGTGAAAGATTGTGTGTGTGAAAGATTGTGTGTGATAAAGAATGTGTTTGTGAAAAATTGTGTGTGATTCTGTGCAGGTGAGACAGAAAGAGAGTATTCTGCATGTGTGTATGAGTATATTGTGTATGAGTATATGTATCTGTGTATCACTATGTTGGGGGTGAAATTGCTCTTTTATTGAAAATACCGTTAGCTCTCTAATGAGACGAGGGGACAGTGCAGTTTTGCAAGGTGTGACTTCTGAGAATGTCATTCCGATAGTGGGTGATTAATGATCGACAGGCACATATGGAGTCACCACGTTTCAAGAATAGGAGAATTTCACCCTCCTGACCGTGTTTTCACAGCTTCCACTTTCCATCAATCCAAAGCCTGACTGGGGAGCTTTGGGCTGTCATGCATGTGCAGGGGCCAATGTGCTTGCACCAGCATGGAAACAGCGAACCAATCCACTCGCCTGTGCGGTTGGCTGTGACTTGCTTCAGTGTGCCCAGGCTTGGAGCAGAGGGTGGGAAATCAGTTCATATTTCTGCTTCAGAGAGTCCTCACTCCTGCTGGTAAATATATGTGTGAAGGCTGGGAATGGCCCATCAATTCACACAGTCAGGGATCACCCGTGAAGGACCAGAGTTTCCATGGCAACCAAGGCCTGCATTTATTACCCATCCCTAGTTGCCCTGAAAAGATGGCTGTGGGCCTTCTTGAACTGCTGCAGTCCTTAATGTAGCGATTTTGATTACAACTGAGTAGCTTGCTAGGTCACTTTAGAGGGCAGTTAAGAGTCAACCACGTTGCTGTGGGACTGGAGTCACATAGAGGCCAGACTGGGTAAGGACAGCAGATTTCCTTCCTTCCTGGAAGGGTATTGGTGAACCAGTTGGGTTTTTACAACAATCCAATAGCTTCATGGTCACTTTTACTGGTACTAGCTTTTTATTTTCTTTTTAAGCTGAATTCAAATTCTCAAACTGCCTATGATGGGATTCGAACTCACAGTTCGCAACTGGATTACTAGACCGGTAATATAACCACTGCGCTACCGGACAATACAGCGAGCCAGCGTGAGCCAGTACCCTTCAAGAATGCAGAGGGGGGGTGGATGACAGAAAACTGGCAAGCGGATGGAGGAAGGCTGGTTGAGAAAAAGGCTGTTTGCGCAGTACATGGAACAGAACATCAACACCGAGAGAATCAAACGGCAACGGGATGGACAGCGTTTCTCTAAAGGAGCGACACAACTAGCATTTTATTCCAAACGGCACGCGAGTTATTCATGGTGACAAAATGATGGGTGGAACACAATAGCTACTCTCCCTCCCGTTGGCATGCAAAGCAGCTCTGCTCTGCTCTGCTGTCTGATGCAATCTCTGTTTGAATTTCTGCATTCGTTTAAAGAGCACACTCAGCTCCCTGAGGTTTTGTAGCGCCTGTCAGGTTTTTCCACAGAATAACTGACTGACCAAATCGTGTCTAGGGACCAGTTGCCGGCTTAGTTATGGCTCAGTGGGTCTCATTCTCGTCTCTGAGTCAGAAGGTTGTGGTTTCACAAACCCCTCTCTAGAGGCTTGAGCATGTAATTCAGGCTAACACGTACAGTATCGAGGGAGTGCTGCATTGTCAGTAAGTGTCATCTTTCGGATGAGACATTAAAGCATGTCCTATCTGCCCTCACACCTGGACGTAAAAGATCCCACAGTATTATTTCCAAGAAGAGCAAGGGAGTCCTGGTCAATATTTATCCCTCAATCAAAAAACAGGTTATCATGTTGCTGTTCGTGAGAACTTGCTATATGCAAATTGGCTGCTGCGTTTCCTACCTTATAGCAGTGATTACACTTCAAAAGTACTTCATTGACAGTAAAGCACTTTGGGATGTCCTGAGTTTGTGAAAGGTGCTATATAAATACAAGTTCTTTCTTTAAACAAGAGGCTGGAATCTGGCGCAAAATATAATGGGCTGTTGTAAACAAAACCTAGGGGGTGTAACTGGTAATTGGTGAAAGGACGAGTGGGGCGACAGCAAATCGGCAGGCCCGGTTTGCACTTCACCCAGTTTTCTTTTAGAAGAATCGTAGAATGGTTAGAGCAGAGAAGGAGGCCATTCGGCCCATCGAGCCCGTGCGGGCTCTTTGTAAGAGCAATCCAGTTAGACCCATTCCCCCGCTCTTTCCCCGTAGCCCTACAGATTTTTTTCCCTTCAAGCTTTCCATTGACTTCAATGTCAACTTCACTCCCTAATGCGCACATCTCCCCTTATCTCTAGGAGGTTTGTCCAGAATCTCACTCATTTCCCCCCTTCCCTCCCGATTCGTACTAGGACACAGTTGGACAAGGGCATGGAGGAAGTGAGGAGGGAGGAGGCAGGAGGAAGGGACCCATAGCTGAGTTCAAACTTACCCTCATCCCAACAGCTGCAAACACCCATTTTCCAGCAGGGGTCCCTGCCTGATTTTTTTGCCCCCCCTCCCAGCTCAATGAACTTGGTACAGACCAGGGGCACTGGATGTGGGGCCTTCCTGGTCTGCATAGCTCAGTACCACATCATAGTACACTTAGTCCAGAAACTTGAGCACATAATCTGGACAACACCAGGCAACACCAGACGATCTGGTCATTTAGCTCATTGCTGGTTGTGGTGACCTTGTGTTCAAATTGGCTGCCGCGTTTCCTACATTACAACAGTGACTTCATTGGTTGTGAGGAGCTTTGGGGTGTTCAGGTAATGTTTTTTTTTAGTGATGTTGGTTGTGGGTTAAAATATCGGCCAGGACACCGGGGAGAACTCTCCTGCTCTTCTTCAAAGTAGTGCCGTGGGATCTTTTACGTCCACCTGAGAGGGCAGACGGGGCCTCGGTTTAACGTCTCTTCTGAAGGACAGCACCTCCCACAGTGCAGCACCCCCTCAGTACTGCAGTGAAGTGTCAGCCTGGATTATGTGCTCAAGTCTCTGGAATGGGACTTGAACCCACGACCTCCTGCCACGTTTCCGACATTAACAACAGTGACTACACTTCAAAAATACTTCATTGGCTGTAAAGTGCTTTGGGACGTCCTGAAGTCATGAAAGGCGCTCTATAAATGCATGCTCTTTCCTTCCTTTCTAATGATCGTTGCACAAGTCACCAGTGGCGCATTTACGGTTCCTCCTCTCCGCAGAAACATCAGACCATCCCCCCCATCCCCCCCATCCCCCCCCCTCCCCCCCACCCATAACCCTCTTTGTAAGAGGGACACCTTAAAAAAGGGGCCCTCATTTTCATTGGTCCAGGCCACATCCCTGCCCTGAACCCCAAGGTGGGCCCCACAAGTGGTCTGGTACACTTGGTTTCACCAGGCATACTGGCCAGTGACGCTCTGTCAGGTCTCTAAGAGGCCGAGGCTGTGGAACTGGCCCCACCCTCTGCTGCATTAATGGCTTTGTTTGGGGCAGGTAGAGGCTCCGCCCACACTGGGGCAGGTAGAGGCTCCGCCCACACTGGGGCGGGTAGAGGCTCCTCCCACATTGGGGCAGGTAGAGGCTCCGCCCACACTGGGGCAGGTAGAGGCTCCGCCCACACTGGGGCAGGTAGAGGCTCCGCCCACACTGGGGCAGGTAGAGGCTCCGCCCACACTGGGGCAGGTAGAGGCTCCGCCCACACTGGGGCAGGTAGAGGCTCCGCCCACACTGGGGCAGGTAGAGGCTCCTCCCACACTGGGGCAGGTAGAGGCTCCTCCCACACTGGGGCAGGTAGAGGCTCCTCCCACACTGGGGCAGGTAGAGGCTCATCCCACACTGGGGCAGGTAGAGGCTCTACCCACATTGGGCAGGTAGAGGCTCCTCCCACACTGGGGCAGGTAGAGGCTCTACCCACATTGGGCAGGTAGAGACTCCGCCCACACTGGGGCAGGTAGAGGCTCCGCCCACACTGGGGCAGGTAGAGGCTCCTCCCACACTGGGGCAGGTAGAGGCTCCTCCCACACTGGAGCAGGTAGAGGCTCTGCCCACATTGGGCAGGTAGAGGCTCCTCCCACACTGGGGCAGGTAGAGGCTCCTCCCACACTGGGGCAGGTAGAGGCTCCTCCCACACTGGGGCAGGTAGAGGCTCCTCCCACACTGGGGCAGGTAGAGGCTCCTCCCACACTGGGGCAGGTAGAGGCTCCTCCCACACTGGGGCAGGTAGAGGCTCCTCCCACACTGGGGCAGGTAGAGGCTCCTCCCACACTGGGGCAGGTAGAGGCTCCTCCCACACTGGAGCAGGTAGAGGCTCCTCCCACACTGGGGCAGGTAGAGGCTCTGCCCACATTGGGCAGGTAGAGGCTCCTCCCACACTGGGGCAGGTAGAGGCTCTGCCCACATTGGGCAGGTAGAGGCTCCTCCCACACTGGGGCAGGTAGAGGCTCTGCCCACATTGGGCAGGTAGAGGCTCCTCCCACACTGGGGCAGGTAGAGGCTCTGCCCACATTGGGCAGGTAGAGGCTCTGCCCACATTGGGCAGGTAGAGGCTCCTCCCACACTGGGGCAGGTAGAGGCTCTGCCCACATTGGGCAGGTAGAGGCTCCTCCCACACTGGGGCGGGTAGAGGCTCTGCCCACATTGGGCAGGTAGAGGCTCCTCCCACACTGGGGCAGGTGGAGGCTCTGCCCACATTGGGCAGGTAGAGGCTCTGCCCACACTGGGGCAGGTAGAGGCTCTGCCCACACTGGGGCAGGTAGAGGCTCTGCCCACATTGGGCAGGTAGAGGCTCTGCCCACACTGGGGCAGGTAGAGGCTCTGCCTACATTGGGCAGGTAGAGGCTCCGTCCACACTGGGGCAGGTAGAGGCTCCTCCCACACTGGGCCAGTAGAGGCTCCTCCCACACTGGGGCAGGTAGAGGCTCTACCCACATTGGGCAGGTAGAGGCTCCGCCCACACTGGGGCAGGTAGAGGCTCCTCCCACACTGGGGCAGGTAGAGGCTCCTCCCACACTGGGCCAGTAGAGGCTCCTCCCACACTGGGGCAGGTAGAGGCTCCGCCCACACTGGGGCGGGTAGAGGCTCCGCCCACACTGGGGCAGGTAGAGGCTCCGCCCACACTGGGGCGGGTAGAGGCTCCGCCCACACTGGGGCAGGTAGAGGCTCCGCCCACACTGGGGCGGGTAGAGGCTCCGTCCACGCTGGAGCAGGTAGAGGCTCCGCCCACACTGGGGCGGGTAGAGGCTCCGCCCACACTGGGGCAGGTAGAGGCTCCGTCCACACTGGGGCAGGTAGAGGCTCCGCCCACGCTGGGGCAGGTAGAGGCTCCGTCCACACTGGGGCAGGTAGAGGCTCCTCCCACACTGGGCCAGTAGAGGCTCCTCCCACACTGGGGCAGGTAGAGGCTCTACCCACATTGGGCAGGTAGAGGCTCCGCCCACACTGGGGCAGGTAGAGGCTCCTCCCACACTGGGGCAGGTAGAGGCTCCTCCCACACTGGGCCAGTAGAGGCTCCTCCCACACTGGGGCAGGTAGAGGCTCCGCCCACACTGGGGCGGGTAGAGGCTCCGCCCACACTGGGGCAGGTAGAGGCTCCGCCCACACTGGGGCGGGTAGAGGCTCCGCCCACACTGGGGCAGGTAGAGGCTCTGCTGAAACTCCAGGGCAAGGTTTGGACTGTGCAAACCCTACTCCAACTCCATACCTCAGGTCTCAGGTCCAGTGAAGATCCATCACACACCAGATGTCACACACCAGGTGTCACGCATCTGACATCACATGTCAGAGTGTCACAATTTGTGACAGGTGCAAGACAATCTTGAGAAAAAGAAAACAAAAACAGAAAATGCTGGAGACGCTCAGCAGGTCAGGCAGTGACTATGGAGGGAACACAAGTCAACACTTGCAAGACCTGTAAAGTGCTTCCGTGGAGAACAGGAAATGGTCAAATGATATTAGCAGGAGACAAAAGGAGATAAAATGAGAGAAATCAAAGGCACAAAGGGGATAATTTTTTCAGTGATCTGGAGCCTGACATTTACAGACCAGTTACAACTGCTTTCTAATTGATCTTAGCAGCGAATAATTACCTGGATTACATAGAATCGTAGAGCACAGAAGGAGGCCATTCAGCCCATCATGCCTGTGCCAGCTCTTTGAGAGAACTATCCAATCAGTCCCACTCCCCATAGTCCTGCCAATATTTCCCCTTCAAGTATTTATCTCATTCCTTTTTGAAAGTTACTGTTGAATCTGCTTCCACCACCCTTTCAGGCCGTGCATTCCAGATCATTACAACTCGCTGAGTAAAAAAATGTTTCCTCATGTCGCCTCTGGTTCTTTTGCCAATCACCTTAAATCTGTGTCCTCTGGTTACCGACCCTTCTGCCACTGGAAACAGTTTCTCCTTATTTGCTCTTTCAAAACCCTTCATGATTTTGAACACCTCTATCAAATCTCCCCTTAACCTTCTCTACTTTAAGGAGAACAATCCCAGCTTCTCCAGTCTATCCACATAACTGAAGTCCCTCATCCCTGGTACCATTCTAGTAAATCTCCTCTGTACCCTCTTCAAGAATTACATAGAATTTACAAAACAGAAACAGGCCATTCCGCCTAACTGGTCTATGCCGGCATTTTTATGCTCTACATGAGCCTCCCTCCTCCCTACTTCGTCTAATCCCATCAGCATATCCTTCTATTCCTTTCTCCCTCATGTGCTTATCTAGCTTCCCCTTAAGTGCATCTGTGCTATTCGCCTCAACATGTGGTCACCATGTGGCAGCGAGTTCCACATTCTAACCACTTGGGCTGAAAGGGGCAGCCAAGTTAGCAGCCAAACATTGCGGCCATGCTCTGGGCCCCAGAGGATCAGCGAGCAATGCCACGGAGAGATCCAACGATTGACTAAACGTCTTCTGCAGGAGTGGGCCTTGGCAGCGAGTGACGAGCGTGGCTGAGTTGACTCAGTAGAGCTGGCAGCTGCTGTCATTTTTGCAATGTTCCTCGGTAACAATGGTGGGCATGTCTGCCTGCAGGTCGCCAATGTAACCTGAGGTCATTGCTCCCTGAGAGGAGCTCTGAGTGGTTCCAGAAACCAGGCTCGAAAAGTCCAACACTTTTTGTTTCATTCGATGGAAGATCTCGAGGGGCATTGTACAATAGGAATCGCTAACTAGCCACAGTGTGGTTACGGCAACACCGTTTTAGCCACATGCACTGATCTTAGTAGAAAGCGGCCGTGCCCACACTCACACAATACAGGTAAATTATATAGAATTCCATAGAATTCACAGCACAGACACAGGCCATTCGGCCCAACTGGTCTGTGCTGGTGTTTATGCTCCACACGAGCCTCCTCCCACCTTTCTTCATCTCACTCTATCTGCACTTCCTTCTATTCCTTTCTCCCTCATGTACTTATTTAGCTTCCCTTTAAATGTATCGATGTACCTCACACGTGACTATTTACTTAACATCTACCACCAATCAGTAACCAAGGAGGTAAAGCACAAACAACGCTATAAAAACACTCACTTTCACTGCTTTCCGTCGCACCGTTTTACCAAGAAACGACCAAAAAGGCTAAAGTACACATGTATATGTCATACGAATATGAGTATTGAGATCACATGCTCAACGACAGTGTCTATTGCACATTTTATATTTACTAATGAAAAATAGGAACAGGAGTAGGCCATTCAGCCCCTCGAGCCTGTTACGCCATTCATTTAGGCCATGGCTGATCTATCTTTCTTAGGTCCAAAATGGATGACCTCACATTTCCCTGCATTGAACTCCATCTGCCACAGTTTTGCCCACTCACCTAATCTATCAATGTCCCTCTGCAACTTTCTGCTCCCATCTACACTACTTACTGTGCCACCTAACTTGGTGTCGTCAGCAAACCAGAATATACGGCTCTCTATGCCTTCAGCTAAGTCATCAATTATGCCATTGATTATGCAATTAGTCAGATCTGGATACTGATCTAGCAATGTTCTTTCTATCACATTTAATTTTATAGGAGCATAGGAACAGGATTAGACCATTCAGCCCCTTAAGCCTGTTCCTCCATTCAATTAGATTATGGCTGATCTGTACCTCAATTTCATGAACCCAACTTTGCTCCATATCTCTTGACACCCTTAAATAATAGAAATCCGTCAATCTTACTCTTGACCCAGCATCCACAGCCTTTTGGGGGAGAGAGTTCCACATTTCCACTGTGAAAAGGTGCTTCCTGATTTCACTCCTCAGCGGCCTGGCTCTAATTTTAAGAGTATGTCCCCTTGTTCTGGATTCCCCCACCAGAGGAAATCTGTATCTGTATCGAATCCCTTAATCATTTTAAACACCTCAACATTCTAAATTCATGGCATGTTTATGCAACCTGTCCTCAAAAATTAACTCTTTAAGCCCCAGTATCATTCTGGTGTATCGACGCTGTACCATCTCCAAGGCCAATATATCCTTTGTGAGGTGCGGTGCCCAGAACTGAACGTAGTATTCCAGATGGGGCCTGAAAAGGCTCTGAGCAACTTCAATGTGAAAAACGTCACTTTGCTTTCAGTATCAACCTGCGGAAGGTGATTAATAGCGGCGTTGAGGCTGCTCTGCGGCCTTGCGTCATCAACCAGTAAGGAGAAAGAAAGAAAGAACTTGCATTTCTATCGTGCCTTTCATGATCTCAGGACGTCCCAAAGTGCTTTACAGCCAATTAAGTATTTTTGAAGCGTACCCTCTGATGTAATGTAGGAGACATGGCAGCCAATTTGTGCGCAGCAAGCTCCCACAAACTAGCAATGAGATAATCATAGAATCATAGAATGGTTCAGCACAGAGGAAGGCCATTCGGCCCATCGAGCCTACGCCGGCCCTCTGCAAGAGCAATCCAGCTAATCCCACTCCCCCACTCTTTTCCCATAGCCCTGCAAATTTTTTCCCTTCAAGTATTTATCCAATTCCATTTTGAAGGCAATGATTGAATCTGCCTCCACCACCCCCTCGGGCAGTGCATTCAAGATCACAACAACTCGCTGCGTAAAAATGTTTTTCCTCGTGTCACCTTTGGTTCTTTTGCCAAATACCTTAAATCTGTGTCCTCTGGTTCTTGACCCTTCCGCCATTGGGAACAGTTTCTCTCTATCTACTCTGTCTAGACCACTCATGATTTTGAATACCTCTATCAAATCTCCTCTCAACCTTCTCTGTTCTAAGGAGAACAACCCCAGCTTCTTCAGTCTATCAACATAACTGAAGTCTCTCATCCCTGGAACCATTCTAGTAAATCTTTTCTGCATCCTAGAAGACCTTCACATCCTTCCTAAAGTGCGGTGCCCAGGACCGGACACAATACTCCAGTTGTGGCCGAACCAGTGTTTTATAAAGGTTCATCATAACATCCTTGCTTTTGTACTCTGTGCATCTATTTATAAAGCCCAGGATCCCGTATGCTTTTTTAACCGCTTTTCAACCTGCCCTGCCACCTTCAGCAATTTGTGCACATATACCCCCAGATCTCTCTCTTCCTGCACCCACTTTAGAATTGACCCCTTTAGTTTATATTGCCTCTCCTCATTCTTCCGACCAAAATGTATCACTTCGTGCTTCTCTGCGTTAAATTTCATCTGCCTCGTGTTCACCCGTCCCACCAGCCCGTTTACGTCCTCTTGAAGTCTATCACCACCCTCCTCACTGTTCACTACACTTCCAAGTTTTGTGTCATCTGACCAGATAATCTGTTCATTAGTGATGTTATGATGTAGAGATGCCCGTGATGGACTGGGGTGGACAAATGTAAGGAGTCGCACAACGCCAGGTTATAGTCCAACAGCTTTATTTGAAATCACAAGCTTTCGGAGCTTTGCTCCTTCATCAGGTGAGTGAAGAGTTGCATAAAGGCACAGCATATATAGTCAGAGAACAACGCCTGGTGATTACAGATAATCTTTCTAACTGCCCTTTATCACACCTCAGCAGAGAGATAATCACAGCACTCAAAGGAGTGAATGATGTTCAGACAGGTTAGTCAGGGAAACATTACATCCAAGAATACTGAGGTGGGGTCACAAGGGGTCAAATCAGAAAGACAGAGAGAGAGAGAGAGACCAGAAAGACAGAGAGAGAGAGAATGACCAGTTGTATTAAAAACAGATAACTTTTTTCCGCTGGAAATCGCAGCAGGTCCGGCCGCATCTGTGTATGGAGAACAAGCCAACTACGGCTTGAGTCTGGATGACTCTACGTCAGGTGGGGTTACATGTAGCGTGACATGAACCCAAGATCCCAGTTGAGGCCATCCTCATGGGTGCAGAACTTGGCTATCAATTTCTGCTCGACGATTTTGCGTTGCCGTGTGTCTCGAAGGCCGCCTTGGAGAACGCTTACCTGAAGATCGGAGGCTGAATGTCCTTGAATGCTGAAGTGTTCCCTGACTGGGAGGTAACCCTCCTGTCTGGCGATTGTTGTGCGGTGTCCGTTCATCCGTTGTCGCAGTGTCTGCATGGTCTCACCGATGTACCATGCTCCGAGGCATCCTTTCCTGCAACGTATGAGGTAGACAACATTGGCCGAGTCACAGGAATTATGAACCATGTCCCTGGTGGGTGGTGTCCTCTCGTGTGATGGTGGTATCTGTGTCGATGATCTGGCATGTCTTGCAGAGGTTGCCGTGGCAGGGTTGTGTGGTGTCGTGGACGCTGTTCTCCTGAAAGCTGGGTAATTTGCTGCGAACGATGGTCTGTTTGAGGTTGGGTGGCTGTTTAAAGGCGAGTAGTGGAGGCGTGGGGATGGCCTTAGCGAGGTGTTCGTTGTCATCGATGCCATGTTGAAGGCTGCGGAGAACATGGCGTAGTTTCTCCGCTCCGGGGAAGTACTGGACGACGAAGGGTACTCTGTTGGTTGTGTCCCGTGTTTGTCTTCTGAGGAGGTCCATGCGATTTTTCGCTGTGGCCCGTCGGAACTGTCGATCGACGAGTCGAGCGTCATATCCCGTTCTTACGAGGGCGTCTTTCAGCGTCTGTAGGTGTCCATCGCGTTCCTCCTCGTCTGAGCAGACCCTGTGTATTCGCAGGGCCTGTCCATAGGGGATGGCCTCTTTGACGTGGTTAGGGTGGAAGCTGGAGAAGTGGAACATCGTGAGGTTGTCCGTGGGCTTGCGGTAGAGTGAGGTGCTGAGGGGCCCGTCTTTGATGGAGATTCGTGTGTCCAAGAATGAAACCGATTCTGAGGAGTAGTCCATGGTGAGTTTGATGGTGGGATGGAACTTATTGATGTTGACGGATAAATATTGGCCAGGACCCTGGGGAGAACTCCCCTGCTCGTCTTTGAAATAGTGGCCGTGGGATCTTTCACATCCATCTAAGAGGGCAGACAGGGCCTCGGTTTAACATCTACATCTGAAAGACGGCAATTCCAACAGTGCAGTACTGGAGTATCAGCCTAGATCATACGTTCAAGTCTCTGGAGTGGGGCTTAGAACCGATACCTCCCTGACTTAAAGGCGAGAGTGCTACTAACTGAGCCACAAGTGTCAAATAACAGCCTGAACCATACAGCTCAGGGTTCGATACAAGAGTTCACCAGTCAGTTGAAAGCAATGACACAAAGCAGAGGCCTGAGCTAATGTTATGACCAATGCCCCGTGTCCCCTCCCCTGGTGTCTCAGTTGGTTGAATCTCACTCATCACAGGGCACTGAAAGTGCAGCAATGATGAGGATAGATTGTTCACACTTTCCAAGGCCGCAGCGACAGCTGGCACGGTGAGAGGAAGCAGGAAGCCACAAATGACACCACTGTTTCAAACACGGCCTGATATCGAATGACTCAGAGATATCGGGACTTTAAAGCTGCTGTTTCAATTTGTGTTTAAACAAACACAGGGAGATGGAAGTGAGGTTACTTAGCACAGTCACACATTTCAACATCATGGCCTGCTCCAAGTTGCTCAAATCAAATGATGTGGTCAGTCTTTAGCACTGAATTTCCACTTTTATTTGCATTGAGTGATTTTCACCACCCAAGGATGTCCCAGAGTGCCAATGAAGGCCATTTGAAGTGTAGTCACTGCTGTAATGCAGAGAAACACAGCGAGTTAATTTGCACACAGCAAGCTCCAACAAACAGCAAAATGACCAGATAATCTGTTTCTCGTGATAAATATTGTCCAGGTATTTCTTCGAATAGTGCCGTCGGATCTTTTACGCCCACCAGAGAGGGCCCCAAGGACACTTGAAAAACTTCTGCTCTGCTCAGGTTTCCCTACGCACCGGGCTTGCTCCGCTCAGGCTTCCCTGGGCACTCGGCCTGCTCCGTTCAGGTCTTCCCTGGGCACCGGGCTTGCTCCGCTCAGGCTTCCCTGGGCACTCGGCCTGCTCCGCTCAGGCTTCCCTGGGCACTCGGCCTGCTCCGCTCAGGCTTCCCTGGGCACTCAGCCTGCTCCGCTCAGGCTTCCCTGGGCACCAGGCCTGCTCCGCTCAGGCTTCCCTGGGCACCAGGCCTGCTCCGCTCAGGCTTCCCTGGGCACCAGGCCTGCTCCGCTCAGGTATCTCTGGGCAACGGGCCTGCTCTGCTTAGGTTTCCCTGGGCAACGGGCCTGTTCCGCTCAGGCGTCCCTGGGCACCGGTGAAAGGTGAGTGGAACTTAGCATGGAATAAGTTAGAGCGTGCAGCCAGGGCTATTCCAATCCCACACGCACACACAACACACACCCAACAGTTCTGCTCTCTAGCTCTCAGCACTCACCCTTTAGAATCATAGAATCATAGAAGTTTACAACATGGAAACAGGCCCTTCGGCCCAACATGTCCATGTCGCCCAGTTTATACCACTAAGCTAGTCCCAATTGCTTTAATTTCATTACTGCAACACAATGAGGCCGATCGAACTTTCTGCTTTTAATCTGCTCATAGCTTTCAGGAATATTTTTGCCTATAAAGAGCAAATCAAAGTCTTCGAGTCCCACACCTTCCCTTCATATTCCACTGCAATTGGCGCTCCCTTGTTCTCACCTTTCCCTCGTATAAGGGCGTGTTACGTGCCACTAAAGAGAGGCTGAAGGTAATTACAGCGCGTGCCACACTCCCAAGCCTGCAGGGGAAATAAAGATATTTCTGCGTGTTCCTTTATGGGACCGAGGAGTGTCGTCCAGATGCCGCATCGCCGCAAATGAACATGTTTTGTATTTTAAAGTCCTCACACTCCCCATAACACGATGTGGAGATGCCGGTGATGGACTGGGGTTGACAATTGTAAACAATTTTACAACACCAAGTTATAGTCCAGCAATTTTATTTTAAATTCACAAGCTTTCGGAGGCTTCCTCCTTCCTCAGGTGAACGAAATGAAATCCTCGAAATGAAATCGCATTTATAAATCACAGAACAATGCTTGGTGATTACAGACAGTTTTTTCAACTGCCCGTTGCCAAGGCAATCAGTGTGCAGACAGACAGGTGTTACCTGCCAGGTCTCAGAATATACAAATCACCAAAAAAAAACAACAAACAAAAAAAAACAGAGATAGAGAGGTAGAAACATAGAAAAGACAGCAACTTACAGGGAGAGGTTAGACAGACTGGGACTTTATTCCCTGGAGAGTAGGAGGTTAAGGGGTGATCTTATAGAAGTCTATAAAATAATGAGGGGCATAGATAAGGTCGATAGTCAAAATCTTTTCCCAAAGGTAGGGGAGTCTATAACGAGGGGGCACAGATTTAAGGTGAGAGGGGAGAGATACAAAAGGATCCAGAGGGGCAATTTTTTCACTCAAAGGGTGGTGAGTGTCTGGAACGAGCTGCCAGAGGCAGTAGTAGAGGCGGGTACAATTTTGTCTTTTAAAAAGCATTTGGACAGTTACATGGGGAAGATGGGTATCGAGGGATACGGGCCAAGTGCAGGCAATTGGGACTAGCTTAGTGGTATAAACTGGGCGACATGGACATGTTGGGCCGAAGGGCCTGTTTCCATGTTGTAACTTCTATGATTCTATGACCCGTTATATTAAAAACAGATAACATTTGTTCGCTGGTGGGGTAACGTGTAGCGTGACATGAACCTGTCCTAATATCTGCTTATGTGGCTCGGTGTCAAATTTTGTTTGATAAACGCTCCTGTGAAGCACTTTGGGACATTTTACCACGTTAAAGGCGCTATATAAATGCAGGTTGTTGTTGATGTTGTAATGTAGGAAACAGTGAGCATGTAAATGAACTCATACAAGAGCATGTCTTTCCATTGGTTTTGAATTCTTTCTGATCTAGAGAGCAGAACTTGTGTGTGTGTGTTTGCGTGTGTGTGTTTGTGTATGTGTGTGTGCGTGTGTTTGTGTGTGTTTGTGTATGTGTGTGTGCGTGTGTTTGTGTGTGTGTGTATGTGTGTGTGTGGTACTGAAATATTCCTGGCTGCATATTCTCAATTATTCCATTCTAAGTCCCATTCACCTATCACACAGTGGGCAGTGGAAATCTGGAACTCTTCCCCGCCCCCCACACCACCCCCCCCCAAAAAAAGCTGTTGAGGCTGGGGGTCAATTGAAAATTTTAAATAGATTGATAGATTTTTGTTAGGTAAGGCTACTAAGGGATACAGAACCAAAGTAGGTAAATGGAGTTAAGATGCAAATAAGCCATGGCCTGTGCTCGCTGACCTACATTGGCTCCCGCTCTGGGGACACCTTGATTTTAAAATTCTGATCCTTGTTTTCAAATCCCTCCATGGCCTCTCCCCTCCCTATCTCTGTAACCTCCTCCAGCCCCACAACCCTCCGAGATCTCTGCGCTCCTCCAATTCTTGCCTCTTGCGCATCCTGATTTTAATCATTCCATCATTGGCGGCCGTGCCTTCAGCTGCCTGGGCCCTAAACTCTGGAATTCCTTCCCTAACCCTCTCCATCTCTCTCTGCTCCTTTAAGACGCTCCTTAAAACCTACCTCTTTGACCAAGGTTTTGATCACCTGTCCTAATATCTGCTTATGTGGCTCGGTGTCAAATTTTATTTGATAATCGCTCCTGTGAAGCACTTTGGGACATTTTACCACGTTAAAGGCGCTTTATAAATGCAAGTTGTTATTGATGTTGTAATGTAGGAAACATGACAGCCAATTTGCACACAGCCAGCTCCCACAAACAACGATGAGATACATGAACAGACAATCTGTTTTAGTGATTTTGGTTGAGGGATAAATATTGGCCAGGACACCTTACTTACTCCAGCCTCAGCAGGGTTCACTTCTTGCCCTTTGACCTCTGGGACTGGGATTGCATTCGAACCAGACTTACGCGTGAAAGTCTCCTCTCGTAGCTGTGGGGGTCCTTAGTTAAATGGGTTTGGGGACAGACTCAACCCTGAACTCAGTGGGCAAAGACCTACTGCACAAAACGGTCAGCGTTAGTTATGCTAAACCTTTATAAATCACTGGTAAGGCATACACTGAAGTATTGTGTCCAATTCTGGGCACCATACTTCGGGAAGGATGTCAAGGCCTTGGAGAGGGTGCAGAGGAGATTTACTAGAATGGTGCCAGGGATGAGGGACTTCAGTTATGTGGAGAGACTGGAGAATCTGGAGTTGTTCTCCTCAGAGCAGAGAAGGTTAAGGGGAGATTTAATAGAGGCGTTCAAAATCATGAAGGGTTTTGATAGAGTAGTAAGGTGAAACTGCTTCCACTGACAGGTGGGTCGGTAACCAGAGGACACAGATTTAAGGTCATTGGCAAAAGAACCAGAGGTGGAGATATGGAGAATTTTTTTTACGCAGCGAGCTGTTATGATCTGGAATTCACTGCCTGAAGCTGATTCAATCATAACTTTCAAAAGGGAATTGGACATACACTTGAAAGGAAACATTTGCAGGGTTATGGGAAAAGAGCAAGGGAATGGGACTAATTGGACAGCTCTTTCAAAGAGCCGGCACAGGCACGATGGGTCAAATGGCCTCCTCCTGTGCTGTAAGATTCTATGATTCCAGTAGCAGCCTCACTCAGAAAGGTTCACACAGATGGCTGGTGTGGGGCAATGGAAACGTCAGAATGACACAGTACAGGGTGGTCTGCCGTAGGGGTTAGGACATAAGGTCGGGCCTTTCTGCAGGCCTCCTCCTCTCTCTGCACTCATCTGCTCCCCAGACCAATGTGTCTGTGTATTTAATGTATGATAACAATTAAGAAATACAATGAGTCACCAGGTCTGCATACGTCCAGACTTCCCAGGAGCTGCAGTGGTTATTTGAGGCCTGCGCAGAGTCAGCTAATCTCAGCTGGCATGGCCTTTGTTGGGGTGGGGAGGGGGGTTACAATTGGCCACAGCACCCACCTGGGTTCAACAAGGGGAAAATCAGCCAAGGTTCCCATTGCTGGAAAACACCTCTGTTTGATAACAGCAGCTCAGCTGCTATGCCCACACGGTTGAATATCCCATTGAGATTAGGGTGTGTTTTTGGAGGGCAACTGGCGTCCATAAAACCTCAGACCTCAGAGAGGTGTCAACGGTTTGTGGAGTGGAGAAGGGGTTACAGAACAAATTGGTGGGATTTTTTTTTAAAAAGGAATCTTTTCACTTCTAACTTTAACTTCCAGCTCAGCGGGAACACTTTATGAAAGGTGATGGGTGGCACGGGACTTTTTGGAAGCAACGGCAACTTGCATTTATATAGCACCTTTAATGTGGAAAACCGTCTCAAGGTGCTTCACAGATAAGGAGAAAGGTGGACCCCCAGCCAAAGAAGGAGATATTAGGGAGGGACGATCAAAAAGAGTTGGGTCTCAAAAGAAAAAAGGGAGGTGGCGAGGTGGAGGGGTTTAGGGAGGGAAATCCAGAACTTGGGGCCTAGGCGGCTGAAGGCATGGTTTCCAACGGCAGTGGGGTCGGGGGGGGAGGGGGGGATGGGGAACGGCGATCGCCCCATTCCTAATTACAAAAGCTAACCTTTGACTGATTCATTCACGCTATCTAACACGACTTGAAGAATTAAAAGTCTTTGATTCTGGTTGAAGTTTTTTTTTAATGAAGGAACTTAAGGAAGGAAAGAAAGAAAGAGAAAGAAAGAAAGTAATAAGAAAGAAAGACAGAAAGTAAGAAAGACACAGACAGATAGAAATAAAGACAGACAGAAAGTAAGAAAGACAGACAGACAGATAGATAGATCGACAGAAAGAAAGACAGACAGAGAGAAAGACAGACAGACAGAAAGACAGACAGACAGACAGAAAGAAAGAAAGACAGACAGACAGAAAGAAAGAAAGAAAGAAAGAAAGACAAACAGAAAGACAGACAGACAGACAGAAAGAAAGAAAGACAGACAGACAGACAGACAGACAGACTTGGATTTATATGGGCCTTTATCGTGTCTCTCAGAAACACCCCACAGTGGTTGATGTAGAGGAACAGCTTTGATGAATTTGTGTTGCGGCTCAGAGTTTCACACGACGGGAGTACATGCTGGGAATTCACTCCTCGGTGGCCAGCTTGCCCTGAACAATTTGCCGTCCATTATGAACATATTAGGGTCAAACTGTTCAGGTTGAAGGCTTCCCTCCACCTCCCGAGGGGGCTATCGCATTGCCCGTAAGTTAAGTACCACCCACATGGAGGGAATCCTTTCTCGTCCCTCTGCTGTGGTGGCCCGGCTGATTTTACAAGAGAGCAAAAGGGCAGGAGGTTTCTGACTGAAGAGGTGTTTCTTTGAAAGACAAGACCACTGCCCATGCTAGATCAGCAAAACAACCCAAGCTCTCTTGAATATTCATCCAATATCCATCATCTCAATCTTTCTTGTGTCTCTGTTTTGTCAGAAATATTATGGTGATTGTTCCTATAAACTCTCCACTCTTGTTCCACCCAAGGTCCAAATATGCTCTTCCTTCCTATTTCCTGCACTTTCCCCATGTCATTTAACAGCTTTCCTCGTCAACTATTTATCTAATTTCCTTTTAACTATCATTGAATGCCTCACTACTCTCTTTCTCTCTATATCTATATATACATTTAAATGCACAAGCTCCGACTACTTTTTCTGTCTCTAAAGCGGCCTAACCGCGGAAGAAGCCTGAGGGTAAGTTTGTTTTAATAAGTCAGGATGCTGCCTGACCCGTTGAGTGTTTCCAACATTGTCTGTTTTTATTACAGCTCACCTGCAGACGCACGATTTTGCTTAAGTTTTTTTTAACTTACCTCAATGTGGAGTCGGGAGATGCAGAAAGGCTCCTCCCGCCTCTGAGTTAAAACCGCAGCTGCTGTCGTCCTGGTCTCACCGCACCCCCCCCCGCCTTCCCAGTCTCACCCCCCCCCCCCCTTCCAAGTCTCACCCCCCTCCCTTCCAAGTCTCACCCTCCCTCCCTTCCCAGTCTCACCCCCCACCCCTCCCTTCCCAGTCTCACCCCCTCCCTTCCCAGTCTCACCCCCACCCCTCCCTTCCCAGTCTCACCCCCACCCCTCCCTTCCCAGTCTCACCCCCACCCCTGCCTTCCCAGTCTCACCCCCACCCCTTCCTTCCCAGTCTCACCCCCACCCCTCCCTTCCCAGTCTCACCCCCTCCCTTCCCTTCCCAGTCTCACCCCCACCCCTCCCTTCTCTTCCCTTCCCTGTCTCACCCCCACCTCTCCCTTCCCAGTCTCACCCCCTTCTCTTCCCTTCCCAGTCTCACTCCCCCTTCCCTTCCCAGTCTCACTCCCCCTTCTCTTCCCAGTCTCACTCCCCCTTCCCTTCCCAGTCTCACCTTGCCCTCCCTTCCCAGTCTCACCCGTGGACCTCAATTGGTAAGGTCTCAACTGGCGAGCTGCGTCAGGACACCCAATTGTCTCACCATAATTATGATGATGAAAAAGAATTACTTGCATTTATATAATGCCTTTCATGACTTCAGGACATCCCAAAGTGCTTTTGAAGTGTAGTCACTGTTGTAATGTAAGAAATGTGGCAGCTGATTTGTGCACAGCAAGGTCCCATAAACAGCAAGGTGATAATGACCCAGATAATCAGTTTTAGTGATGTTGGTTGAGGAGTGAATATCAGCCAGGACACCGGGGAGAACGCCCCTGCTCTTCTTCGAGATAGTGCCCTGGCATCTTTTACATCCACCTGAGAGGGCAGTCGTTTAGTGTCTCATCCGAAAGATGGCACCTCTGACAGTGCAGCACTCCCTCAGTACTGCACTGGGACTATCGGCCTGAATTATGCGCTCAAGTCTCTGGAGTGGGACTTGAACCCACGACCTTCTGACTCAGAGGTGAGAGTGCCGCCCACATCCGCTGCAGCGTGCCTCATGGAATCCACCCAGTGTCTGGCGATGATGAACTTAGGCCACCCCCCACCCCCCAATGACAACTTAAAGGGAGTTTGAATGAAAAGCTTTATTTTCCCCCCTCAGACTGTCACCCGTCGCCTCCTAAGGGCACCGACACGCGTTGGCGTACGGTTCCACAAGCCCAGGCGGCCCTCCGGTGCCATTTGTCTGAGGCTTGACAGTGAACGCCGGCGGGCTGCTCGACTATGGCAGATGTTGCAGCTGCGCCTGACCCTAAAATTCTCTACAAAAATAAAAGAGAAAGAAAACGCTAACCTTCGCGCTAGCACAGATCTGAAAACCTATGGTGTACCTGATTTGACAACCCACGTTAGGGTTGCCAACTCTGGTTGGACATATTCCTGGAGGTTTCATCACATGACCGCCGGCCTCCAACAAACCCGCCCAGTCAAACAGCCTTTTCTCCATCTTCAATATTTTTATAACTAATAAATTAGCGTCTTCAAACAAAATGAGAAAAAAAACACACCATTTTTATAATGCCCCTGTCATTTTTCTCCTGGGTTTGCTCATAGGCGCCAGTACGATCCTGGAGGGTTGGCGACCCTATCACATAGTGCATTGCTGTTTCAGCGTGCGACTCGGCGATGCTCTGGAGCCAGGTGTGACGACACGGAAGCCGTCCGATCTTGAACCAACAGAAAAAACAACAGCCCAATTATACTCTGGCTTGGACAGGGAGGCTTTCAAAACGCTATTCCGGGAAATACATAAACGAACAGGTTTATAGAAAGCAGGTTCCCTTAGCCTGCAGTTTTGTTTAGACTTTGACTCCATTGATTTACACGACATTGCTGTAGCCAGACTATAGGAAGTGATTCTTTCTTCTCTTGTGGCGGAGATGAATGCAGCCCAGTCTACTTGGAATCCTAGCCTACGTCAACCTCAGTACATGATGCGTGATAATCACTCTCTGCCAGGCTCTGAGCTCACACAGGTCTCATCTTTTCTATATCATTTTAATCAATAGTAAGCCGCAAATCAGGAAGTGAGTTTTGTCAATGAGTTAGTCATGAGAGAGAGTGAAAGAGCCAGGCCATGACTCATCAGTCTCAACTCATAGAATCATACAGCACAGAAGAAGGCCATTCAGCCCATCGTACCTGTGCCAGATCTCTGAAAGGGCCAACAATTAGTCCCACTCCCCTGCTCTTTCCCCATAGCCCATATTTTTTTCCTTTTCAAGTATTTATCCAATTCCCTCTTGAAAGTTACTAGTGAATCTGCTTCCACCACACTTTCAGGCGATGCATTCCAGATCATAACAACTCGCTGAGTAAAAAAAATTTCTCCTCATCTCCCCGCTGTTTTTTTTGCCAATTATCTTAAATCTGTGTCCTCTGGTTACCGACCTTCCTGCCAGTGGACACAGTTTCTCCTTATTTACTCTATCAAAACCCCTCATATTTTGAACATCTCTATTAAATCTCCCCTTAACCTTCCCTGTTCTCAGGAGAACAATCCCGGCTTCTCCAGTCTCTCCACATAACTGAAGTTCCTCATCCCTGGTACCATTCTAGTAAATCTCCTCTGCACCCTCTCCAAGGCCTTGACATCCTTCCTAAAGTGTGGTACCCAGAATTGGAAATTTCGTTCAAGGATAAATATTGGCCGGGGAGAACTCCCCCTTCTCTTCTTCAAAATAATGCCATAGTATCTTTCACGTCCACCTGAGACACATCTGAAAATTAATTGTTAAGTTAGAGGGTAAATGCACTGATCCTTTTGAGAATGGCTGGGAGATAAGGCCCCAACATTGTAGCACCAGTGCTCCCCATGAGCTCGGCTCCCAGCTCCCTGAGTGGGATTGGTAAATTTATCCAGAAGGTAGTAATCTCACTCAGCGGGTCTGCAAGATGGCTGTCATGGGAAATGGAATAATGCAGCAGCGATGCAGTAATTCACAGCGTGAAGCAATTTGACAGCATCATATGATGTTGTATGTCCTTTACTTTCTTTCAGGTTGGGACTGAGGCACGTTACTGGGCGGAGTAGAGGGAGCTTTTCTCTGCATGTAACCCCTCCCTATCTCTGTAACCTCTTCCAGCCCTGCAACCCTCTAAGATCTCTGCATTCCTCCAATTCTGGCCTCTTGCGCATTCCTGATTTCCTTCGCCCCATCATTGGCGGCCATGCCTTCGGTCATCTAGGACCTAAGCTTTGGAATTCCCTCCCTAAACCTCTCTACCTCTCTCTCCTCCTTTAAGATGCTCCTTAAAACCTATCTCTTCGACCAAGCTTTGGTCACCTGTCCTAATATCTCCTTCTTTGGCTCGGTGTCGATTTTTGTCTGGTTACGCTCCTGTGAAGCACTTCAGGACGCCTCACTACGTTGAAGGCACTATATAAATGCAAGTTGTTGTCATGCTATGCCTGACCTGGGAGTGCTTGAAGTTGACACCGGATGCCTGAAATGGGAAAGTGACCCATTCCGCAGAGCTAAATTCTGAACCTAGCTCACTCTCCACTTGTCCTTGGCATCCTTGATGCTGATGCTGGGAGCAGGCCATGCAAATGTTTCCCATTCCCATATCACTCTCAACCCAAGTAGCACAGAATACGCACACAGAGGATGAAACCCTCTTGCCAATGCATGGTGACCAGAAACTTTCCCTTTGTTGGGTTTTCCATAGTGGGACCTGCCCACTTTACTTTACAGCAGTCCATCACCAGTAGCACTGCTACACCTGTAAATGTCTCACAGATCACTGTTCTTTACTCCCAGTCAATTTAGACACATTTGTATATGTCCAACTGCTCTGAAACAAGTCGTACCCTGTGATTACACAGGAATTTACTATGACTGGTTCCATCTCACTGTTTCTGGCTTGATTCTTTCTGTTTGTTTTTATTTGTGCTCATCAAGGTAAGTGTTCTGTGAATGGAACACTTTTGAACTTCCTGATTACTAGCAAAAAGTAAAAGCACAAGGAATTGGAGGTAACCCCGTGACGTGAGTCGGTAATTGGTTGGGAGGTAGGAGGCAGAGAGTAGGGATAAAGAGAATGTACTCTGAGTGGTGGGGTGTGACAAGTGATGTCCCTCAGGGACCTGTACTGGGGCCGTAACTTTTCACCGTATATATAATGACTCGGGAAAGAAAATCGTGCAGAGTGTAAAACGGGCAACCGATTCGCTATCGCCTGTTTTGCGCTGCCGCCCGTTAGATTGAGGCATTGGCCAGATAAGCGGTGGAATCTTTTGCGGCCCTATATTCCTGTTCTTATGCAGTCGACACACAGGCGACTTGACAAATTGGGGCTGATTTGGTTAGAACAGAGGAGATTCGATAGAGGTGTTTAAAATGACGAGGGGAAGGGCCAGTGTATATAGAAGCAGACTTATTCCAGTGATTGAGGGGTCTAGAATGAGGGCGTATAGATATAAGAAAGAACTGGCAAGTCTATAGTGTCTTTCATGTCTCAGGGCGTCCCAATGCCCTGCACAGTCGATGAAGTATTTTTGAAAGATAGACACTATTGTAAGGGAATGTGGCAGCCAATTTGTGCACAGCAAGGTCCCACAGAGAAAGAAGATTAAAAGTAGGAGAGTTAGGACTGAGAGCAGGAGAAACCTTTCTTATGGAGGGTTATGAAGCTGTGGAATGTGGAATGATTTCGTAATTGAAGCAGAGACCGTATTAACATTTAAGAATAGGTTTGATAGTTGCTCGAAGGAGAGGGGGATAAAGGAACATGGGAACAGGCCGGGCACATGGGATTAGGACTACTGCTCGTGTGGAGGATAAACCCCAACATGGACTTGTTGGGCCGAATGGCCTCTTTCTATGTAGGCACAGAGAAATGTGAAGTTGTAAATTTTTGGGACAAGAACAGTGACTGGAAGTACAGCCTAATCGGTAAGATTCATAGCAGAGTGGAGAAACAGGGTGATCCAGGAGTGCAGTTACATCGATCATTAAAGGTGGGAGTACATATACAGAAGGCCATGAAAAGGCAAATGGGCTTTATACACAGGTGCGTTGAATAATAAAAGCAAGGCAGTGATGTTAAACTTGTACAGGATATTGGTTCGGCCACAGTTGGAGTAATGCACAAAGTTCTGGACATCCCGTGATAGGCCATGGAAAGGGTACAGCAAAGAGTCACCAGGAATGATACCAGGATTGAAAGGTTATGGTTTGAAGAAAGGCTTAAAAAATTGGAGCTTTTATTGTTGGAGTGGAGAAATTAGGAGGGGATCTAACAGAAGTTTTCAAAGTTACGAAAGGTTTAGAGAGGGTTATTTCCACTGGTTGCGAATTAGTAACAAGGAGATATAAACTCAGATTGTCACTAGAAAGATGGAGGGTTATTGGAGCAAGGATTGCTTTACCACAAGTGGCTCCTAAGGCCGATACAGCAACATTATTTAAAAGGAAATTGGATAGGTATTTGAAAAGGAAGAATGTAAAGGGATACAGAAAAAGGACATGGAAATGGGATTAGAGCAGACAGCACCAGTCGAAGAGAAAGTCTTCATCAGAATCCAGTTACGAGCACCATACAGTTGGATTAACTGGATATAGGCCGCATGCAATGTGCTTTTCACAGCTCAGTGGTAGAACTCTTATCTCTGAGTCAGCAGGTCACGGGTTCAAGTGCCACTCCAGGGATTTGAGCACGTAATCCAAGCTGATACTCCAGGGGAGTGCTGCACTGTTGGAGGTGCCATCTCTTGGATGAGACACGAATCCAAGGCCCTGTCTGGCCTCTCAGATCCTCTGGCACTTTTTGAAGAAGAGCAGGGGAGTTCTTCTGCTCTGTTAGCCAACATTATCCCTCAACCAGAACCACCAATAACTGGCCATTTATCTTGTTGCTGTTTGTAGGACCCTGCTGTGTGAAAATTGGCTGCTTTACAACAATGACCACACTTCAAAAAAAAATACCTCATTGAGTTGAAGCGCTTTGGGACGTCCAAAGATCATGAAAGCGGCTATAGAAATGCAAGTTCCTTCTTGTGTTGTGGCATGGAGTGTGTTTGTGGCAATAGAGTGGACACAGATTCACAAACAGCCCCCACAAATTAGTGTTAATTTTTAATTCAAAGAACATGCATTTATGTGGCATCTTTCACAGCCTCACTGCTGTAATGTAGCAACTGTGGCAGCCAATTTGCACACAGCAATCTCCCACAAACAGCAGTGTAATAATGACCAGATAATCTGTTTCACAGTGATGTTGGTTGAGGGGTAAATATTGACCAGGACACTGGGGAGAACTCCCCTGCTCATCCTGCTGTGGGATCCTTTACATCCATGTGAGAGGACAGACAGAGCCTCGGTTGAACGTCTCATTCCAAAGACGGCACCTCTGACAATGCTCCCTCAGTACTGCACTGGACTGTCAGCCTCCATTACGTGCTGAAGTCCCTGCGGTGAAAACTTGAATCCACAACCTCCCGACTCAGAGGCGAGAGAGCTACCAACTGAGCCAAAGCTGACACTCACAAGGGTCAACAATGTGAGAAACATGAATCATCACCCCACCCCCCCGCCCCACCCCCACCCCCTCCCGGTTCAGTAGGGCATGAACGTCAGAAGTCGGGAGGTGAGGCGTGCACTGTAGCTGACCAGTGAATGCGTGATGCACTCACTGGTTCAATCCCCAGCACGGACGTCCCTCACCAATCACTCCCTCGCAGAAAAAAAAACACAAGACATTGTAATTCATAGCAACGTCTGGTGAAGCAGGCCAAAAATGTGAGTAACTTTTCTACTAGAAATTAATTGCTGGCATTTTCATTTGTTGGCAATGGATCATTGGGAAAGTAAATGGAGAAGGCCAGGAATTAAGCCAAGTGGAATTCTGTGTCATTTCCAAGCAAATGCATGATGAAATTATCCCTCACTCCGACCACCAAACTTTAGTCTGGAGACGATACCTGGGCCCGTGTCCAGCCCTCCCGATTGCAGCTGCACAATCGCTTGCTCCGAATTCAGGGTACAGCAGGTGGAACCATCTCCACGGTTACGCTGAAATAGGGGACTTGTTCAAAGCCATCGAGAACGGGAACCGAGGCTCAAAAGTCAAGTCCTGACTGTTGGGATGAGGGCACGCACTTCCTACCGGCTCGAAGACCTTTGAGTGAAGTTTTAATCACCCCTCTGCTCGCTGACCTACATTGGCTCCCAGTCCGGCAATGCCTCAATTTAAAAATTCTCTTCCTTGATTTCAAATCCCTCCATGGCCTCGCCCCTCCCTATCTCTGTAACCTCCTCCAGCCCTGCAACCCTCTGAGATCTCTGCGCTCCTCCAATTCTGGCCTTTTACGCATCCCTGATTTTAATCGCTCCACCATTGGCGGCTGTGCGTTCAGCTCCTGAGGCCCGAAGCTCTGGAATTCCCTCCCTAAATCTCTCCGCCTCTCTACCTCTCTCTCGTCCTTTAAGATGCATCTTAAAACTTATCTCTTTGACTAAGGTGTTAGTCACCTGTCCTAGTATCTCCTTACGTGGCTCAGTGTCAAATTTTGTCTGATTACGCTCCTGTGAAGCACCTTGGGACGTTTTACTATGTTAAAGGTGCTATATAAATGAAAGTTGTTGTTGTGACCCTGGGAGTTGTTAGTGGGAAGCAATGCACAGGGTTTATAGAATTTGAACCGTTAAAATAATTCTAATACAACTGTCCTGCTCACTCAGCAAAACAAAAGGTCACAGAGGTAAGTCCGTATGATGGAGTCCATTCAGCCCATCAAGCTCACCTTTCCATAGAAACCTAGGGATGGATTTTCCACTGCTATCCCGCCCTAAATTGGATGGGATAGCACGGGGAAAGAGAGCAAGATTGTGGGGCTGAGGCCTACAGATACCTGACCTGAAGTACCCAGCCTGTCAGACTGTTAATCAGCCTGCGAATCCTCCCACTACCTCATTCTATTCTCCAAGGGGGAAGTGTGCGAAGATATGACCACCAGGAAGACCGATACAGGCCAAACTGGAAAACTAGCAAAAGCTGACCAACGGCTTCAAAAAACCGCCAACACAGCTGCCAAAGAGCTGCCAATTCAAGAAGGTCCCTGACATGTAAAAACAAGTCGTCACACCTGCTTTGTAATTTAAGCTGTAGGTATACTCACCATTCCTCCAATTGAACTGGAAGGAAAAGTCAGTGAAAGCCTGAAGGGCCAGTCCAAATGTTGAAGGCACCAAATTGGTGGGTGCATTCGGATTAATTTTTTATTAAGCACAACTCGTTGATTTTTAATCTTAGAAATCAAAGAGACATTTGGATTTTCAACAGATCAACTAGGATTGCAATTGCGATCACACTTACAGAGTACTGTGCACAGGTTCTGGTCTCCATATTATGAAAAGGATATAGAGGCACTGGAGAAGGTGCAAAAAAGATTTACTAGGATGATAGCAGAACTGAGAGGATATGGGGAGGGTTTAAACTAATGTGGCAGGGGGATGGGAACCGATGCAGGAAGTCAGTGGGAAGTAAAGTGGTGACAGAAACAAAAGGCAGTAAGGGAGAGTGTACAGAACATGACCGGATAGATGGTCTGAGAAAGCAGGGCAAAGACCAAGGGAAGTCTAGATTAAACTGCATTTATTTCAATGCAAGAAGTCTGATGGGCAAGGCAGATGAACTCAGGGCATGGATGGGTACATGGGACTGGGATGTTATAGCTATTACTGAAACATGGCTAAGGGAGGGGCAGGACTGGCAGCTCAATGTTCCAGGGTACAGATGCTATAGGAAAGATAGAGCAGGAGGTAAGAGAGGAGGGGGAGTTGCGTTCTTGATTAGGGAGAACATCACGGCAGTAGTGAGAGGGGATATATCCGAGGGTTCGCCCACTGAGTCTATATGGGTAGAACTGAAAAATAAGAAGGGAGAGATCACTTTGATAGGATTGTACTACAGACCCCCAAATAGTCAACGGGAAATTGAGGAGCAAATATGTAAGGAGATTACAGACAGCTGCAAGAAAAATAGGGTGGTAATAGTAGGGGACTTTAACTTTCCCAACATTGACTGGGACAGCCATAGCATTAGGGGCTTGGATGGAGAGAAATTTGTTGAGTGTATTCAGGAGGAATTTCTCATTCAGTATGTGGATGGCCCGACTAGAGAAGGGGCAAAACTTGACCTCCTCTTGGGAAATAAGGAAGGGCAGGTGACAGAAGTGTTAGTGAGGGATCACTTTGGGACCAGTGATCATAATTCCATTAGTTTTAAGATAGCTATGGAGAAGGATAGGTCTGGCCCAAAAGTTAAAATTCTAAATTGGGGAAAGGTCAATTTTGATGGTATTAGACAGGAACTTTCAGAAGTTGATTGGGAGAGTCTGTTGGCAGGCAAAGGGACGTCTGGTAAGTGGGAGGCTTTCAAAAGTGTGTTAACCAGGGTTCAGAGTAAGCACATTCCTTATAAAGTGAAGGGCAAGGCTGGTAGAAGTAGGGAACCTTGGATGACTCGAGAGATTGAGGTCCTAGTCAAAAAGAAGAAGGAGGCATATGACATGCATAGGCAGCTGGGATCAAGTGGATCCCTTGAAGAGTATAGAGATTGCCGGAGTAGAGTTAAGAGAGAAATCAGGAGGGCAAAAAGGGGACATGAGATTGCTTTGGCAGATAAGGCAAAGGAGAATCCAAAGAGCTTCTACAAATACATAAAGGGCAAAAGAGTAACTAGGGAGAGAGAAGGGCCTCTTAAGGATCAACAAGGTCATCTATGTGCGGAACCACAAGAGATGGGTGAGATCCTAAATGAATATTTCACATCGGTATTTATGGTTGAGAAAGGCATGGATGTTAGGGAACTTGGGGAAATAAATAGTGATGTCTTGAGGAGTGTACATATTACAGAGAGGGAGGTGCTGGAAGTCTTAACGCGCATCAAGGTAGATAAATCTCCGGGACCTGATGAAATGTATCCCAGGACGTTATGGGAGGTTAGGGAGGAAATTGCGGGTCCCCTAGCAGAGATATTTGAATCATCGACAGCTACAGGTGAGGTGCCTGAAGACTGGAGGGTAGCAAATGTTGTGCCTTTGTTTAAGAAGGGCGGCATGGAAAAGCCTGGGAACTACAGACCAGTGAGCCTGACATCTGTAGTGGGTAAGTTGTTAGAGGGTATTCTGAGAGACAGGATCTACAGGCATTTGGAGAGGCAGGGACAAATTAGGAACAGTCAGCATGGTTTTGTGAGAGGAAAATCATGTCTCACGAATTTGATTGAGTTTTTTGAAGGGGTAACCAAGAAGATAGATGAGGGCTGTGCAGTAGACGTGGTCTACATGGACTTCAGCAAAGCCTTTGGCAAGGTACCGCATGGTAGGTTGTTACATAAGGTTAAATCTCACGGGATCCAAGGTGAGGTAGCCAATTGGACACAAAATTGGATTGACGACAGAAGACAGAGGGTGGTTGTAGAGGGTTGTTTTTCAAACTGGAGGCCTGTGACCAGCGGTGTGCCTCAGGGATCGGTGCTGGGTCCTCTGTTATTTGTTATTTATATTAATGATTTGGATGAGAATTTAGGAGGCATGGTTAGTAAGTTTGCAGATGACACCAAGATTGGTGGCATTGTGGACAGTGAAGAAGGTTATCGAGGATTGCAACGGGATCTTGATAAATTTGGCCAGTGGGCCGATGAATGGCAGATGGAGTTTAATTTAGATAAATGTGAGGTGATGCATTTTGGTAGATCGAATCGGGCCAGGACCTACTCCGTTAATGGTAGGGCGTTGGGGAGAGTTATAGAACAAAGAGATCTAGGAGTACAGGTTCATAGCTCCTTGAAAGTGGAGTCACAGGTGGATAGGGTGGTGAAGAAGGCATTCGGCATGCTTGGTTTCATTGGTCAGAACATTGAATACAGGAGTTGGGATGTCTTGTTGAAGTTGTACAAGACATTAGTAAGGCCACAGTTGGAATACTGTGTACAGTTCTGGTCACCCTATTATAGAAAGGATATTATTAAACTAGAAAGAGTGGAGAAAAGATTTACTAGGATGCTACTGGGACTTGATGGATTGACTTATAGGGAGAGGTTGGATAGACTGAGACTTTTTTCCCTGGAGAGTAGGAGGTTAAGGGGTGATCTTATAGAAGTCTATAAAATAATGAGGGGCATAGATAAGGTAGATAGTCAAAATCTTTTCCCAAAGGTAGGGGAGTCTATAACGAGGGGGCATAGATTTAAGGTGAGAGGGGAGAGGTACAAAAGGGTCCAGAGGGGCAATTTTTTCACTCAAAGGGTGGTGAGTGTCTGGAACGAGCTGCCAGAGGCAGTAGTAGAGGCGGGTACAATTTTGTCTTTTAAAAAGCATTTGGACAGTTACATGGGTAAGATGGGTATAGAGGGATATGGGGCAAGTGCAGGCAATTGGGACTAGCTTAGTGGTATAAACTGGGCGACATGGACATGTTGGGCCGAAGGGCCTGTTTCCATGTTGTAAACTTCTATGATTCTATGATTCTATGATATATCTATCAGGAAAGACTGAACAGGCTGGGGCTCTTTTCTCTAGAAAAGAGAAGGCTGAGGGGTGACCTGATAGACGTCTTTAAAATTATGAAGTGGTTCAATAGGGTCGACGTAGAGAAAATGTTTCCACGTGTGGGGGGTGTCCAAAACTAGGGGCCATAAATATAAAATAGTCACCAATAAATCCAATAAGGAACTCAGGAGAAACTTTGTTACTCAGAGAGTGGTTCGAATGTGAAACTCACTACCACAAGGATTGGTTGAGGCGAATAGCATAGATGCATTTAAGGGGATTTGAGAGCTGCCTTCCCATTGGCAGCTCTGTGCCTTCCTTCCAACTGCCACCCTCACACTCACGTCTGCAGAGAGAAGGGAGTAAGCTTATGATGATGAGAAAGAAAGAAAGACAGGCCTGCATTTGTATAGCGCCTTTCACAACCTCAGGACATCCCAAAGTGCTTTACAGCCAATGAAGCACTTTTGAAGTGTACTCAATTTGTAATGTAGGAATGTGACAGCCAACTTGCGCACAGAAAGGTCCCACAAACAGCAATGAGATAATGACCAGGTCATTTGTTTTTAGATGCTGTTTGAGGGAAAAATATTGGCCAGGACACCAGGGAGAGCTCCCTTGTTCTTTTTCAAAATAGTATCATGGGATCTTTTACGTCCACCTGAGAGGGCAGACTTGGTTTAACATCTCATCTGAAAGACAGCACCTCCAACAGTGCAGCACTCCCTCAGTATTGCATTGAAGTGTTTATCTTGATTTTGTATTTAAGTTGCTGGAGTGGGCCTTGAACCCACAACTTTTCTGATTCAGAGGCAAGAGTGCTACCAACTGAGCCACGGCTCATAGAAGTGAAAGGGCCTCACTTTGGCAGATGTAGTGCCGGTGAAAACTCCTCTCCCCAACAAGCGCTGTGCCAGATGATGCTTCTAATGCCATCGCTACGGTATGTGAACGCCTGACAGGATTGGCCGGGAGTCTCCAGGAATTGAAGATTAATCTCCTGGACACCGCTGCGAGCAAAACCCAGGAGAAAAATCATAGGGGCGTCAAAAAAAATTGTGTTTTTTTTTCTCATTTTCTTTGAACACTTTCATTTATTTGTGATAAAAATAGTGGAGACAGGGAAAAAGGCTGTTTGACTGACAGTGAAGAATCATTCAATTTGGTAACGAAGAGTCTTTTCGCTTCCTAATTGGCATGGGGAGGCGGGGCACTGTGAGGATGGACGTGTCAGGCGACCAATGACAGGAGCGTGGGGGCGGGGCAGTTGGAGGCAGGAGGTCATGTGACAAAACCTCCTGGAATACATTCAACCAGAGTTGGCAACCCGACTGACTGTGCCGGACGATTCTTCAGAAGTGCCCCCAACCATGGCATCTTAGGCTTCGGGTGGCACCGCACAAAAGGACCATACTAGGGCGGTGGCGATCTACCAAAATTGTCCGCACCCACCAAGATGCCACCAAACATTTCCACCACTTCCCTTTGATTGCCCCGTTTCCTTTTAAATCTGACCGTCCTTTATCCGTTACTCGTATTCTCCCTGAAGCCACTTGAGCCTGACACTTGTCTGCTGCAGAGAATTAGGTACTTGAGAATTGAGTGCTATTTGCATTCATTGAATCATAGAATGGTTACAGCAAGAAGACCACAGAAGAAGACCATTCGGCCCGTCGAGCCTGTGCCGGCTCTTTGTAAGAGCAATCCAGTTAGTCCCACTCCCCCACTCTTTCCCCGTAGCCCGGCAAATTTTTTCCCTTCAAGTATTTATCCAATTCCTTTTTGAAAGCCATGATTGAATCTGCTTCCACCGCCCTTTCAGGCAGCGCATCCCAGATCATAACTGCTCGCTGCAGAAAAAAGTTTTTCCTCGTGTCGCCTTTGGTTGTTTTGCCGATCACCCTTAAATCTGTGTCCTCTGGTTCTCGACCCTTGCACCAATGGGAACAGTTTCTCTTTATTTACTTTATCTAAACCCATCATGATTTTGATCACTTCGATCAAATGTCCCCTTAACCTGCCCTGCTCTAAACAGAACAAGCCCGGTTTCTCCAGTCTCTCCACATAACTGAAGTCCCCCATCCCTGGAATCATTCTGGTAAATCTTTTCTGCACCCTAGGAACATAGGAACATAGGAACAGGAGGAGGCCATTCAGCCCCTCGTGCCTGCTCCGCCATTTGATAAGATCATGGCTGATCTGTGATCTCACTCCATATACCTGCCTTTGGCCCATATCTCTAAGGCCTTCGCATCCTTCCTAAAATGTGGCGCCCAGTTCCAAACCGGTTCGAAGCGGACCTGTAGCTGAAACTCGGGTCCCCCCTGCCTTTAGGAGGGGAGGCAAGCAAACTGGGACAAAACAATAAAGACCCAAGGCTGTATTGTGAACTTGGCAGAGTCACGCGGGGGACATTATTAAACGATGGACGTGAAGCACATAAAATATACATTGCAGCTGTTAGCAGATGAAGGGCCGAGAAGAAAACTTCAATCTGGAGCATTCTGCACATCGCTGACACCATCAGCATTTAACATATTTTTCTTGAGTTTTAGCCAAGTCGCGGATGACAGAAGCAATCTCTCCTTGACCCGGTAAGAACAGCGTTACATTAACTCCTTACAGGTTTGAAAGGAAAAGGACTCGTTTGACTTTTTGAAAGAACATTCCCCCTCCGATTTCTTTCCCCCATTTGCCCCCTGAGGGCGGCTCCGCAGGCCGCGGCTGAAGTCGAAAAGACTTTGTGTTTATGTAACACCTCTCAGATACATCCTAGAGAACTGCGCTTGCACAGACACTCTCACCTCCTCTGAGTTAGAAGGTTGTGGGTTCAAGTCCCACTCTAGAGGCTTGAGCACATGATCTAGGCCGACACTCCAATGCAGTACTGAGGGAGTGCTACACTGTCAGAAGGTGGTGTCTGTTGGGTGAGATGTTAAACCGAGGTCCTGTCTGCCCTCTCAGGTTGATGTAATAGAAGAGCAGGGGAGTTCTCCCCGGTGTCCTGACCAATATTTATCCCTCAACCAACATCACTGAAACAGATTATCTGGTCATTTATCACATTGCTTTTTGTGGGAGCTTGCTGTGCGCAAATTGGCTGCCGCGTTTCCTACATTACAACAGTGAGTACACTTCAAAAAGCACTTCATTGTCTGTGGGACGTCCTGAGGTCCTGAAAGGAACTACAGAAAGGTAAGTCTTTCTCTCAAAATAGAGCAGCAGAATTGGTGGTGACATTTTATTCCAAGCCTATCGTGTTCATTTGCTCTTGGCGACACACGTAGGTGAAATACATGCCAGCAGCTACAATGACCAGCAGTTACCTCAGAGGGCTGGTTAAAAGAGTATATATATATGTGTGCGTGTGTGTGCTCACGTTTTTGTGTCTTATTCCTCATTCAAATAATTATCACTGTGTGCAAGCCCGTTCTGGGAGTGGCGTGGGAAATTAATTTTGCAAGACAAATTCTCACAACGGTTTCATCAGAAACCTTAGTATTGCATCAGGTGAAGTGAGAAGGTAAGCCAGCAGGTAGGACCTGTTTCCAGGCACCGTGACCTTCAGGCCCGTGTCCAAGGCTCCAGTGGGACTGATAGTAGAGAGAGAAAAAAAATCCCACACGGTGTTACCTGTTTCCAGTGAAGAATTAAAAGGGGTTGTCACCTGCTTCTCGAATTTCTCCCTCTCTTATTACATGAGGATTGCATCGGCCTTAAAGGGACATTAACGAGAAAAAGAACCTCTGCCTCACAGTAATGAGGGGACTCAAATTTAAGGCGAGCATCAAAGGGGAGGTTGGGGGGGGGGGAGTGCGAAATTATTTCTACAGAAAGCGGTTAGAAAATGTGAGATTTTCTGGCACAAACTACTGTTAAAGGAGTGGCCATAAATTCTTTTAAAAGAAAATTAGAATCATAAAACAATGCAGCACAGATGGAAGCCATTCGGCCCATCTTGCCGGCTCTTTGAAAGAGCTATCCAATTAGTCCCACTTCGCCCCCCCCCCCCCCACTCTTTCCCCATAGCCTTGCAAATTTTTCCTTTTCAAGTATTTATCCAATTCCCTTTAGAAGCATTGAATCTGCTTCCACCAGTCGCTAAAGAAAGAAGAAATGTTAAAGGGTTTGGGGAGCAAACAGAAGAGTGCGATTAGACTAGTTGGGTCATGTGGAGAAAAACACGTACAGACTTGATGGGCTGAATGGCCTGTGTCAAGAAAGGAGATTTATGTCGCTTTCACGTCCACAGGACATCCCAAAGTGCTTTACAACCAATGAAGTACTTTTGACCTGGAGTCACTGTTGTAGAGTAGGCAGCCTGGTGACCGTTTTAACAGGAATTTTAGGTAAGTTCATTAACCAGCCGCATTTCCAGAGGAAATTAAAATACCTTCCAGCCAGCCCTGAAAAGTGCTAGTCGCGGCTTAGTTGGTAGCACTCTCCCCTTTGAGTCAGAAGGTCATGGGTTCAAGTCTCACATCGAGATGCTTGAGCACATAATCCAGGCTGACACTTCAGCACAGTACTGAGGGAGTGCTGCACTGTCGGAGGTGCTGTCTTTCGGATGAGACATTAAACTGTGGCCCCGTCTGCCCTCTCAGGTGCACTGTTTCGAAGAAGAGCAGGGGAGTTCTCCCCAGTGTCCTGGCCAATGTTGATCCCTCAACCAACATCACTAAAAACAGATCATCTGGTCATTATCAGATTGCTTTGTGGGGTCTTGCTGTGCACAAAATGGCTGCTGTGTTTCCTACACTTTAAAACATACCTCATTGGCTATGAAGTGCTTTGAGATGTCATGAGAGGCACTGTATAAATACAAGTCCTTTCTTCTTTCTATTAACCAAAGGCTGGCTGAAGGAATGTTACCCATCCTCCTTTAAGGCCCGAGACCTCATTTTCCAAAATTCTATAAATTATCGAACAGTTCCCGCAGATTGGAGTGTGGAAAATGTAACCCCACTATTTAAAAAAGGAGGGAGAGAGAAAACAGGGAATTACAGACTGGTTAGCCTAACATCAGTATTAGGGAAAACGCTAGAGTCGATTAAAGGATGTGATAATAGAACACTTAGAAAATATCAACGGGATTAGACAAAGTCAACATGGATTTATGAAAGGGGAATCATGTTTGACAAACCTACTGGAGTTTTTTTGAGGATGTAACTGGTAGAATAGATAAGGGAGAACCAGTGGATGTGGTTTGTTTGGATTTTCAGAAGGCCTTTGATAAAGTCCCACAGAAGAGGTTAGTGTACAACATTAAAGCACATGGGATTGGTGGTAATATACTGGCATGGATTGAAAATTGGTTAACAGACAGGAAACAGAGAGTAGGAATAAATGGGTCTTTTTCGGGGTGGCAGGCAGTGACTAGTGGGGTACCGCAGGGATCAGTGCTTGGGCCCCAGCTATTCACAATATATATCAATGATTTGGATGAGGGAACCAAATGTCATATTTCCAAGTTTGCTGATGACACGAAACTAGGTGGGATCGTGAGTTGAGGAGGATGCAAAGAGGCTTCAAGGCAATTTAGACAAGTTGAATGAGTGGGCAAATACATGGCAGATGCAGTATAATGTGGATAAATGTGAAGTTATCCACTTCGGAAGGAAAAACAGAAAGGCAGAGTATTATTTAAATGGTGATAGATTGGGAAATGTTGATGTACAAAGGGACCTGGGTGTCCTTGTACACCAGTCACTGAAGGCAAACATGCAGGTGCAGCAAGCAGTTAGGAAGGCAAATGGTATGTTGGCCTTCATTGCAAGAGGATTTGAGTACAGGAGCAAGGATGTCTTACTGCAGTTATACAGGGCCTTGGTGAGACCACACCTGGAGTATTGTGTGCAGTTTTGGTCTCCTTACCTAAGAAAGGACATACTTGCCATAGAGGGAGTGCAGCGAAGGTTCACCAGACTGATTCCTGGGATGGCAGGACTGTCGTATGAGGAGAGATTGGGTCGACTCAGACTGTATTCACTCGAGTTTAGAAGAATGAGAGGAGATCTCATTGAAACACATAAAATACTGACAGGGCTAGACAGACTGGATGCAGGGAGGATGTTTCCCCTGGCTGGGGGGGGTCCAGAACGAGGGGGTCACAGTCTCAGGATACAGGGTAGGACATTTAGGACTGAGATGAGGAGAAATTTCTTCACTCAGAGGGTGGTGAACCTGTGGAATTCTCTACCACAGAAGGCTGTGGAGGCCAAGTCACTGAATATATTTAAGAAGGAGCTAGATAGATTTCTAGACACAGAAGGCATCAAGGGGTATGTGGAGAGAGCGGGAATATGGTATTGAGATAGAGGATCAGCCATGATCATATTGAATGGCGGAGCAGGCTCGAAGGGCCGAATGGCCTACTCCTGCTCCTATTTTCTATGTTTCTGTGACCAGGAGTGTGTAATGCTGCATGCGGAGTTGGGCCTTTCGCACAGGGCTCTCACTGACTACCCAGCAATGGTGATACCCATTTGGCAGCTGAGTAGACCGGAGGTCACGATGGCGAGTCTCGAGGGGATTGTTTGTGTGGGAACTTCATGGGGACAGGGAGTTTAAACCAGGGTTTCTCCCTTCTAACTAGAAAACCCAAGACTTAATCAGTGGACCACACACAAGCCCACAATTCATGACACGAAGCACAGAAAGGTTGATTTGTGACGTTTAGAATAATGGTCTCGCTCTCTAATCATCTGATCCCTCCCCCTTCCCACTGCTCCAGTCTTGGTGTCCAAACTCCTCGATGAATCTGTGGGTAAATGCATCACTTAAAGAAAGAACTAATTTAAATTGCACCTTTCACATCTTCAGGCTGCCCCAAACCGCTTCCTAATCAACCCTTGGAAGCGTGACGCTGGGCCAGACAGACTAAGGGTTCTAGTTTTGCCCTCCACCCTCTGTTCTGCTCTGCGTTAACTGATCTCAGCCAGGGCAGCAATAGGGGTGAGGCGGGGGTGGGGGGGAGGGGTTGTACAATTGGCCTCAGTGTCCTCCATGCCCAGGAGGTAGGGAGTTGGGGGGGGGGTTGGTGGAGGAAATCAGCCAGGCTTGCTGTTCTCGGTCCCTATGTGATAGGATTGGGATCGAATGTGATGCCTTCTGTGGTCGAACAGCCTGCCAACACGTGGGTGAGGTCTGCGTGAGGGCAACTGGCATCTTTGGGAGCATCCCCCAGCAAGGAATCAGCAGCATGAGGAGAGAAAGAGAGGAGAAAATATTCGACATTTACTGGTTGTTTATACGAATAATATGGAAATCCACGATCAGGCGATACATTTCCTGACAAACCAGCTCCAACACAATCCCATTGTCTGCCAGTGATGGGCCCCAGGCAATTGCACGATTGCTTTCTTTTGACTTTTTTTACATTAAGTAATATTTTAGTGATTCATATCTTACTCAGATCCGCATTTTAATAATTGGAGATTAGGATTTTCCGCATAATTTAGCGGCCATGCAGAAAAATGCAACCAATGATATAAAGATCCCATGAGCTGCCAATTTTCCATGTAGATTTAATTAATAACTATACTTTACAACTGCCAGCATCAAGTTCAACGACTCAGTTCTGGTTAGATGTTTGCAGTGTCTCAGCTAACTGCAAAACTCTCTTTATCTCTCTGTCTCTCGGCACGTTTTGTCTCTGCCTCCCTGGGTCTGTCTACTGTCTGTCTATCTGTCCACCTCTGCAGTTTTGCCTCTATTTATTTCTCTATCTGTCTGTGACTTCTGTATCTTCCTCTGTCTCTCTCTGAAACCCTCATCCATGCCTTTGTTACCTCTACACTTGACTATTCCAATGCTCTCCTGGCCGATCTCCCATCTTCCTACCTCCATAAACTTGAGCTCATCAAAAACTCTGCTGCCCGTATCCTAACTCACACCAAGTCCCATTCACCCATCACCCCTGTGCTCACTGACCTACATTGACTCCCGGTCCGGCAGCGCCTCAATTTTGAAATTCTCATCCTTGATTTCAAATCCCTCCATGGCCTCTCCCCTCCCTGTCACTATAACCTCCTCCAGCCCTACAACCCTCCGAGATCTCCGCGCTCCTTCAATTCTGGCCTCTTGCGCATCCCTGTTTTTAATGCATTCAGGCCATGCCTTCAGCTGGCTAGGCCCTAAGCTCTGGAATTCCCTCCCTAAACCTCTCCGCCTCTCCACCTCTCTCTCCTCCTTTAAGAAGCTCTTTAAAACCTACCTCTTTGACGAAAGTTTTGGTCACCTGTCCTAATATCTCCTTAGGTGGCTTGATGCCAAACTTAGTTTGATAATCGCTGCTGTAAAGCGCCTCGGGATGTTTTACTATGTTAAAGGCGCTATATAAATGCAGGTTGTTGTTGGTGTTGTCTGATTCCTGTATCTTTCTCTCTTTCTCTATCCGATGCTTGTATCTTCCTCTCGTTCTGTGTCTGTCTCCTGTATCCTATTATCTGTCTCTGTCTGTCTCCTGCATCTTTCTCTGTCTCTGTCTGTCTCCTGCACCTTTCTCTGTCTCTGTCTGACTCCTGTATCCTATTATCTGTCTCTGTCTGTCTCCTGCACCTTTCTCTATCTCTGTCTGTCTCCTGCATCTTTCTCTGTCTCTGTCTGACTTCTGTATCCTATTATCTGTCTCTGTCTGTCTCCTGCATCTTTCTCTGTCTCTGTCTGTCTCCTGCACCTTTCTCTGTCTCTGTCTGCCTCCTGCACCTTTCTCTGTCTCTGTCTGACTCCTGTATCCTATTATCTGTCTCTGTCTGTCTCCTGCACCTTTCTCTATCTCTGTCTGTCTCCTGCACCTTTCTCTATCTCTGTCTGTCTCCTGCACCTTTCTCTATCTCTGTCTGTCTCCTGCATCTTTCTCTGTCTCTGTCTGTCTCCTGCACCTTTCTCTATCTCTGTCTGTCTCCTGCATCTTTCTCTGTCTCTGTCTGACTCCTGTATCCTATTATCTGTCTCTGTCTGTCTCCTGCACCTTTCTCTATCTCTGTCTGTCTCCTGCATCTTTCTCTGTCTCTGTCTGACTCCTGTATCCTATTATCTGTCTCTGTCTGTCTCCTGCATCTTTCTCTGTCTCTGTCTGTCTCCTGCACCTTTCTCTGTCTCTGTCTGTCTCCTGCACCTTTCTCTATCTCTGTCTGTCTCCTGCATCTTTCTCTGTCTCTGTCTGTCTCCTGCATCTTTCTCTGTCTCTGTCTGTCTCCTGCATCTTTCTCTGTCTCTGTCTGTCTCCTGTATCTCCCTCTCTGTCTGTCCCCTGTATCTTTCTCTCTTTCTCTATCCGATGCTTGTATCTTCCTCTCGTTCTGTGTCTGACTCCTGTATCCTATTATCTGTCTGTGTCTGTCTCCTGTATCTTTCTCTGTCTCTGTCTGTCTCCTGCATCTTTCTCTGTCTCTGTCTCCTGCATCTTTCTCTATCTCTGTCTGCTTCCTGCATCTTTCTCTGTCTGTGTCTGACTCCTGCATCTTTCTCTGTCTCTGTCTGTCTCCTGCATCTTTCTCTGCCTGTGTCTGTCTCCTGCATCTTTCTCTGTCTCTGTCTCCTGCATCTTTCTCTGTCTCTGTCTGTCTCCTGCATCTTTCTCTGTCTCTGTCTGACTCCTGCATCTTTCTCTGTCTCTGTCTCCTGCATCTTTCTCTGTCTCTGTCTCCTGCATCTTTCTCTGTCTCTGTCCGACTCCTGTATCTTCCTTTCAATCTCTGTCTGTCTGCTACATTGCCTTCGTCTGTGACTTTATCTCTGTCTCTATCGACCCGTTTCTTGTCTTTTTGTCCATCTCTCACAATCCCTGGTCGATTCCCCCTTCCCTTGCCCAATGTGTTGTATCACAGTGGCACCCCCCTCAGCCCCTTCCCCACCTGAGATCGTGCGGCTCATCACAGACCGGGGGAACTTCCTGTCCTGTACGTTTACAAAAAATGAGCCTCCGAGAGCTGGGGAAGGAAAGGAGGAGGGGGAGGGAAAATGGAAATGAAAGAAAGCAAAATCAAACGGGGAGCTGCTGAGTGTCTACCAACAGTTTTTCTGCACGTCTGCTCCAGCTGGCTGGAGTGGGAGGCAGCCCCTGGATGATAAAATTGGCTTGATTTATACGTCTTTATAATCAAGCAGACGACAATCTCCAGCTACTAATGCAGTGCTCCTCCTCAAAAAGAGGTCTATCTGGGCCTCCGCTGCCCTCTCAGCAGGTCTCGGCTGACACCAGCATTTGGGAGGCACAAATCTGTTTTAACTCTTTCATCCCTCCCCAGGATATTCCTGACAACCGACCGCCCTCAGCCCTCGCTCCTCCCGTTTCCTTTCTCCCCCCCCTCGCCCCCTAGCGCCCCCCCCCAGACTCCCTCGTTTGAGAAGCCTCGGCCAAGGGCCCAATACATGGCATAGGACTAAGATTGAAAAGAGCAGGAGAGAAGATTAACGAGCCGCAGCGAGGAATAGGAGCAAGAGTAGGCCATACGGCCCCTCGAGCCTACTCTGCCAGTCAATCAGATCATGGCTGATCTTCAGCCTCAACTCCACTTTCCCGCCTGATCCCCATATCCCTTGATTCCCCTAGAGTCCAAAAATCTGTCTATATAAGAAACATAAGAAACATCAGCTGTGAGGCACCGCCGAGCTTGGATTTTCAAATTCTATCAATGATAGGAGGAAGGGAACACTGAAGGAAGGAGATTCCTTTCAGGCGTTGGGAAAGAATGGGGTTGAGTGGGGCATGTGGTGATGGGCCTTGATTTGAACGCAGCGAGGTGGAAAAGACCAGCTGCTCCGTCTAGCCTGCCCCACACTCTGGATGGCTTTACCATCATGACTAGACACTACCCCCGCAGTCATATAATCTCCCGGGAGCTGCAAAAAAAATCAGAAAAAAAAATCCAGGGCCAATTAGAGGGAAGAGAAACTCTGGAAAGTTCCTCTCCGACTCCCTTAGCTGATTGAAAACCAGTCCAGGAGATCACATGGATCGTGCGTACATTAATGGTTAATCTGCTTATCTCCTATATGATGCGATTTCTACCCCAGTTGAGAACCGGTCCAGCTCCCTCTTCTCTGGGAAAAGATGTTCTGCCTAACTTCCAGTCTATTCCTACCTTTGCCTGGTTTGCATATTGGACGATGCATTTGGAGCTTGGGAAAAACTAGAGAAGAAAGCACGGAGGAGCAAATGGGAACAATAGTATCGCCAGTACTGACGGTTATGATGGAAAGCACGGAGGAGCAAATGGGAACAGTAGAATCGCCAGTACTGACGGTTATGATGGAAAGCACAGAGGAGCAAATGGGAACAGTAGAATCGCCAGTACTGACGGTTATGATGGAAAGCACAGAGGAGCAAATGGGAACAGTAGTATCGCCAGTACTGACGGTTATGATGGAAAGCACGAGGTTAGATAAAGAGTCCAATGTGATTGAAACTAATGGAAGGTCATGTGGTGAAAAACATAAGCATGGATCAAGAAAAGGCCATTTGGCCCATCAACCGTACTCCTTCCACAGCCCATGTGCACTCTTTCCCATCATGGGCTCTACTCCATCCATTTAATCTCCTTCCACAGCCTGTGTACACTCTACACTGTCATGGGCTCTACCCACCCATTTAATCTCTGTCCACAGACCCCACATCTCCACTATTCCCCCCTGACCTGCTGTGCTCCACAAGGACATTCTCCCTCCCATCGGTAGCTGAAGGATCATCTCAGCCCATGGAGTACTTGAACATCTCAGTCTATACCTGTCCCTTATTACCACTAATACCATTCACAACTTGATATTCATACAGCTTCTTTTAAAAGGATTTAATCATCTCGGCTTTTTTTCCGGGATTCTGCTCCACGTTTCCACCATTTTGCTAAGTTCCGGGCCTGGGTTTAACGTCTCTTTCGAAAGACGGCGTCTCTGACAGTGCAGCACTCCCTCAGTACTGCACTGGAGCATCAGCCTGCATCGTGTGCTCAAATCTCTGGTGTGGAACCTGAGCCCACGACCTTCTGGCTCAGAGGTGAGAGTGTTACCAACTGAGCCGATTCAGTTCCAATAATACTGATATACTGTCTAAATATATCAAATATGCTTCTATTTATAGACCACTCAATGAATATGGAAACTCCTTATCTAGAATTGATTGGGTAAGTGGAACTGGAACTCCAATGATCCTTGCAAGTTTGAGGGGAAGGATTACTGAGGATGGGGAGGGGGACAGTTTGGGGGTATGATAGTGTACTGGTTATGTTACTGGACTTGTAATCCAGAGGCCTGGGCTAATAATCCAGAGAATGTAGGTTCAAATCCCACCACTTTGAGAATTTGAATTCAGCTGGAAAAAACCTGGAAATAAAAAACTGCTGTCAGTAAAAGTGACTATGAAGTTGTAAAATTCCACCTCATGTCCTTTAGGGAAGGAAACTTTTCATCCTTACCCGGTCTGGCCTAAATTTTTATGGGGCAAGCTTGATGGACCAGCTGGTCTTTTCCTGCCTATCAATTTTGTATGTTTGTATATGTGACTCCAGTCCCACACCAGCAAGCCGGTCAGAAGGTCTATCTCCATCTTCTCAGGGCAACTGGGGCAATAAATTGTGGCCTTGCTAGCGACACCCACATCCCGAGAATGAATTTTTAAAAAAGCATCAATGTTAATTACAGGAACAAGAGTACGAATCCAAGCATAAGGCTGGTGTCAGGACAGGAATACTCTTTGGAATATTCCCAAGGCAGCCACTAAAGGGAGTTCACAGCAGCCCATTTGTGCACAGCAAAATCCCATCGACGGCAATGAGGCGAATGACCAGGTAATCTGCTTTTGGTCGAGGGAGGAGTTTTGGTCAGAGCTCCCTTGCTGTTCTCCGAATAATGCCATGGGATACTTTCCATCCACCTGAGCAGGCAGACTGGCTCTTGGTCAGTGTCTCATCCGAAGGAAGGCATCTCTGAAAGTGCAGCACTCCTTCAGTTCTGCACTGGAGTGTCGGCCTAGATTATGGGCTCAAGTCCTGAAGTAGATTTTACTCTTTGTTGTTCTTGGGGAAGGCTCAGTTCTCTGGGATAGTGAAAGAAAAGAAAGAACTTGTATTTCTATAGCGTCTTTCATGACCTCAGGACATCCCAAAGCGCTTCGCAGCCAATGAAGTACCTTTGAAGTGTAGTCACTGTTGTTATGTAGGAAACATGGCTGCCAATTTGTGCACAGCAAGATCCCACAAACAGCAATGTGATAATGACCAGATAATCTGTTTTGATGATGAAGTTTGTTGAGGGATAAATATTGGGCAGGACACCAGGGAGAGCTCCCCTACCCTTCTTTGAGATAGTACCATGGGATCTTGTACGTCCACCTGAGAGGGCAGACGGGGGCCTCGGTTTAACGTCTCATCCAAAAGACAGCACCTCTGACAGTTTTTGTGCTTAAACCTCTGGAGAGAGCCTTGAACCCATGACCTTCCAACTCGGAGGCAAGAGACAAGGCTGACACCTGAAGAAGTGAGAAGTGTAATTAGAGATCTGTCGTGTCAAGTCTTCACCTCCACAAACCTGCCCTGGCAGGGACAGCACCGTAGGGCCTTTACCTGTAACGTAGATTTAGCAGAATGATATCGAGGTTTAAAGGGTTAAATTACGAGGGCAGGTTGCATAAGCTTGGCTCGTTTTCCCTTGACTTTAGAAGGTTGAGGGATGATCTAATTGAAGTGTTTAATATGATAAAAGGATTCAATAGGGTAGATACAGAGAAACTATTTTGTCTGGTGCAGGAATCAAGAACAAGGGGACATAATCATAAAATTAGAGCCAGGTCTTTCAGGAGCGAAATCAGGAGATGTTTTTTTTTCACACAAAAGGGTAGTGGAAATCTGGAACTCTCGCCCCCAAAAGACTGTGCTGCAGATGGTGGGGGTCAATTGAGCTTTCAAGACTGAGATCGATAGATTTTTGTTGGGTAAAGGTATCAAGGTATAGAGAAAAAAGGCAGGTAAATGGGGCTGAGGTACAGATCAGCCATGATCTAATGAAATGGCAGAACAGGCTGGAGAGGCTGAATGGCCTACTCCTGTTCTTATGTTGCTAATTATTAGAAGCAAATTATTGGATCTCAATCTACCATCACATTGAAGAGCAGCCCTTTCAACAATGCAGCACTCCCTCAGTAATGCACCAGCATCGCCTCGATTACATGCTCAAGCCCTGATGTGGGGTGCGAGCCCATGACTTTCTGAGCCAGAGGCAAGAGTGCCGAGCTCATGCACGATGCTCACATCGCAAGGGCATTGTTTCCATAATGTGAGCAATTTCTGAGGCAATGTCTTGGATAAAATGGGTGACCTGGGGGTGCGCAGGACCGTGGAGATCAGACAGCAGGCATCGTTCTTCCAGATCAGTGATGTGAATATGTTTTGTGTATGTTTACCTTCAAAGAAAGAACTTGCATTTCTATAGAGTCTTTCACAACCTCAGGACATCCCAAAACATTTTACAGCCAATGAAGTACTTTTGAAGTGCAGTCACTATTGTAATGTAGGAAAGACGGCAGACAATTTGCGCACAGCAAGGTCCCACAAACAGCAATGAGATAAACGACCAGATAATCTGTTTTTAGTGATGTTGGTTGAGGGATGAATATTGGCCAGGACATCAGGAAGAACTCCCCTGCTCTTCATCAAAATATCGTCATGGGATCTTTTACGTCCACCTGAGAGAGCAGATGGGACCTTGGTTTAACATCTCATCCAAAAGACAGCACCTCTGATAGTGCAGCACTCCCTCTGTACTGCACTGGAGTGTCTGCATAGATTTTGTGCTCAAATTTCTGGGGCAGGACTTGAACCCACAACCTTCTGACTCTGAGGTAAGAGTGCTACATACTGTGTCACGGCTGACAAGGTTGTTTTACTGCCCCATAAATGACCACCTTCACCATCCTTTTTCATCACGGTGCATGCCTGCCATGCAGCAGGAGTTGGACAACATCCAGAAGTGGAAAGTAACATTTGCGCCAGACAATTGCCAGGCAATGACCATCTCCAACAAGAGAGAGTCTAACCACCTCCCCTTGACAGTCAATGCCATTACCATTGTTGAATCCCCCACCATTAACATCCTAGGGGGTCACCATTGACCAGAAACTCAACTGGACCAGACACATAAATGCCATGACTACTAGAGCAGGTCAGAGGCTGGGTATTTTGCGACAAGTGGCTCACCTCATGATTCCCCAAAGACTCTCTGCCTCAAGTTAGGGTGGGTGCAGCTGCAGCAACATTTAAGAAGCTCAACACCATCCAGGTCAAAGCAGTCCGCTTGATTGGCACCCCATCCACCATCTTAAACATTGACTCCCTTCACCACCGACGCACTGTGGCTGCAGTGTGTACCATCCACAGGATGCACTGCAGCAACTCGCCAAGGCTTCTTCGACAGCACCTCCCAAACCCACGACCTCTACCACCTAGAAGGACAAGGGCAGCAGGCACATGGGAACAACACCACCTGCACGTTCCTCTCCAAGTCACACACCATCCCAACTTGGAAATATATCGCCGTTCCTTCATCGGCGCTGGGTCAAAATCCTGGAACTCCCTTCCTAACAGCACTGTGGGAGAACCTTCACCACACGGACTGCAGCAGTTCAAGAAGGCGGCTCACCACCACTTTCTCAAGGGCAATTAGGGATGGGCAATAAATGCCGGCCTTGCCAGCGACGCCCACATCCCGAGAATGAATTTTTTTTAAAAGATATTCACCGCCCTTTTCTAACAGAGTGGATTAATCGATACGCATGTTCCTTAATGGTCTTAACACGCATTTGTTCCTGGAAAAACTCAATCTGCCCCAGATCAGCTTTTCCCATGTCATCAAGCATTCCGCGGATATCAGGGCTGCCAGAATCATGCACGCACTTGAGGCTACTGTGAAAATGGGAGCAAAAGATACGGGAGGAGATTGACGGAAGCTGCTGGGCCACATGTCTCCACGCGTGGATTTGCCAAACAGTTGTGAGTTAAAAGTTTAAGTGCCATCGGAGGCCTGCTTTGTGTAATATTCCCCCTCCCACCCGAGCTGAATTAAAGTGTTTTCTGACATGCCATGCCAAATTTTTGGGCATCTGTTTTATTCCCATGAAAGCACGTCAAATGTGAATTGGATGAGCTGCCCCCAAGGCCTAGTGTAGGGATGTTCAGGCTTCATGGGCCTCAAAGGTGCACATCAGGGAGCCTCGGGTCCCACATACGCAGGAAAGAAAGAACTTGCATTGTGGTAACCCAAAAGGATTATCAGCATTAAAACGATGCGGATGGGAATATCTCGGCTAAAATTTGCACAGGTCTGGGATATAGCGCCTTTCACAACCTCAGGACGTCCCAAAGTGCTTCAAAGCCAACTTTTGAAGCGTAGACACTGTTGTAATGTAGGAAACACGGCGGCAAATTTGCGCACAGCAAGATCCCATAAATGAGATAAATGACCAAATTTTTAGGCGTTGGATGAGGGATAAATATTGGCCGTGCTCTTCTTTGAAATAGTGCTGTGGGATCTTTTACTGAGAGGGCAGTTTAACTGAAAGACAACACCTCTGACAGTGCAGCACTCCCTCAGTGTCAGCCTGGATTATGTGCTCAAGTCTCTGAGCAGTGCTTGAACCCATGACCTTCAGACTAAGAGGCAAGTGTTAGTAGCCGTAGTAGCAATGGGAGTACAACGTAGCACTAAACTGTTCAATTCCCAGGCTCAGGGATGGGGTGGTAAGAATGCTGTGTTTGGCCTTAATGCTCCAGGCTAGGAAAGAGGAATGAGATCAGCCTGGCTTCCCACTGCTGCCTAGTGACCCCTTTTTCTTGTGCAGGAGTGTGAGAGGGATGTTGGTGGAGCCTTTCCAAACATGGGTGCATCAATATAATTCCACTAATCCACTGCCACTCCTTTGGTGCGGATTCTGTCAGCTGAACACCCAGCGCCCACCCCCCATCTCCCGCGACTCTTCCCTCATTCCGGCGACGAAATCGTCGACCCGCTGTCTTCTCCTGGGACCGCCGGGACAAAAGTGACGGACTTGAGCAGACAGAAGGCGAGGAGTCAACTCTCGGAGGCTGGTCCTTCCGGAATACCGACCGAGCAAGCCACTGGGTAAAGGCAGCTCGCAGCATTATTAAGGGCGGGCAAGGTTTTCATTAAAACTTCTTGCCTTGGTCACTTCTGCTGAAAGTCACGTCCCGACTCATTTATTTCCCAATCAGCTTGCAAAAACATTCTCTTTTTTAAAAAATAAATGGCATAGTCCCAGCCTATAAGTCATGAGCGGCCTGTCATGTTTCATAATGCAGGGCCGCAGCCTTCGTACGTGTCGGATGTGAGGGCTGACATGACCAAGGTCACCCCAGAGAGTGGCTCAGTGCGTTTTGGATTATAAAATGTGTTGTCGTCAGCCCTTTCTGACTGAGACTCCCACAGGGACACAGTTAACTCTCAGCAGCAAAACCATCCCGATTTTCCTCCAGGAATAACTCAGGCCCACTTGTTCACATTGTCAAGGGGGAATGGCTGAATTCCTTCAGCCAACGAGAGCCTGGGGTTAGTGGGCACCTTCGTTAACCCCCAACCATATCAACAACCGACCAACAGAAACCACCCGCCTTTATATCAGAGGGGCCGTCTTTCGGGTGAGACGTTAAACCGAGGCCCCGTCTGCCCTCTCGGGTGTACATAAAAGATCCCATGGTATTATTTTCAAGAAGAGCAGGGGAATTCTCCCCCCATGTCCTGGCCAATTTTTATCCTCAACCAACATCACTAAAAACAGATTATCTGGTCTTTTATCACATTACTGTCTGTGGGACTTTGCTGTTCTCAAATTGGCTGCCGCATTGCAACAGTGACTTTGCTTCAAAAGTACTTCATAGGCTGTAAAGGGCTTTGAGGTTGTGAAAGGCGCTCTAGAAATGCAAGTTCTTTCTTTTTCTTTTTTAGATAGCACCTTTAATGCAGTGAAATGTCCCAAGGTACTTCACAGAGGCATAAGGAAACAAACAGATGCTGAACCAAAGAAGAGATTAGGATAGGTGACCAAAAGCTTGGTCAAGACTACAATATCTAATGGGGCTACGGCCTTTGCTACCTGTATATAAAACCCTGTATGGCCCACTGCAAGTTTGAACTCTGCAAGGGCACATTTATGAATAAGAAAAAGGAACTTATGTTTATATAGCACCTTATCACAGCGCTTGACAGGCAATAGGTTACTTTGGCGTGCAGTCACTGTTGTTATATAGGCAGATGTGGCAGTCAATATACACACAGCATGGTTCCACAAACAGCAACCAAATTACATAGAATTACAAAGAATTTACAGCACAGAAACAGGCCATGCAGCCCAACAGGTGTTTATGCTCCACATGAGCCTCCCCCCTCCCTACTTCATCTAACCCTATCAGCATATCCTTCTATTCCTTTCTCCCTCATGTTCTTATCCAGCTTTCCCTTAAATGAATCTATGCTATTCGCCTCAACTATTCCTTGTGGTAGTGAGTTCCACATTCTAACCACCCTCTGGGTAAAGAAGTTTCTCCTGAATTCCTTATTGGATTTATTAGTGACCATCTTCTATTTATGGCCTCTAGTTTTGGACACCCCCACAAGTGGAAACATCTTCTCTAAATCTACCCTATCAAACCCCTTCATAATTTTAAAGACCTCTTTTAGGTCAAGACTCGCACGTGAATAGTGGCTCCTTGGTCAAGGCACTGGAGGGTGACCAACACACATCAGGTTGTACTGCAGATTGGAGTGAAGGCCTTCAGGAGAGTAGAGAAAAACACTAAGAAAATTGGTGAGAAACAAAGAGTGACGTGTCGGCTGCTGAATAATGAGTGGACTAATTGGGCCAAGTGGCCTTTTCTCATTGAGTACTTTCTTATGTTCTAAATTAAGGTGTTCAAACTGGCTCCTCTTCCCCTGCCATTCCTCTTTGGCAAAGCCAGTCAACAAACCTTAATATCAGTTGGTGTAATTTAGAAAGAAAGACAGATAGACGGAAAGAAAGAAAGAGAGACAGACAGAAAGAAAGACAAACAGAAAGAAAGAAAGACAGACAGCCACAAAGCAAGAAAGTATGAAAGAAAGACAAACAGACAGACAGACAGAAAGAAAGGAAGAAAGACAGAAAACAAGAAAGAAAATAAGAAAGAAAGAGAGTCAGACAGAAAGCAAGAAAGCAAGTAAGAAAGACAGGCAGACAGACAGAAAGTAAGAAAGAAATATTTGAATTTTTGATCAGCAATGGAGTCAAAGGATATGGAGAAAAGGCAGGAAAGTGGAGTTGAGGTAAAAATCAGATCAGCCATGATCTCATTAAATGGCAGAGCAGGCTCGAGGGGCCAAATGGCTACTCCTGCTCCTATCTCTTATGGACTTATGGTCTTATGGAAAGCAAGAAAGAAAGACAGACAGAAAGCAAGAAAGAAAGAAAGAGACAGAAAGAAAGTAAGAAAGACAGACGGACAGAAAGAAAGAAAGACAGACAGAAAGAAAGAAAGAAAGAAAGAGACAGAAAGTAAGAAAGAAAGACAGACAGACAGAAAGAAAGAGACAGAAAGAAAGAAAGACAGACAGACAGACAGAAAGAAATTTGTAAAGAAAGTTATAAAGACAGTCAGAAAGTAAGAAAGAAATAAAGAGACAGACAGAAAGTAAGAAAGACAGACAGACAGAAAGTAAGAAAGACAGACAGACAGAAAGTAAGAAAGAAAGAGACAGACAGAAAGTTAGAACGAAAGAGACAGACAGACAGTAAGTAGGTCCCGTTTGTTTCCAACCTCCTCTGTTCTTATTTTAGTCGACCTGTGTGGCGTTTTCATCATTCAATAATTTTGCTTTGGCAAATACGGACAAATCCTGTAGATTATGTTCTGATCTCAGCGCACGTCAGGACAGTTCATTCATCTTGGTTGGACCACACTTGGAGTACTATGCACAGTTCTGGTCTCCATATTACAAAAAGGATATAGAGGCACTGGTGAAGGTGCAAAAAAGATTTAATAGGATGATACTAGAACTGAGAGGTTATACCTATCAGGAAAGACTGAACAGGCTGGGGCTCTTTTTTCTAGAATAGAGAAGGCTGAGGGGTGACCTGATGGAGATCTTGAAAATTATGAAGGGTTTGATAGGGTCGATATAGAGAAGATGTTTCCACTTGTGGGGGGATCCAAAACTAGGGATCATGAATATAAGGCAGTCACTAATAAATCCAATAAGGAATTCAGGAGAAACTTCTTTACCCAGGGAGCGGTTAGAATGTGGAACTTGGAGTAATTGAGGCGAACAGCATAGATGCATTTAAGAGAAAGCAAGTTAAGTACATGAGGGAGAAAGGAAAGGAAGGTTATGCTGATAAGTTCAGATGAAGTAAGGTGGGAGAAGGCTTGTGTGGAACGTAAACACGGGCACAGACCAGTTGGGCCGAATGGCCTGCTTCTCTGCTGTAATTTCTATGTAATTCTATGTAAGCCATGTAACTTCTGCTCATCCAAAACGCCTGCCTCCCACATCCTATCCTACACCAAATCTTGGCCCATGGCACACTTGGCTGAGGAGTGGAAAATCCAGCCCTTAAAGGGCCGTCACTCACCATTAAAGTGGAAGCTGTGGTGGTGACAAAACAAATGTCCGTAATTGTTCACATTGGTACAGCAGAGACGTGTGGATACGAGATGCACCAAAGTAAGGGCGGCCCCATCCGTGGTAGTAGGGTCACACCAACCCCCCTCCCCCCTCCACCCTCCAGTTAAAGCACAGGTACCAGCTGCAAGGAGGGAGGTCAGCAATGCAATCCCCCCGATCCCTTGTAGCTGGCTCCAAATGAGGACTAAGTTTACCGGTATCAGGACAAACAGGTAGGGTACCTGTACCCCTCACCAACTATGGCACAACCCGAAGATGGGAATTCCTGCCCCTCCAACAAGTGCCGTTCGAAGCACTGTACAAAGTCACCGCCTTTTGCACACACTCTTTCATTGTACCCAATCTGTATGGCACACTTCGCTTGAAGGCAGAAGTCACAATCAAGGAGCAACCAGCAGACCAGGGATACGGCAGAGTAGTAATTATATTACAGGGCTAGTAATCCAGCGGCAAGTAATCCAGTAGATTGTGAATTCAAATCCAACCATGATAGTTTGAGAATTTGAATTCAGTTTTTTTTAAGTATCTATAAATAAAAAGCTGGTATCAGTAAAAGTGACCACAAAGCTGTCAGATTGCGACACAAACACAACTGGTTCACTAATGACCTTTAAGGAGGGAAACCTGCTGTCCTTACCTGGTCTGGGCCTATATGTGATTCCAATTCCATATCAAAGAGCTGTCCAATTAGTCCCATTCCCCTGTTCTTTCCCCATAGCCCTGCAATTTTCTCCCCTTCAAGTATTTATCTAATTCCCTTTTGAAAGTTACTATTGAATCTGCTTCCACCACCATTTCAAGCAGTGAATTCCAGATCATAACAACTCGCTGCGTAAAAAAACTTCCTTGCTTTTGTACTCGATGCCTCCATTTCTAAAGCCAGGGATCCTGTAAGCTTTTTTAACAGCCTCATCAACTTGTCCTGCCACCTGCAAAGATTTGTGTACCCCCGGGTCTCTCTATTCCTGCACCCCCTTTAAAATTGTACCATTTAGTTTATAAATGGATCAGTTCTGGATTCCCCCACCAGAGGAAATAGTTTCTCTGTATCGAGCCTATCGAATCCTTTTATAATTTTAAAGACCCCGATTAGATTAGCCCTCAACCGTCAAAACTCAAGGGAATACAAGCCTAGTCTATGCAGCCTGGCCTCATAAATTAACCTTTTAAGCCCTGGTATCATTCTGATGAACCTATGCTGCACTCCCTTCAATATATCTTTCCTGAGGTCTGGGGCCAAAACTGAACGCAGTATTCCAGATGGGGTCTGACCAAAGCTCTGTACAATTGAAGCAAAACGTCCGCCCCTTTGTGTTGCAGCCCCCTTGAGATATCCTATGGCAGTCAACAGTGCAACCATTATTTACAACAATGACAACAACTTGTATTAATAGAATGCCTTTAACTTAAAAAAAAGTCCCAAGGTGCTTCATAAAGGCATGATAAGACAAAAATGGACGCTGAGCCAAAGAGGGAGACATTAGGAGGGGTGGTCAAAATCTTGGCCAAAGAGGTGGATTTTAAGGAGCGTCTTAAAGGAGGAGAGGGAGGTGGAGAGATTTAGGAAAAATGGAATAGCAAAACTAGATAGATGGTTCCTAGGGGGAGCAGTGTCCCCGTCTTGGTTCCCTCCCAGTCGGGGAACACTTTAGCAGTCAGGGACATTCAGCCACCGATCTTCGGGTAAGCGTTCTCCAAGGCGGCCTTCGAGACACACGACAACGCAAAATCGTCGAGCAGAAGTTGATAGCCAAGTTCCGCACCCATGAGGACGGCCTCAACCGGGATCTTGGGTTCATGTCACGCTACACGTAACCCCACCAGCAAAAAGGGGGAAAAAAATTATGTTTTTTAAAATTCTCTCTCTCTCTCTCTCTGCCATTTTGGGTTTCTTTCTGCCTGTCTGTGTAATTGACACAATGTATATCCAGTGTACTGGGACGTGCTGTTCTCCGTGACTGGCCTGTTTGAATAACAACGACACCTTTTGATTGGTGTGATGCTGTCCCAGCCTAGTATAAGATATGCGATTTGAGAACCTTTTCACTCATTCATCTGACGAAGGGGATAATCTCTGAAAGCTTGTGATTTTAAAATAAATTTGTTGGACTATAACCTGGTGTTGTAAGATTCCTTACATTTGTCCACCCCAGTCCATCACCGGCATCTCCACATCCCGTCTTGAGACATGGGTCTTGAAAGTAGACTGAAATCTGTGCAATGCACCTGAAAGAAAACAGAATGACGCAGAAAGCCGCACCAAGGATACAACTGGAACGTACCATAGACGTACTGAGACAAATGTTTGACCGCTTGGACAGATATGGGGGCTCCTCTTGTCCAGACTGGAAAGGCATCCAAAATGATCGTGGTATGCTGCACCCTGCGTAATTAGACTCTGAGAGGAGAAGGCTCACTAGAAGCAGCATCAGAGGAGGGTCAGGAAGGCCCTGAAGAGGACGCCCGAGACTGAAGAGTTGCCACTTGCAGCTGGGAAGATAAATCCAGCAGCATCTAATAGACAACCAATTTCAATTAAAAATCTAAGTCACTCCAGCACAAGCCTTGCTGAATGTATGTTCAAAATGAACCGACTTACCAAACCCCGATCGCTCCATTATCCTCTACTTGACCCCGGCCCTTCCATTTATCTATTGATACAGACGTCTGCCCCAGGACAAATGGACTCTCTGCACAAAGTCGAAATCCAATTCCAACCGTTTATTGCTCTAACAGTTCTTGGTGTGCTGTCAATTAGTGGTTTTATTTTTAACTCCAGTGCTTCCTCCTTGTGACTGTCTTTCGCGATGGTATCCTACCACATAATCTGCTGCTGCCTCTAGTGTGCTACCCTAGTGAGAGGAGAAACTCAGGGTCACTGCTGCACACCACTCGGTGTTTCCCAGCAAGGAGGTGGCTCGTTCCATCCTTCTGCTGGTTCTTTGACAGTACCTCCCAAACCGTCTTCAGCAGCACCTCTCAAACCTCCTTCAACATTCAAAACGAACCTTTATAAAACACTGGTTCGGCCACAGCTGGAGTATTGTATCGCACTTTAGGAAGGATGTGAAGGCCTTAGAGAGGGTGCAGAAAAGATTTACTAGAATGGTTCCAGGGATGAGGGGCTTCAGTTACGTGGATAGACTGGAGAAGATGGGGTTGTTCTCCTTGGAGCAGAGAAGGTTAAGAGGAGATTTGATAGAAATGTTCAAAATCATGAAGGGTTTTGACGGAGTAAGTAAACAAAAACTGTTCCCATTGGTGGAAGGGTCGAAAACCAGAGGACACAGATTTAAGGTGATTGGCAAAAGAATCAAAGGCGACATGAGGAAAAACGTTTTTACGCAGCGAGTGGTTATGATCTGGAAGGCACTGCCCAAGGGGGTGGTGGAAGCAGATTCAATCGTGGCTTTCAATGCTTGAAGGGAGAAAATTTGCAGGGCTACAGGGAAGAGCAGGGGAATGGGACTAACTGGATTGCTCTTACAAAGAGCCGCACGGGCTCGTTGGGCCGAATAGCCTCCTTCTGTTGCTATAACCATTCCATGATTCTATGATTCTATCATCTCCCAAACCTCCTTCAACATCACTTCCCAAACCCGCAACCTCCACCACCTGGAAGGACAAGGGCAGCCGGTGCATGGGAACACCATCACCTCCAAATTACACACTATCCCGACTTGGACATATATCATTCATTGTCGTAAGATGAAAATTCTGGAACTCCCTTCCTAACAGCACTGTGGGAGAACCTTCACCACACGGACTGCAGCGGTTCACCACCACCTTCTCAAGGGCAATTAGGGATGGGCAATAAATGTCAGCCTTGCTCAAATCACAATGATGGGCCTTCTTCTGGAACCATTGCAGTCCAAGAGGTTTGATACAACTGAGTTGCTTGCTACACCATGTCAGAGGGCATTTAAGCATCAACCACACAGGTCTGGGTCTGTAATCATATGTAGGCCAGACCAGGTAAGGATATCAGGTTTCCTTCCCTGAAGGACATCAATGAACCAGTTGGGCTTTTGCAACAACCCGACAGCTTCAAGGTCACTTCAACTGATAAAGGCATTTTTCTCCAAACTCAATTCAAATTCTCAATAGCATGGTGGGATTTGAACTCCTGGTTCTTCGAGATTACTAGTCCAGTAACATGACCACTTCACTATCGTAACCCTGTGCGTAGGCCCCCTGTTAAGGAGGATCCACTACAATTTGCCCTGGTGCAATGATAGCGTTCCAGGGTGAACTGCAGTTGAGTGAAGAGATAAAACGGCCACTGCACTGATGTGGCTGGTGGACTCCTCCATACTCACTGTTGCACCGTTCAGGTGGCTGTACACACTCCAGGAAATGATAAATGCTCAGCAAGCATCATTCTTTTACATACAGGCCCTGCACGGCACCAATTCTGGAACTCTGCAGCTGAGGATGGCCTGGAGCTGGTCCTCCAGTCGGCTCCTTCCTGCTCCTCTGCTACCAACTGCTTATGTTCCTCCTCACGGTTGATGCGTCTCACCCGGTGCACCCTGCCCTAACTCTTAACTCAGCTCCTAACACTCTCTCAGTACGTCTTTGGAGTTTCACCTTGGATGATGTGCTCACATCCTGGAGTGGGACTTGAAGCCACAATCTTCTGACTCAAAAGGCAAATATGCCACCAACTGGGCCAAACAGACTCCTAGAGAGAACACGGCTTCTTCTGGAGCTCTCAGTCTCAAATACATTTTAAATTAGCAGCTCAGCACTTTCTTACAGTGATGTCAGCCGTAGCTTAGTGGTAGCTCTTGGAGTCGGAAGGTTGTCGGTTCATAGACCCACTCCAGAGACTTCAGCACATAATCTAGGCTGAGAGTTCAGTGCCGTACTGAGGGAGTGCTGCACTGTCAGAGGTGCTATCTTTCAGATGAAACACTGAACCAAGGGCCTGGCCAATATTTATCCCTCAACCAACAACACCTAAAAACATATTATCACATTATCTGTTTGTGGGACCTTGCTGTGCACAAATTGGCTGCCGCGTTTCTTACATTATTACAGTGACCACACTTCCAAAGTACTCCATTGGCTGTGAAGCGCTTTCAGACGCCCTAAGGTCATTAAAAAATGCAAGCTCTTTTCTTCAACTTCTGAGGAACACTTATCCCTGGCAGAGGAAGAAAGGGTGGAGACTGGTGATACTTGATCTACACTCCTTTGTGTTGTCCTAATAATTCCAGGACTTTTCCCAAACTGATGGGATGAAAATCTCCTTTATCCATGGCTGTGATGGCCTGATGTGAAATGAGTTTGGAAAGTGCTAACACATGTCCTAAAGTCGACAGTGCAAAAGTACCCCTAATTGCCAGACAGATCACACAAGTCTACATTGCTCAAACAACAAAATAACACACAACAACACACGGGGCGATCTTAGAGGTCACCCAATGTTTTTTAAACTGTTATATAACTTTCAGGAATTAAACAAATTGACATTGAGTTCACATAAACTCCAAAGCTACACGAAGGCCGTCATAAACAGATTTATTATTTAACATCTTAAAGCAGTGAATTTTTATAAGCAATACAGAGAGGGCTGAGAACTGATGTGGAGCTCGGAAGTTATGAAACTATATTTGATATAAACTCAAAGTCAAGGTCATGGGGTCCTTTAAACCCAAACAAGGTTTGTTTCATTATCCACGCCCAATAAAGCTGTGGTAAGATCAAGAAGCAGCTTTTAAGGATAGAAGTTACTCTTGGCGACAATAACAAATGCCTAATGTGTTCATGTGTCCGTTTGCGGTGCATTTTGGCTACTGGTCCGGACCCAAGCCCATTACTTCTATCTCCCTTTGATTTCTCTTCTCTTGACCCGTCTTGGGCCCTCCTCTCTGTCTCTTCCCCTTCTCGTCATCCAGTCATGCCGCCTTTCATTTCTTCCCTCGCAGGTACTTTGCCTGCTCCTGATCCCTACCCCAACCCTTCACTAGTCCTTCGCCTTCCTACTTTCCTACCGCCATTCCGGGCTTTAATCCCCCCTTGGATAAGCCCACAGATTCCCTCTGTGCCTCCCTTACCATCCTCCAAAGGGCCTATCGAGGCACCCATGCAGCAATCCCAACTTCCCCATCATCCTCTCCCGCCCACGCACCCACAAAGAGGGGGTAATCTTGCCAACCTCCTTCCAGTCCCACTCATCCCTCCCACCACTGACCCTGTGGACTCTGGCAGCAGATCAATAATCACCGCCTCTCTCTGCCTCTCCCTCCAGAATGTCCATTCACTCATGTACAAGGCTCTTGTCATCCACAACCTTATTGTGGGTGATTGCATCGACATCGTGACCTTGTCAGAAACTTGGTTCACAGGTGACGACACCTTGTCCCTTACCCACCCGACTACACCTTTCACCACCTACCCTGCCCAAACTGCCGCGGTGGCGGAGTGGCCCTAATCACCAAATCTCACCTTGATCTGTCCCTCTACTCCTCTGGCACCTTCTCCTCCTTCGAGCACCTCAATTTGTTCCAACCCTCTCGCCTGTCCTTTAAAATCGCTCACCCAAACTCCATCCCAAGTTTCTCAGTGAGATGTCCTCACTCCTCTCCGCCCTCAGCCTCTGCACTGAGCAACTTCTCATCCTTGGTGATTTTAACTTCCATCCCAGCCCACCCTCTCTCCTCTGATTTCACTGCTCTCCTGTCCTCTCTTAAACTCCCCCTCCATATAAACTCTTCTACCCATATTCATGGCCGCCTCCTCGACCTTGCCATCTCACATGGCCTCGTATCCCACACCACTTCCATCACCCTACCCCCTTCCGAACCCAATTCCTTCTGCATCCACCCCTGGGTAAAACCCTCCCCCAAGTCACTTACAACAGCATTTTCAAACTTTCAACTGGCTAGCCTTTGGCCCTCCATAAGTCTGCAGCTGTCGATCTGCTCAATCGTTCCCTCACCTCCGCCTTGATGCCTTTGTCCCGAGTAAAACCCTTACTCTTTCCCTCCCTGGTTGTTTCCCTGGTACGGCCCCATCATCGCTCCCTCAAATCCAAGGGCCGCAGATTTGAATGTCAGGATGAACAGCCAGTTTAGCCGTTCATTGCCAGATCCGGCTGGACCAGACCAAGACATATTGGGCCCTGCTCTCCTCTGCCAAAACAGCCCACAACTCCAGGATCATCCTGAAGAGCAAATAAAATCCCTGGTTTCTTTTCTCCGTCTCCTTACACCCCACTTCTGGGCAGCCTAGATTTTGTGGTCAAGTGTCTGGAGTGGGACTTAAACCCACATGTCTTTTGACTCAGAGGTGAGAGTGCTGCCCACTGAGCCACAGTTGACACCTCATGTTGGCTGTAGAAATTTTGCAAACACGATCCCACAAACAGCAATGAGATGAATGACCAGTTAATGTGGGCTCTGTTCGGTGGTGTTGGTTGAGGTGATGAATGTTGACCAGGATACCAGGAGAATGTCCTGCTCTTCTACAATTGGCGCCGTGGAATCTTCAACATCTCATCTAAAGGGGAGCACCTTAGATAGTGCAGCACTCTCTCAGTATTGCACTGGAGTTTCATCCTAGATGATATGTTCCAGATCTGAAGTGGGACTGGAACCCACAACCTTCATGACCCAGGAGGCAGATATGCAACCAACTGAGCCAAACAGACTCCTAGACAGAACACGGCTTCTTCTGGACTTCTCGGTCTCAAATAAATCTTAAATTAGCAGCCAGGTACTTTCTTACATGTACGCCGTGGCTCAGTAGAAGCACTTGGAGCCAAAAGGTTGTGGGTTCAAGTCCCACCCCAGGGACATAGACAGACTGGTGAAATGGGCAGACACATAGCAGATGAAATTTAACACGGAGAAGTGTGAAGTGATGTATTTTGGTAGAAAGAATGAGGAAAGGCAATATAAAATAAATGGTACAATTTGTACAAATGGTACAATGGTAAAAATGCTATGCGTTTTTAGAACCCTTCACTCACCTGACGAAGGAGGTAAGCTCCGAAAGCTTGTGATTTAAAATAAAACTGTTGGACTATAACCTGGTGTTGTGCAAGTCCTTACAATTTTAAAGGGGGTGCAGGAACAAAGAGACCTGGGGGTGCACTAACACATATCTTTGAAGGTGGCAGGACAAGTTGAGAAGGCTGTTAAAAAGGCATGTGGGATCCTGGGTTTTATTAATAGAGGCATAGAGTATAAAAGCAAGGAAGTTATGCTAAACCTTTGGAAAACACTGGTTAGGCCTCAGCTGGAGTATTGCGTTCAATTCTGGGCCCCACACTATAGGAAGGATGTCAAGTCCTTAGAATGGCTTCCTCCTGCGCCTAAAATGATACTATGGTACTCTCTAGACTGACAATCCAGTGCAGTGCTGAGAGAGTGCTGCACTATTGGATGTGCCATCTCTCGGATAAGACATTAAACCGAAACCCCGTCTGCCGTCTGAGTTAGACGATCAGCCATGATCGTTCTGAATGGCGGAGCAGGCCCGAAGGGCCGAATGGCCTACTCTTGTTCCTATTTTCTGTTTCTATGTTTCTATGTCTGCCCTGGACGTAAAAGATCCCACAGCACTATTCGAAGAAGAGTAGGGGTGTTCGTCCCAGTGTCCAGCTAAACATTTATTGCTCAACCAACATCACTAAAACAATAATCTGGTCATTTACCTCATTGTTGTGGGATCTTGCTGTGCACAAACTGGCTGCTGCGTTGGTCACGTTACAACAGTGACGACACTTCAAGAGTACTTTATTGGCTGTAAAGCGCTCTGGGACGTCCTGAGGTCGTGAAAGGTGCTGTATAAATACAAGGTTGTTGCTTCACAGTAGGAGACCAGCTCATGCAAATTTTGTACGTAACCACCATTACCTGGCAAACTTTATGGACTTTACTGGCAGGGATCAGGCAGAAAGAGCAAAGAGTCACTTCACTTTTCGATTAAGCTCCTTTGATCCTGCTTAATCCCCTTTCTTAAGAGCAAACTGTCAACTCCATTACAAACTTTTAGCTTTGCTTGTCTGTTTGCAAACAGTTCTCGTAATGTTTCCTGAACTCCTTCCTCTTGCCAAGGGTCCCAGGAAGGCATGAGGTTTGCTCCGGTTCATTCAGTTCACCAGTTAACAGCTGCTCCCGCTCGGCCGGCGGTGTTATTTATGCCCGTAGATGGGATTTACACCGCACTTCCGGCGAGGATGCAGAGGAGATTTACTAGAATGGTGTCAGGAATGAGGGACTTCAGTTCTGTGGAGAGACTGGAGAATCTGGGGTTGTTCTCCTTAGAACAGAGAAGGTTAAGGGGAGATTTGATAGAGGTGTTCAAAATCAGGAAGGGCTTTGATAGAGCACGTAAGGAGAAACTGTTTCCAGTGGCAGAAGTGTCGGTAACCGGAGGACACACATTTTAGGTGATCGGCAAAAGAGCCAGAGGCGACATGAGGAAACGTTTTTTCATGCAGCGAGTTGTTGTGATCACGGAATCATGGAAAGATACGACACAGAAGGAGCCCATTGTGTCTGTGCCGGAATGGCATGATCTGGAATTCACTGCCTGAAAGGGTGGTAGAAGCAGATTCAATAGTAACTTTCAAAAGGGAAACGGATAAATCCTTGAAGGGAAAAGAATTGCAGGACTATGGGGAAAGAGCAGGGGAATGGGACTAACTGGATAGCTCTTTCAAAGAGCCAGCACAGGCAACATGGGCTGAATGACCTCCTTCTGTGCTGTATCATTCTACGAAACTATAAGTAAAGCCAAACAGGAGCAAGGGACTTCCCAGCCCTGGTGGTGAGTGGGGATCGACAGATCTCCAGGAATCACATCTGCCTCAACCTTGGCTGTAAATAAACAAACCCTTTTCTCACCTCATTATATAATTAACCTGGTGCCATAATTTCATTGGTCACACCCTCTGTCCATCACATGGAGAAAGGCTCACCGGCCATATTGGCAGTGGATGACCTTAAAAGCCGGATAGTAACCTCCAGGACATTGCAGCAAACAATCCAGAAGAAAAATCAGGGGGGGCATTTTGTTTGTTAATTATAGAAATATTGGAGATGGGGAATAAAGGCTATTGAACTGATGGTCAAGAATCATCCAACGGGATAGCGAAGAGTCTGTACGTTTTCCCAAATGGCCTTGGAAAGACGGGGCGTTGCGAGGTTAGTCATGGCGGGCGACCAACGGCGGGAGCGTGGGGGCGGGGCAGTTGGAAACGGGAGGTCATGTGATGAAACCTCCAGGAACACGTTCAACCAGAGCTGGTAACCCTAGGTTCAGATCACAAGGGGGAATTGCTGGGCATCCTTAAATTATGTTAACATTGCGGCGATTTTAACTTGATTGCACCCGGTGTTAACGGGCTCAAAATGGGGTCAGGAGCCTTACCGCCCCGTTGATGCAACTGGCACCAATTAGAAAGGGGCCTACCGATAGGCGTCCAGGACGCCCTACTGTTTCGGGCGGTAGGACCCTTAAATATGCAAATCTGGAGACCTGGGACCCTGTTGGCCATTTTAGGTGGGAACTGGTCAGAGGGTTCACGGTGCATTGGAGCTGAAGAGGCCCAGCCAAGGTAAGTCTGGAGTTATTTTTGTGAGGCCTGGAAGAGTGGTCTTCCAGGCCTCAGGAATCCCCTCCCCCTCAACAATCGGGACCCCCTCCCCCACCCCCACTCCCCCCACTCCTCCACACTTATCTTGCTGCCAGGCGGTCTTTATCTGGCAAGCTGCATCATAGATACCAACAGATACCGCGTATAAGTAGATACCAACAGCAGCAACAACTTGCATTTATATAGCTCCTTTAACATAGTAAAACGACCCAAGGCGCTTCACAGGGGCGATTCTCAAACAAAATCCAACACCACGCCACATAGGGAGATAATAAGGACAGATGACCAAAAGCTTGGTCAAAGAGATAGGTTTTAAGGAGCGCATTAAAGCATTAAATTAGGAGAGAGAGGTAGAGAGGCGGAGAGGTTTAGAGAGGGAATTCCAGAGCTTAGGGCCCAGGCAGCTGAAGGCACGGCCGCCATTGGTGGAGATTTTAAAATTGGGGATGCGTAAGAGGCCAGATTTGGAGGAGCGCAGAGGTCTCGGAGGGTTGCAGGGGTGGAGGAGGTTACAAAGAAAGGGAGGGGGCGAGGGCATGGAGGGATTAGAACACAAGGATGAGAATTTTAAAATTGGTGTTGGTGGACCGGGAGCCAATGTAGATCAGCGAGCACAGGGGCGATGGGTGAACAGGACTTGGTGAGTCAAATGTGCAGAGATCAGACTTCACATGAAACAACAAAGTCATATTCAGAGTCTGCTGATTAATTGGTGCGTTACCTCTTGCTTCATGATGACGTGCCCCTGAGCACCCATCGTAGCCACGGGACGATAAATACAAGAAATTTTTGGAATTGCTGTCTCATACTTATTACGTGTGCTGGAGAAATTCTCCTTGCAGCCTCATATCCTGTATATTCAGGACATATTATGAAACATGCGGAGTCCAGTATAAGGACGTCAAGAGAGCTTGCGATAATTTATCTGTACGTTTGGAGTTTTGCCAATGGCTGGCTTTCTGGCCACTCCCAGTCAGTGCAAGACTCACAGGGGAGACTGTGTGAGAATCCTGTTAGTTCCCTCTCTCTCTCTCTCTCGCTCTTTCTCTTTGTTTGCTTTGTGCTGTGTGTTCCTCATTCCTGATTGAGCTGTTTTTTTTTGCTTGCTCCTCCCACCTCCCCCCCCCCACACCCAGCCCCCCAGCATGAGGTGGCGCAGAATGGCATAAAACCTTGTGGCAGTTGTCCATGCCAAGAAGATTGTAAAGACCCGCCACTTGATGCCAAAAGACTGGATCACGCCAGCCAGCGGGAAGCCATTTCCTTGCTTGGGCAAGAAACGTGGATCATGGGCTTTGGACGAACGATGCAAAGGACATTTCAACGTAGCCCATCTCGAAAGGCGTTTGAAAAGCTGAATGTTTTTTAAAGTTGTTTGCATAATGATGGGGGTTAGATGGTTACACAAAGGGTAGTGGAAATCTAGAACTCGCTCCCCCAAAAGACTGTGGATGGTCAATTGGAGCTTCCAAGACTGAGATCGATACATTTTTCTTGAGGGTATCAAGGGATATGGGAAAATGGAGTTGAGGTACAAATCAGCCATGATCTAATTAAATGGCGGAACAGGTTCAAGGAGCCGAATGGCCTACTCCTGTTTTTATGTTTCCTCTGTAGATGGTGGAGTGGGATATAGCGTTGACCTTTGACTCCCAGGACCTGGGTTCGAATCCAGCCCAGACTGATGAAAGGAGAAGATATTTCTGCTCCGGAGAGAGTCCAGAGGCGAGCGACCACGGCAATTTCTGGTATCGGAAATCTTTGGAGCTTGGCGCTGTGGAGCAGCAGAGGGATTCAGGGAGGTACAAGTTCACAGGACGTTAAAGGCAGAACCTCGGGTTGATGAGGCTGTAAAAAAAAAAGCTGAGGGAGGCATTGGGGGGAGGCGGGGGGGGGAGAACCTGGTTTATGCCCCGTTTTTCAGGTGTGAGATCGGTAACGTGTTCGATACGTTGCCCCAAATTAGGCCTCGGGCCTCAACACCATAATTCCTGCGGGTTGCAGATGCCAATCAGATGCCCAGAGGCAGCTCGCCGGTATACTCAAGAGCCCGGGGTGGGTGGGGGGAAGGAAATGAACGGGGGGGGGTGCGGGGAGCAAGTGCGGGCCAGCACTGACCGCAGTGTTAGTAAGTCAAAAACAAAAATCGTACCATTTTGTTGGCAGCTTCCGGCAGTCCCCTCATGGGCCGTTAGTTAGGCCGCAAAAGAATCTGAGGAATTGAGTGGAGCGATGGAATGTGATACAAGTGTGTTAAACGTTCATGCATTAAAAGTGGCAGAGACAGTGGGCCAGATTTTGCTGTCAAAATAACGGTGAGGCTAATGGCCCTCGCCGTTATTTTTTGCGTAAATGCTACAGCGTCTTCAGGCGAGGGGCGGATGCCAGTACCCAAAAGTTGCTGTCCGAGTTGCGTCGTTCCGCCATAAGCTTCATGAAAATGGCATCTTGCTGCCTGCCTCACCATTGAAATGCATTGAACGGCGTGAAGTTGCTGTTTTGTCACAGTAGATACGAACTAAACTCACCACAGAAAGCTGAGTCTCGTCATTTCCAATGTTAGTACCCTTTTAACGACATGATAAGTGTTAATGACTGCAATCAACCTCTCTGGCACTGAAAATTAAATATTACAAGGATGGAGTCTCATTCCTTCAGGTTTTAATTGTTGTCGGAGTTTTTAAAAATGTAAATTTTAACATTTTTAATTTTTTTTATCCTTTCCTTTCTGTCTCCTTTTTCTTTCTCTCTTAATCCCTCTTTTTATTTCTCTTTCTGTACCTGATTTGACCTTCAATTCACCCCCTTTAATTTACCCTCCTTCTGGCCTTTGAGAGATAATGTGGAGCCAAGACCATGGACCGAGGATATCGTCACTACATAAATAATGAGGCCTTGTCGAGTAGGAGTGATTCCAAGCCAAAAGCAAGTCATATTTCCAAGGAAATACATCTGCACGATGGCTAGTTTTCCCCTTTCGTTTCTTTTCGCTCTCTAACTCTCTTACACAGTTTATTTCCCAATCCTTCAATCTGAATGGTTAAGGAGATACCCAGTTGCTTGCCCTGTTCACTCAGGTCCCAAATGCCCTGTTTCCCTCGCTGCAACATTATCAGCTCGCACTCTCAGCAACTTGCCACGCAAAAAATGTAAAAACCCACAAGTGCAAGGGCAAGTCTCACTGAGGGCAGACACCGTTAGATGTCCTGCCACAGAAAATCTGGACCAGGAGTTTGATACATCCACTTTTTTTTTCTCTCGAGATGTGGGAGTCGGTGGCAAGGATGGCATTTACTGTCCATCCCCTAGTTGTCCTGAGAAGGTGGTGGTGGGCCTTCTTCTTGAACTGCTGGAGTCCGTGTGCTTCTTGTTATTCTTTGTAGCAGTTTTGATACAACTGAGTGGCTTGCTGGGCCACTTCAGAGGGCGGTTAAGAGTCAACCACATTGGTGTGGGGACTGGAGTCACATATAGGCCCAGACCGGGTAAGGACGGCAGGTTTCCTTCCCTAAAGGACGTTAGTGAACCAGCTGGGCTTTTACGACAATTCGACAGCTTCGTGGTCACATTTACTGATTTTACCTACAGATTTTTAAAAACTTAATACCAATTCTCAAACTGCCCACAGTGGGATTTAAACTCACATTCGACTGGATTCATAGTCCAGGCCTCTAGTCCAGTAACATGACCACTGCCCTACCGGACACTCGAAACAATCGTACAATAAAATCAGCAACAAGTATTTCCAGGATTGTTTGCTATTGTTGAAGTGACATCCTATACACTCGTACAACTGAAACAACTTGACCTTTTGGGATGGAGAAGCAGCCTGTAATCACTTTATTAAGGTTTGAACCCACAGAACCGCAGACTTGTGGGATTGTTCCCTTTAGGCCCAGGGGTAAAGCTTTTTTTCATTCGTTCATGGGATGTGGGCGTTGCTGGCGAGGCCAGCATTTATTGCCCATCCCTAATTGCCCTTGAGAAGGTGGTGGTGAGCCGCCTTCTTGAACCACTGCAGTCCGTGTGGTGACGGTTCTCCCACAGTGCTGTTAGGAAGGGAGTTCCAGGATTTTGACCCAGCGACAATGAAGGAACGGCGATATATTTCCAAGTCGGGATGGTGTGTGACTTGGAGGGGAACATGCAGGTGGTGTTGTTCCCATGTGCCTGCTGCTCTTGTCCTTCTAGGTGGTAGAGGTCGCGGGTTTGGGAGGTGCCGTTGAAGAAGCCTTGGCGAGTTGCTGCAGTGCATCCTGTGGATGGTACACACTGCAGCCACTGTGCGCCGGTGGTGAAGGGAGTGAATGTTTAGGTTGGTAGATGGGGTGCCAATGAAGTGGGCTGCTTTGTCCTGGATGGTGTCGAGCTTCTTAAGTGTTGTTGGAGCTGCACTCATCCAGGCAAGTGGAGAGTATTCCATCACACTCCTGACTTGTGCCTTGTAGATGGTAGAAAGGCTTTGGGGTGTCAGGAGGTGAGTCACTCACCTCAGAATACCAGCCTCTGACCTGCTCTTGCAGCCACAGTATTTATATGGCTGGTCCAGTTAAGTTTCTGGTCAATGGTGACCCCCAGGATGTTGATGGTGGGGGATTCGGCGATGGTAATGCCGTTGAATGTCAAGGGAGGTAGTTAGACTCTTTCTTGTTGGAGATGGTCATTGCCTGGCACTTGTCTGTGTGCATGTTACTTGCCACTTATGAGCCCAAGCCTGGATGTTGTCCAGGTCTTGCTGGCTCAGATTGCTTCATTATTTGAGGGGTTGCGAATGAAACTGAACACTGTGCAATCATCAGCAAACATCCCCATTTCTGACCTTATGATGGAGGGAAGGTCATTGATGAAGCAGCTGAAGATGGTTGGGCCTAGGACACTGCCCTGAGGAACTCCTGCAGCAATGTCCTGAGGCTGTGATGATTGGCCTCCAACAACCACTACCATCTTCCTTTTTGCTAGGTATGACTCCAGCCACTGGAGAGTTTTCCCCCTGATTCCCATTGACTTCAATTTTACTAGGGCTCCTTGGTGCCACACTCAGTCAAATCCTGCCTTGATGTCAAGGGCAGTCACTCTCACCTCACCTCTGGAATTCAGCTCTTTTGTCCATGTTTGGACCAAGGCAGTAACGAGGCCTGGAGCCGAGTGGTCCTGGCGGAACCCAAACTGAGCATCGGTGAGCAGGTTATTGGTGAGTAAGTGCCGCTTGATAGCACTGTCGACAACACCTTCCATCACTTTGCTGATGATTGAGAGTAGACTGATGGGGCGGTAATTGGCCGGATTGGATTTGTCCTGCTTTTTGTGGACAGGACATACCTGGGCAATTTTCCACATTGTCGGGTAGATGCCAGTGTTGAAGCTGTACTGGAACAGCTAATTCTGGAGCAAAAGTCTTCAGCACTACAGGCGGGATGTTGTCAGGGCCCATAGCCTTTGCTGTATCCAGTGCACTCAGCCGTTTCTTGATATCACGTGGAGTGAATCGAATTGGGCTGAAGACCGGCTTCTGTGATGGTGGGGATATCAGGAGGAGGCCGAGATGGATCATGCACTCGGCACTTCTAGCTGAAGATGGTTGCAAAAGCCTTGTCTTTTTCACTCACGTGCTGGACTCCGCCATCATTGAGGATGGGGATGTTTGCAGAGCCTCCTCCTCCCGTTAGTTGTTTAATTGTCCACCACCATTCACGACTGGATGTGGCAGGACTGCAGAGCTTTGATCTGATCCGTTGGTTGTGGAATCGCTTAGCTCTGTCTATAGCATGTTTCTTCCGCTGCTTAGCATGCATGTAGTCCTGAGTTGTAGCTTCACCAGGTTGGCACCTCATTTTTAGGTACGCCTGGTGCTGCTCCTGGCATGCTCTTCTACACTCCTCATTGAACCAGGGTTGGTTTGCCTTTGTCATGTCCAGTGGTCTGTCTTTTTTAGTGAGCAATTCAGAATCAACCACATTGCTGTGGGTCTGGAGTCACATGGAGACCAGACAAGGACGGCAGGTTTTCTTCCACTAAAAGGCATTAGTGAACCAGATGGGGTTTTTTACGGCAATACGGTAGTTTCATGGCCACCTTTACTAGTATTTTAATTCCAGATTTTATTTCATTAATTGAATTTCCCAGCTGCCGTAGCAGGATTTGAACTCATAACTCCAGATTATTAGTCTGGGCCTCTTGGATTAATAGTCCAGTAACATAACCACTTTGCTACCGTACACTGTGTGGAGTGCAAGGGGCGGGCTTCTGAAAGCAGGGGAATCATGCTGCTCTGCATGCCTGAAACCTGGCCATTTTTAAAACAACGGCCTTTGAGAGATAATGTGGAGCCAAGACTGTGGGCCGAGGATGTGGTCACTACATAAATAATGAGGCCTTGTGGAGCAGGCTCTTCGGAGTGATTCCAAGCCAAAAGCAAGTCATATTTCCAAGAAAGTACAACTGCGCAATAGGTTTTTCTCCCCCCCCTTCATTTCTTTTCTCTCTCTAACTCTTTCATTAATCTCCTCCAAAAGGAGACAGAAGGGCTGAAAGAATTATTTCCTAGCACGCTCTGGAAAAACAGTCCTTGTCTCATTTCTCTCCAGTTCGCCAGTGATTTCTGGGAGTAAACCAAAGGTCAAAGGGTAAGCTTCACAACGCGTGCGCCTGGTGCAGAGCTTCAAGCAACAACAGTGCATTTTGGGAATTTGTGGGTGGACACGAGTGCCTCTGATTCGCAGGCCGCACGGAGTTAAAGTGGAGCAGGTGGGCAGATTTCACCTGCTATCAGGGATACAGATTTCCCTCAAACAGCACCAACAAACATTTAACTGGCCGTTCATCACATTTACTGGTCGTGGGACCTCGCTGTGCGCAAATTGACTGCCATGTTGGCCAAAATAACGGCGACTACACGTCAAGGTTAATTCATTGGACGGGAAATAGTTTGGGACGGCTGAGAGTCTCACAAGTCATTCCATTTTCCTTTTGTTAAGGCTCTGTTTCTTTGACTGGTGGAACTTTCCACTGATCCATGTGGCAGGTGAGGGGATGAGGTTGGGAGATGTTTATTTTAATGTCAAACATCATTAAAATTTCATGATTCTTCATGAAGTGATTTTATATATTCTATAAAAGGTAGAAGTCTTGGACTTAATACAAAAACATTTGGAAGATTGGTAGCTTGTACAGTCCCCATTCTCATTTACACAGTCCCCAGTCTCTTTTACACAGTCCCCATTCTCATTTACACAGTCCCCAGTCTCTTTTACACAGTCCCCATTCTCATTTACACAGTCCCCAGTCTCTTTTACACAGTCCCCAGTCTCTTTTACACAGTCCCCATTCTCATTTACACAGTCCCCAGTCTCTTTTACACAGTCCCCAGTCTCTTTTACACAGTCCCCAGTCTCTTTTACACAGTCCCCATTCTCATTTACACAGTCCCCAGTCTCTTTTACACAGTCCCCATTCTCATTTACACAGTCCCCATTCTCATTTACACAGTCCCCAGTCTCTTTTACACAGTCCCCAGTCTCTTTTACACAGTCCCCAGTCTCTTTTACACAGTCCCCAGTCTCTTTTACACAGTCCCCATTCTCATTTACACAGTCCCCAGTCACTTTTGCACAGTCCTCAGTCTCATTTACACAGTCGCCAGTCTCTTTTACACAGTCCCCAATCTCATTTACACAGTCCTCAGTCTCTTTTACACAGTCCTCAGTCTCTTTTACACAGTCCCCAGTCTCATTTACACAGTTCTCAGTCTCTTTTACACAGTCCCCAGTCTCATTTACACAGTTCTCAGTCTCTTTTACACAGTCCCCAGTCTCTTTTACACAGTCCTCAGTCTCTTTTACACAGTCCCCAGTCTCTTTTACACAGTCCCCAGTCTCATTTACACAGTCCTCAGTCTCTTTTATACAGTCCTCAGTCTTATTTACACAGTCCCCAGTCTCTTTTACACAGTCCCCAGTCTCATTTACACAGTCCCCAGTCTTATTTACACAGTTCTCAATCTCTTTTACACAGTCCCCAATCTCATTTACACAGTCCTCAGTCTCTTTTACACAGTTCTAAGTCTTATTTACACTGTCCTCAGTCTCTTTTACACAGTCCCCAGTCTCATTTACACAGTCCTCAGTCTCTTTTACACAGTCCCCAATCTCATTTACACAGTCCTCAGTCTCTTTTACACAGTCCTCAGTCTCATTTACACAGTCCTCAGTCTCTTTTACACAGTCCTCAGTCTCATTTACACAGTCCTCAGTCTCTTTTACACAGTCCCCAGTCTCATTTACACAGTACCCAGTCTCATTTACACAGTCCTTAGTCTCTTTTACACAGTCCCCAGTCTCATTTACACAGTCCTCAGTCTCTTTTACACAGTCCTCAGTCTCTTTTACACAGTCCTCAGTCTCATTTACACAGTCCCCAGTTTCATTTACACAGTCCTCAGTCTCTTTTACACAGTCCCCAGTCTCTTTTGCACAGTCCCCAGTCTCATTTACACAGTACCCAGTCACATTTACACAGTACCCAGCCATAATGTGAGGAACTCCCCAGTGGTGGAGAGCTTTGGGAACCAGAGGTCCAAAGTCACCTGTTCCTCCCAAGCCTGTTAGACTTACCACAAGTCATGTTTCAAATTCCTCACGTACTGTATCCCAAAATGTTGGGTTTCTCAGAGAAGCACAGGGTTCCAATAGAAAACACTGATAGGGGGTCATTTCAACTGTGGGCGATAGTGTAAATAGACAATATTGGATTTGGCCGCCCATTATACATCTCTCCCGATTTTCATTACCATTTGACGTCAATAGTATTGAAAATGGGGAGAGATGTATAACGGGCGGTCGATCCGACATGGGCCATTTTACATTATCAACAAAAGTTAAAATTACCCCCCATAGAGTCAGGTCAAATACATCGACTGCATTGGTTAGTCTAATCGTTTCCTTGTGCGTATTTGTAATTTTTGGGGTAGATTTTCCTCTTCACCGCCTGGGCAGTAATCTGGCAGAGCCGATCGTTCGCACATTGTAGATCCCGCTCGATCTTTATTTTATTGAAATTAATAGAATGAATATCAGGCACATTCTATAAAGGGCAGGAAATCTGACCCACAAGGACGACACCCAATCAGTGAGGGCGTAAATCTACCCCTTCGTATCTTTGTTGTGTCACAAACCTGATCTCCATCAATTTTCTCAGCTTGGTGAGACATCAAGATGGATGGCCTGAAGGATTTTCCTGAAGTAATAAGATTGACTTCATTGGTTTTCCTTCTGTTCCTTGCTAATTGATATCAGACTGGCAATTTTTGATTTGCGGTTTAGGAAATACCTGATGCTAGTTTTTGCCCTGCTTGTTGGTAGCTTCAGTACCTGTAATCTTTGCAATTTGTTGCTGTCTTATGAATACAAAGTTTGAGTCAATCAGGTACAAGTGTGACAGACATTTTCAAGTGTGACGCCTGATGTGTGAACAGCTGGAGTGTGATGGACTAGATGCATGCTGGGTGCGACGGAAGGATAGACAGACAGACAGACCGATAGATAGATAGATAGATAGACAGATAGATAGACAGATAGATAGATAGATAGACAGACAGACCGATAGATAGACAGATAGATAGATAGACAGATAGATAGATAGACAGATAGATAGATAGACAGATAGATAGATAGACAGACAGACCGATAGATAGACAGATAGATAGATAGACAGACAGACCGATAGATAGACAGATAGATAGATAGACAGACAGACCGATAGATAGACAGACAGACAGATATATAAATAGATAGATAGATAATGTGTTTTGAGAGCAGCTTTTCTCAGAGTTTCACTTTAATTAAAGAATTAAGATGATTAGTTTTCCTAAACTAAGGGTGGCAATATTTTCTTTGAGGGAGACAATTGTTTTTGTTTGATCTGGCAGTTTATTGGAATCCAGACTCAGTTCCCTGAAGCAGCATTTCATGTTTTAAAGCTAATTGGCACAATCCTCTCACAGCACAGCAAGATGTTGCCTCCCTTGGCCTTTGAGAGACGTGGAGATCCCCAGGAATTCAGATCCATGCCCAGGTTCACGTAGGACAAACCACTTCCTCCTGCGAAAATGTTTTCTCAAATGACAGAATGTCACATGTTAAAACGACATAAACATCACGAACCGACCCATAACTGTGTCAAGTCTGTGGAGGCCTTCCCTTAAGTGAGTTTGCTTTTGCAGCAATTGGGTCTAAAGGTAACCACAGCAATTCCGTAAAAAATAACATACATAGTTTCCAACGTTTGGCTAGAGCTCCCACCTCAGCCTCATGAAGAGACCGTGAGGGTAGCACTTGACTTGGTGTGATAGTGTCAAATGGACGACTGTGAATCGGCAGCCCATTTTACATCTCTCCCAATTTTTATTTCTATTGACTTCAAAGTTACCCTCCATTTGTTCAAAATTATAATCACTAGCAGTCCTCCCGTGACATTGCTCGGAGGATGTGGTGTTGTATAAGGATAGGAGCATTCTAAAATGTAATGCCATTTATTATTCTATTGCGAGGGACAGCTGTGTTTAATCTGGGATATCCCTCTAAGGCCACCAAATTTAATTGCTGCAACATCCTGAGGCCAATTAGAGTCCAATTGCTCTGAGTGACATCCTAACCACAGGTCAATTTGAAGGTGATTTCTGTTACGAGTTAGGTTTCTCTGTAGATCAGAAGCAACTGTCTTTTTCCCTTCCTTCTTATACTTTCTACAGGTGTGATACAGAAATTTGCAATGTGTGAGAAAATGTGACAACTGAAGTATGACAGACGCCTCGCAAATCCTTATATCCCACATACCCCAAGATATCGTCCGCAGTGAGACAGAGGTTACACTATTTCAAGGGAGGTGTTGAGCACAGAAGTGGGAGAGAAGTGTGCACTTCCAATGAAAGACTTTGGAAGAAAATTTGTAAAAGATCTGCCTAGAGACAGCAAAGTAAATTTTGTTTTATTATTCGTTCTTGCGATGTGGGCGTCGCTGACAAGGCCGGCATTTATTGCCCATCCCTAATTGCCCTTGAGAAGGTGGTGGTGAGCTGCCTTCTTGAACTGCTGCAGTCCGTGTGGTGAAGGCTCTCCCACAGTGCTGTTAGGAAGGGAGTTCCAGGATTTTGACCCAGCGACGATGAAGGAACGGCGATATATTTCCAAGTCGGGATGGTGTGCGACTTGGAGGGGAATGTGCAGGTGGTGTTGTTCCCATATGCCTGCTGCCCTTGTCATTCGAGGTGGTGGAAGTCACGGGTATGTGGCTGTCCATGTCAGGTGAGGACCAGGTGGGACTGGATGTGATGCCTACCGCAGCCAAATAGCCTGGCAGCACTCATTATCTGGGGCAAGGTACTGGACAGAACTGCCCTGCATGGAGCCCTACCCCAGTGTGAGCCAGGGCCATTGGGATCTTTACTACGGCTCCATTTTTTATTAAAGAAGATTTACAAAGGTGTGGTTGCACATTGGAAAATATAAAACTGTAGATCTTACCATTGCCAAATCGTACCATTGTAAGCAAAACAGCACACTCCCTATCCTCCACATCTTGGAACGGGTTGGCCTAATCCCGCTGAAGCTCTCTGAGGATTTCTGTTTGGTTTGATGAGCAAAACCATTGTTTACGTTTGGGTTATGTTTTCAGCCATCCAGTCTACTTGCCAAAGAAAACAAGAGCGAGACTGAGTTTGATTACCCAGAGGCGATTTTCTTTTAGACTGGGCACATCAACGATGGTTAAAGAGGGAGTTTCACCATCCTTTACCTTCAGCAGGTGTCAGCCACGGCTCAGTGGGTCGCACTCTTCACTTTGAGTCCGAAGGTCGTGGGTTCAAGGCTCATTCCACAGACTTGAGCACAAAATCCAGGCTGACACTCCAGTGTAGTACTGAGGGAGTGCTACGCTATCAGACGGTGCCGTCTTTCGGATGGGACGTTAAACCAAGGTCCTGTCTGCCTTTTCAGGTGGACGTAAAAGATCCAATGGCACTATTTGACGAAGCGCAGGGGAGTTGTCCCCGGTGTCCTGGCTGATATTTATCTCTCAACCAACATCACTAAAAAGAACAGATTATCTGGTCATCATCAAATTGCTGTTTGTGGGATCTTGCTGTGCACAAATTGGCTGTCGTGTTTCCTGCATTACAACAGTGACTACACATCAAGAAAAGTACTTAATTGGCTGTAAAGCACTTTGGGATGTCATGAAAGGCACTGTATAAATGGGAGCTCTTTATTTCTTTATCAGTGCTTGTTTTGAACAATGAATTCTAACGAACATTCTTTTGAGTATTTAAAAAAAGTCAAGGGTGACATTTGGCTCATTGAATCTCATCTGCCTAATACTCCAGCTTAGCATTTAGCTGTATTTTGAAAGCCTCTAAAGACTGCGGTCCCGAATTTCCGTGGGCCTCCCTTGTAATTTCCATCCGCCCCCTCCCAAAAAAAGGTCACCTACGTCAGTGGTGGGGGAGTCTCCCAGGTCGGGAATTTTCTCGTCTCCGTTCTGGGAGCTGCCTGGCAGCCAGTACGCCGAGTCAGGAGAGGCAGACCAGCCTGCGGGCTGGTGGAAGTGAGCACTACTTGGGGGGGTCCAGGCCTTGGACTTGGCCTGGATCCCCCTGAAGTCTGTGGCCAATTGGGGTCCTAACTTCTCCCTCTTCCGGGCTGGTGGTGCTGGCAGAGCAGCGAGGGGCTGGGCAGAGCCATGTTTCCCACCTTCCTCTTCTGGCGGGCACCCTGGATGCCACCCTCATGACCGCGGGCACCTGCCATCGATATTCAAATGAGGGGATCGCCCCTGCCCCCTGGGGTTAGGTTCACCAACCCCCCCCACCACAGGATTGGCCTGGAGTCTCCAGGAATTAAAGATTAATCCCCAGGACACTGCTGCCAGCAAAACCCGGGAGAAAAATCATAAATTGGGCGCTGTCTTCATTTTCTTCGAGCACTTTCATTTTATTAGTTGTAAAAATGTTGGCGATGGGAAAATCGGCTGTTTGACTGGCAGTCAAGAATCATCCATTCAGGTAACAAAGTGTCTGCCCACTTTACACTTGGTATGGGAAGACGGTGCATTGCAAGGATGGACCAATGGCGGGAGAGTGGGAGGGGGGGGGGCGGTGGGGGGGTTGAGAGATCATGTAATGAGACTCCGGGAATAAGTTCGACCCTAACCGGGGTCGTCCGCAGAAGGTTCCCGCCAGGCCAATCCTGGCAGTCGCTCTTTGACCCCTGCATCTCAACTAGGGGAGTCCCCTCCCCTAACTCTTCTTCTAATTACTACTCAACGCCCCATCTGCCCCTCGTGAAGAGCCTTGGAACATTTCACTCTGTTTTAAGGCGCCACATAAATGCAATTAGCCGTTGAAATAAGGATTGCGGGGTGAGTGGGGAGGGGGTGGGGGGTGTGGGTGAAGTGTCTTTCGGTGCAGAGGAGATTCCGATCTGGGAGCGGAGCAGCCTTGAAACAGCTGAATTATGTCTGAGGGGCCGAGAGAAAGAGAGGGCGTAACTAACAGGCATTACATTTGATTCGAGGCTTACTCACACCGCAGCCCTTTCCATTAATGACAGGAAGAGTAGAAAGTTGTGGGAATGTCTCGCGGAGAGATGATGACTATTAATGATGCCACGCGACTGGCAAGTGGCCGACCTCTTTCGCCCCAGATGTCAGCTTTTCCAGTCAAAGACCGGATGGTGGTTTGACATGTTGCCAGCGCGGAGTCCTCCCTACAATTTATTTCTTCATAAAGTTCACTGTTGATCAGCCTGTACCTTAAAGGGAGGATTTAACTGGCAGGAAACATCGCCTGGATGAAATTTCACTTTGCTGCGCCCCTCTCCAGCTTTGAAAGAAAGCAGTCCCACCCTAAGAAATTGGAAGGCGGGCAGGCAATGGCTTTACTTTTAAAGGAGCATCACTCGCCTCGATCAGAAAATCCCGGGGGTAATTTTCACCATCACCGCTTGGGCGGTGCGCTGGCGGAGCCAATCGGCCGCCCCTTGTGGGACCCGTGTGACTTTCACTTTCATTTCCTCTCCTACCCACCTCTCCCTCTGCAGGATCTTAAGAGGCCGTGCAACACTTCATCTCAAAAGAACCAGAGGGGAGATGAGGAGAAGTGAAACCTGAGGGAGATCATAGAATCATGGACTCTTACAGCACAGAAGGAGGCCGTTTTTTTTACACCGCGAGTTGTAATGATCTGGAATGCACTGCCTGAAAGGGCGGTGGAAGCAGATTCAATAGTAACTTTCAAAAGGGAATTGGATAAATACTTGAAAAGGAAAAGTTTGCAAAGCTACGGGGAAAGATCGAGGGGAGTGGGACTAATTGGATAGCTCTTTCAAAGAGCCAGCACAAGCACGATGGGCCAAACGGCATTCTTCTGACCTGCAAGATTTCAGGTTTTCAAGCCCCTGACTTCCAATGAGCACACGAAAAGAAAAGACCATCAGCTTCAGCTTCGTCCTACCTGTGAGACGGTGTGACCTCATACACCATTCCCCCCACCCCCAAACTATTAGTCATGCTAAATCCTGGGTGGTAGGAGGGGGGGAAACCTGTGGCCGACTTCAGGAAAAAAACTCTCCCTGACTCCGAAAAAGGCGAGTTCCCAAAGAAAGGCAATTCTACGTTTGGAGCTCAGCCATCATTTTTAACCCCGGAAATTCAAGCATTGCGATTTGCTAACCTGCCAGCTTTCAGTGGGTCTTGGGCCCAATCAGGATATCGACACTGGTGTGTCAGACTGCCTATCGGGGGATTATGCATTGACTTCCATGATTCGCCAGACCGAGCTCTCTTTTACGTCAGATAACCGAGGTTCACTTTGTACTGAAGGCGGTTGGTTTGGCTCAGTGACAGCACATCACTGCTCGGTTGTCAGTCAACAGCAACAACAACAACTTACACTGATATCGCACCTTTAACATAGTAAAACCTCCAAGGCGCTTTACAGGAGCGATTATCAAACAGAATTTAACACTGAGCCACATAAGAAGATATTAGGACCAGTGCGAGACGGGGAGGTTTAGGGAGGGAATTCCAGAGCTTAGGACCTAGGAGGCTGAAGGCACGGCCGCCAACGATGGAGCTATGAGAAACATTAGGGAAACAAAGGCAATCGTGTGACCATCCCATAATACCAGTCCATTTCAACAGGTGAATGGAACAGTGGCGGGAATGATTCCAAAAATGCTCTCACCATTGGGTTAAAGCAAGAGATGAGGAGTACTGCAACATATAAAGGCAGAAAATCCCTGCTGGTGAACTGGGGGTTGGAAAATAGCAACTTAGCAAACTCATCGGCTCCTTGCACACAATTTTTCTTTCCAGGGTGTCCGCCTGTGGTGCTCGCTCTAGCCCAGCGCTAAGCTCCCCCATTTCAAATGGGCGTTATAGGCTGACAAGGTCATTGGGAAGGGAGCCTTTGAAGGCACATTATTGTATGCATTTTCAAAAGGCACTTGATAAGTGAAGGGATTCGCAAAATTTCACATGTTCCCCCCACCCCGAAGATTTATTGGAGTTATTAAAGAAACCCTGGTGTGACTGTTTTAAAAAATCCAAGGTCTCTCAAAATGGCTGCAGTCAGACACATGGCCGAGGACCGGCAGATTTGAAATTGCATTCTCAACAACTCGGCAGGCTTCGTGTCTCAGACAGGTTTCTTTAAACAATGCAGCTGCATTCTAGCCCTGAGGCAAGCTATCAACATGGCCGGCCAACACATCAAAATTCGAGCAGGAAGTGATCGCAGGACAAAAGGTGAACCATCAAGGTACATTCGGAACAATGGTAAAGCAATTGTAAACAATTTTACAACACCAAGTTATAGTCCAGCAATTTTATTTTAAATTCACAAGCTTTCGGAGGCTTCCTCCTTCGTCAGGTGAACGATGTGAAAATGAAATCCTCGAAATGAAATCGCATTTATAATTCACAGAACAATGCTTGGTGAGTACAGACAATTTTTTCAACTGCCCGTTGCCAAGGCAATCAGTGTGCAGACAGACCTGTTCGCTAACTGCTTCACCAATGGTAAAGCAGTTAGCGAACAGATCGATACAGGAAATGGCCATTAATGTAAATGGGCCAGAGATGGGGTCCTTTGTCTTACGTTTCGTGCTTAAATCAAACAATGAAGCAAGCTGAGGAGGTATGAAAAAAACCTGTTACCAAGAGGGTATAGCTGGGGCTGCCCAGTATCTCTCTCTCTTCTTCTCTCTTCACCTCTTGGCCCTGTCCTGTCTGTCTGCTAGCACCTAAGAAGGAAGGCCATTCAGTAAACCTCGCAACCACATGTCGACGGCAACAGCAGTGCACAGGGGCCAGGCCTTTTCATCTGTTTTCACCGGTAAGCATTAATTTTCTGGCCGCCACAAGACAACCTAGCATAAGTGTAAGGGTGGGGGTTAAAGGGGATATTGCTAAACTTGTGATTTTAGAATTTTCCCTCGATGTGTCCGTTTCTTCCAACCCGTTAAGCGTAAAACTGTATTACATCCATAGCGATTTCTTTTTATCTTCTGTATTATACTGTTTACTTTGTAGTTTTAGTTTTCTTATTAATAAACATTGGTTTTCCTTGTACCAATCCACTGGTCTGTTTGTCTGTCTTTGTTACCACTCGATAAGTCCTCAGCTCAGAATCAGGAAGGGGTAAGCGATTCGCAACCGCACTGCGGGCAGGGCAGCTCAGGAAAACATAACTGGCTGACCTATTATAAGCCCGAGAAACAGTAAAAAAAAGAAACCCCTTACATAAGGTGCCACATAGGAGTCTTGTTGGTCTGATAAAGGCACACGGTATTAAAGGGAATGTGTCGGCATGCGTAGGGAGTTGGGTAAAGGACAGGAAACAGAGAGCAGTCAATGGATTTTTTTTTTGGACTGGAGGGATGTAAATAATGGTGTCTCCCAGGGGTGAGTTGTAGCATCTTTACTCCTCTCAATATATATAAATATACAAATGATCTGCACTCAGGTATAAGGGCACAACACCAAACTTTGCAGACGACACAAAAACAGGAAGTGTAGTTAACTGAAGAGATGGTACACAACTCCAGCAGGGATATGGACTGGTTAGTAAATTGGGCACATAGATTGCAGAAGCATTTTAATGCACAAAAATGTGAGGTGATACATTTTGGGAGGAAGACTAAGGAGAGGGAATATATCCTTAATGGTAAAACTTGAAAAGACGTAGAGGAATAGAATTAAAGGTTCAGCTACACAAAACATTGAGGACAAGTTGATAAAGCTGTGAACAATTCACGTGGTTTTACAAATAAGGGTATTGAGTACAAAAGCAAAGAGGTAATGCTTAACCGATACAAACATTGATTAGGCCACAGTTGAAATATCGTGCCCACTTCTGGGCACTCTACTTTAGTAAGGATGTCACAGCCATAGGGGTGTTGCAGAAGAGATTTTGGAGATTCACTGGGACCATTTCCACGAAAAGAAAGAACTTGCATTTCTATAGGACGTCCCAAAGTACATTACAACCAATTTGCACACAGCAAGGTACCACAAACAGCGATGGATTATGAACAGATAATCTGTTTTAGTAATGTTGGTATAGGGATAAATATTGGCCAGGACTCCAGGAAGTTCACCCCTGCTCTTCTTTAAAATAGTGCCTTGGGATCTTTTACATCCAACTGAGAGGATAGGTGGGGTCTCACCTGAAAGACCACATCTCCGGCATCTTCAACAGTGAAGCACTCCCTCAGCCTGGATTATGTGCTCAAGTCTCTGGAGTGGGACACCACAGCAGAGAAGGTTAAGAGGAGGTTTAATAGAGTTATTTAAAACAACGGAAAGGATTTGATAGGGTGAATAAGGAAAGACTACTTCCTCTGGTCGGGGTATCATTGTCGAGGGGTCATCCATTTAAAATATCCCCAAGAGAGAAGAGAAGAGATTTCATTCTGCAGAAGGTTGTTGGAGCATGAAATGCTTTGCCACAGGGACTAGTTGGCAGAGGCTTTTAAGGGAAAAGCAGAACAAACATTTGAAGCAGAGGAAAATACAGGACAATGAGGAGATAGTGGGGCAGTGGGATTAGTTTTGAATTGTTTTAATAAAGAGGTGACATGAGGGACCTAAAGGCCTCCTTCTCCCAAGCTCTGTGGTAAATGCAATTTAATGTATATTTCCCTGATCTATCTTCAAAGGAACATGGGGTATAACTCGCACCAAGTCCCGTTCACCCATCACCCCTATGCTTATCGATCTACATTGGCGCCCTGTCGGCAACACTTTGATTTTAAAATTCTCATCCTTGTTTTCAAATCCCACCCCCCATGGCCTCTCCCCTTCCCACCTCTGTAACCTCCTCCAGCCCTACAACCCTCTGAGATCTCTGCGCTACTCCAATTCTGGCCTCTTGCGCATTCCTGATTTTCATTGCTCCACCATTGACGGCCGTGCCTTCAGCTGCCTGGGCCCTAAACTCTGGAATTCCCTCCCTAAACCTCTCCACCTCTCTACCTCTCTCTCCTTCTTCAAGATGCTCCTTAAAGCCTACCTCTTTGGCCAAGCTTTTGATCACCTGTTCTAATATCTCCTTACGTGGCTCGGTGTCAAATTTTGTTTGATAATCGCTCCTGTGAAGCCCCTTGGGACGTTTTACTACATTAAAGGCGCTATATAAATGCAAGTTGTTGTTGTTGTATACCTTGGGCTGAATTGCAGCCAGAGAGCAGTCAGTTTGGAGCCAGTAGAAACACAGCGCTAGTCAGAGGGAGCTGCAATATGTGGGGTTCAAAGCCCCTTTAACAAAAGACATTTGAAGGAAAAGGGTTAACAGTACCCCTTTTAAACAAAGACATTTGGAAACCTGCAAACACAGTAATGTGGTAAACTGTGTTCTCGCAAATCGTATTTTTCCCTCATGCTGATGGCATTGGAGAAGTGTGAGTTTCGAGATCGAAGACATTGTACTGTGATAGATATCTAGATTATTAAATAAATAAGCTGGATGGATAATATTGAGCTTAAAGCGTTGTCAGTCTTTCAAAAAACATAGGCATTTGGAAGCACAAGTTTTTCAACATAGCGGTGGGTAGGTTTTCAACTTGCTGCCTTGTGTTTTAGGCATTTAGTAGTGTCGGGTTAATCATAGAATCATAGAAGTTACAACATGGAAACAGGCCCTTCGGCCCAACATGTCCATGTCGCCCAGTTTATACCACTAAGCTAGTCCCAATTGCCTGCACTTGGCCCATATCCCTCTATACCCATCTTACCCATGTAACTGTCCAAATGCTTTTTAAAAGACAAAATTGTACCCGCCTCTACTACTGCCTCTATTGTACTAAAGCTACCCCTAATCTTTGAGTAGATTTCTTTACTCTGTGAGTGGTGAGAATGTGGAACTCGTTACCACATGGAGTGGTTGGTGTGAATAGCATAGATTCATTTAAGGAGCAGCTAGAAAGGTACATAAGGGAGAAGGGAATAGAAGGAGCTGTTGATAGGGTGAGATGAAGTAAGGTGGGAGCATAAACAGCATAGACCTTTTCGGCTGAATGGCCTGTTTCTGTCATGCAAAATTCTATGAAATTCTATATTATAGTAATATTTCAGATCCATTCATGTGGTAATTCACTCTACGCCTTTGTCCCGTTGTATTTAGATAACCTTCCATATTCGCACTTCCAAGCCCACAAACTTTGACTGCGGATTGTTGCCTGTCCCATGCCCGTCCATTCCACCATCGCAGACCTTTCATCCCTATGTTCTCAAACCACATCATCACACTGCTGCTCTCCCTGGTTTCAACAGCCTCCCAAACCTATCTCCTTGGACACGCCTTTGTCTTTCTCCCAAATGCTGTTACTTCCATGTTGGTGTTCACGTCTCCCCCTTTGCAAACCCCCCTATCTACATGAATGGAGAAATATTACAAAATGCTGCGGTACAGAGGGATCTGGGTGTCCTCGTACATGAAACACAAAAAGTCAACATACAGGTGCAGCAGGTAATCCGGAAGGCAAATGGAATATTGGCCTTTATTTCTAGGGAGATGGAGTATAAAAGCAGGGAAGCCATGCTACAACTGTACAGGGTGCTGGTGAGACCACACATGGAGTACTGCATTCAGTTCTGGTGCCCTTATTTAAGGAAGGACATACTTGCATTGGAGGCAGTTCAGAGAAGGTTCACTAGGTTGATTCCAGGTATGGAAGGGTTGCCTTATGAGGAAAGATTGAACAGGTTGGGTCTATACTCATTGGAGTTTAGAAGAATGAGAGGAGACCTTATTGAAACATACAAGATTCTGAAGGGACTCGATAGGGTAGATGCTGAGAGGATGTTACCCCTCATGGGGGAATCTAAAACTAGGGGGCATAGTCTCAGAATAAGTGGTCGCCCGTTTAAGATGGAAATGAGGAGGAATTTCTTCTCCCAGAGGGTTGTGAATCTTTAGAATTCCTTACCCCAAAAAGCTGTGGAGGCTGAATCATTGAATACATTCAAGGCTGAGTTAGACAAATTTTTGATCAGCAAGGGAGTCAGAGGATATGGGGAAAAGGCGGGAAAGTGGAGTTGAGGTAAAAATCAGATCAGCCATGATCTCAATGAATGGCGGAGCAGGCTCGAGGGGCCGAATGGTCTACTCCTGCTCCTATCTCTTATGGTCTTATGGTCTTATAGGGTCTCCAGTCACATGATCAAAGCCTAAACTGTCAATCATTGAAGTATGTTAATGATTGAGGCATAGCAACAGGGAGCGATTGGACAAAAAGAATGACTCTCCCCAATCCTACGTCCTTTTGGTGAAAAAAACAATATAAAAAGAAGACTTTGAGAGAAGAACGGTCTCTTCACCCCCTGGCAGTCACAAGGAATGCACACTGCAGTTGAACATCACGCAAGAAGAAGAGGACCTCAAGGACTGAAGAGCTGATCAACCTTCAGGCCCGATGAGCAAAATCCTTGGTTTAAAGGTTGTACATGTATTAATGATTTGCCTGATGAGTTATGTGTTATGAATTGTTGAGTCATTACATAATAAAGTTGCGAATTATTAAGTGTATAACAGGATTTTATAGAGGAAAATCATATGTATGGTTTGATTTTGCTTCATGAATGCTCGTATGAATGATAACATCATTAAATAATTACTTTTGATTAACAAAACTACCGTGAGTGAGGGTAACTTTCTTTGCTTGACTATTCGTCCAGTGTCCAAGAATCACATAAAATAAGGAATTCCCTACAGATACCGGATAGCCCGTGTTTCAAGGGTAGGATTAATGTTCGCATAGGACAAGCATGTTTGTTGTTTTGATTCCACAAAGAACTGTGAAGTCTGTATTTGCTGTGAATCTACTGCTGTGTTCAACACTGTTCGTTTACCTGTTTAATGTTGAATAAATCTGTTAGTTCATAGCCTGAGCCATGGTCTGACAGTGTGTATTCTTCCATCTATCAAACAGGAGGTTACATGGTGGCCCATGGTGGAGTACAGTGACGAAGATTCTCGGTTTGACCCGTGGATCTCACTACATTTACTTTACATAGAACTTACAGCACAGAAACAGGCCATTCGGCCCAACAGGTCCATGCCGGTGTTTATGCTCCACACGAACCACCTCCCGCCCTACTTCATCTAACCCTATCAGCAAATCCTTCCATTCCTTCCTCCATTAGGTCACCCCTCAGCCTTCTCTTTCCAAGATCACCTAATATTGGACAGGTGATGGTACCTGTGCCATAGGTGACACGAGACCCATTTATGGAGTACCAGTGACGCTGAAGCAGAGGAAAATATCTGGAGTACAAACCCAAAAACGTATCACTGGTTTGACTATCAGCCGGGACTGGGGTGGGAGGTCGGGGCTGCCGGGGAATTGTCCATATAATGGTGGCCGTTCACTTCACTGCCATTTTGTTCCTGTTCTTTTCTTGTGAAACTGCCACCTGTGTTTTTTTAATCGTAGATTGGGTCTCTCTGTGCTCTGCACCAGCCACGGCTGAAAAGGACAGCCAGGTCCCGGGGTGGGGGGAAGAGAGCGTGTAGACAGAATCAAAAGGGCTGAGGGCACTTGCTGGGATGTATGGCTGGAGTAGACAGGGTAGGGTCAGATCATGGAGGAGTTTGAAGATGAGGACAAGGATTTTAATGTCTATATTTTGAGAGACAGGGAGCCAATGGAGGTGACTGAGGGGGTGCTGAGCATACAGGATGTTGTTTAGGGTAGGATGCGAGATACAGATTCCGGGATGAGTTGGAGCTTGCACGGGTTGGAACTCAGGATGCCCGGGAAGAAGCTGAGCCTGGAGGTTTCACAATGGTGAAGTAAAGGACTAGAGGGTGAGGGCGATATTCTGCAGGTGGAAACAGGGGGATTAATAGAGAGGCTGCATCAATGAGAAGGAGGCTGGAACATCAGTCTCTCAGCCTCACCAGCTAATATCATGATTTGAGTCCTGCCCTGCCCTGTCGATGAAAATAGGAATCCTTGGCCCATATTCAAATTGCAGGTTATAGTTAATACTGAGAAAGACTGTGACAAAATACAAGAAGACATTAATAAAATGGCAGAATGGGCGTGTAAATGGCAAATGAATTTTAATATAGATAACTGCGAGGTGGTGCATTTTGGTAGGAGGAATACGGAGGCCACATACTCCTTGGAAAATAAGAGTTTAAATGAGGTAGAGGAGCAAAGGGATCTGGGTATACACATTCACAAATCAAAAGTAGCAATGCAAGTTAACAAGGGCATCGAAAATACAGACAAAACTCTGGGGTCCATTTCTAGAGGGATAGAATTGAAAGGGAGGCAAGTTATGTTAAACTTGTATAGAAACTTGGTTAGACCACACTCAGAGTACTGTGCACAGTTCTGGTCATCATATTACAAATAGGATATAGTGGCACTGGAGAAGATATAATAAAGATTTACAAGGATGACACCAGAACTAAAAGGTTATACCTATCAGGAAAGACTGAATAGGCTGGGGCTCTTTTCTCCAGAAAAGAGAAGGCTGAGGGGTGACCTAATAGAGGACTTTAAAATTATGAAGGGGTTTGATAGAGTAGACATAGAGATGCTTACAGTTATGGGTGAGACCAAAGCTACGGGAGATAAATAAAACCATTAAAGAATTCAGGAGAAACTTCTTTACCCAGAGAGTGCTTAGAATGTGGAACTTGCTACCACAAGGAGTGGTTGAGGCAAACAGCGTGGAAGGCTTTAGGGGGAAGCTGGATAAGTACATGAGGGAGAAAGGAATAGAAGGATATGCTGATCGGGTGAGATGAAATAGGGTGGGAGGAGACTCTTGTGGAGCATAAACACCGGCATAAACCAGTTGAGCCGAATGGCCTGTTTCTGTGCTGTAAATTCTATGTAATTCTACATAATATCCCTTTGGCATTCTGACTTCCCAGCCTACTTTATGCATCCTTTAGGCATCTTTTGAAACTTTGAATCTGCATAGCATTGATTCCACATAACCCACACATTTTCTAGCAGATTAAAGGGTAGTAAAATCCCAGTAGTGGATCTTTCAGTACAATACCTGCTCTTCTCCAGACTTAACAAATATGGGTGTTTCTCAGCTGCATCCATTTCTGGTCTGGAACACACTGTACTCATTTCTTTTAATCCATCTGGGTTGCCGTGGCATCGTCATTCTTGCTATGAATTCTGGGTAAATAGAATCACCAAGATTCACTGCTGCCGTTGATCTTTTAAACATGGGGCGGGGAAAGAATAGTGTTATCATCTTCCGTAATTTGTTTTTTCTTGTTTCAAAATACACACGGACTCCCTTTTGTTCAATTAGCCACCTTCTCAATTATCTGCACGAATTTTCTTTTCCCCAGAGGGCTACTGTTAGCGGCTCTGAGGCACAACTCCCCGCAGTGCCAGATACAACGTCCTACCCTGGCCTCTTTCCGTCCCCAGACCAGGATTTTGCTTCCCACACCGTGTCCTGGTATACAGGACCGGGCAGAGGGCCGGAAGCACTGAAGAAACCACTCCCGCCTCGTTGTTGCCAACTCTGGTTGAATGTATTCCTGGAGGTTTCATCACATGACCTCCTGCCTTCAACCGCCCTGCCCCCATGCTCCTGCCATTGGTCGCCCAACACGCCCATCCACACTGCGCACCGCCTCCCCCGCAGCCAGCTGGAAAGAGAAAAGACTCTTCGTTACCCAATTGGATGATGTTTGGCTGTTAGTTTTTTCCCATCTCCAATATTTTTATAACTAATAAACAGAAGTGTTCAAAGAAAATGAAAAAAAACACAATCTTTTTTAATGTCCCAATGATTTTTCTCCTGGGTTTTGCTCTTCAATCCCTGGAGACTCCAGGACAATCCTGGAGGGTTGGCAACCCTACTCGCGCCACTCCCATTCCTTCCTCATGGTAGTGAGTATCGGTATGTGGCCTCACTAACTCTGCTGTTCTCAACTGGTACTCACAAGTCGGTGCAGATGGTAAAACTGTCTCCACTTTCACGCCTTTTCTTTCCCCCTCAACAATACTTAAGTCCTTATAAAGCCCAAACCCATCCATGATTTGCGTACTGCTCCAATAGCTGAGTAGGCTCATCTAACACCACTCTCTCTCTCTCTCTCCCTCTCATTTTCTCGCACTCCTGGACAGATTGCAAGAAAAAGATTGTCGTCTGATTTAACAACCTTTCTGCACGTTTCCAACTTTTCTCTGTCACAGTGCCTTCTTGTCTTTCTCTCTGTTACGGTCACTACTCCTCTGAATTGTCTTCCTGAGCTCCTAATACTTTGCCGTAGGCAGCCCTCTTCCTTCCTACGACCTACTCAGTGACCCCCCGACTGGGAAAGTTTGGCTCATGTAGGCTTTGGGCGAAGAGAAAAAAAGCAAGTCTTGCATCCAAACAGCACCTTTCATGACCTTAGGACGTCCCAAAGCACTTTACAGCCAATGAAGTACTTTTAAAGTGTAGTCACTGTTGTAATGCAGGAAAAGCGGCAGCCAATTTGCGCACAGCAAGATCCCACAAGCATCAATGAGATAATGACCAGATAATCTGTTTTAGTGATGTCGGTTGAGGGATAAATAATGGCCCAGGATACCGAGGAGAACTCCCCTGCTCATCTTCGAATAGTACCATGGGATCTTTTACGTCCGCCTGAGAGGGCAGATGGGACCTCGGTTTTAACGTCTCATCTGAAAGACGCCACCTCTGACCAGTGCAGCACTCCCTCAGTCCTGAACCTTAGTGTCAACCTAAATTACGTGCACAAGTCTCTGGAGTGGGACTTGAACCCACAATCTTCTGACTCAGAGGCGAGAATGGCACCCGCTGATCCACAGCTGAGAGGATCGGACTTGAGACGCCCACCAGGGTTGCGTTGGTTGCCTGGGCGCGGGTGAGGTACTGGAGAGCCAGGGGGCTCCCGCGGAACCGGACCCCAGAAAAAAGTCTCCCCCTCCAGCGGGGGCCACGAAAAGGGGAGAGAAGCGGGAAAGGTGACAGGGCATTGTTTTCTCTTGTCTCTCGCGTTCCTTTTCTTTGCGGCTCGCTGGTGCGCAGGGCAGAGTGGAGAGTTCGCAGCAGATGGGACGCTAATCAAACGAGCTTTTATCTTCTGTATAAACACAGCTTATGCGGATGTGGTGGCTGCAAGAACTGAAGATAAGACAGTGACCGATGCGAGCACACCAGGAGGCTCCCCAAGCCACCACGGCCCACAGTGTCCTGCGCTAGGTGCTCCGATAAGATCAGAGGGCTGCCTTTTTATCGAGGCTGTGCTCACAGCCACCACAGACACTGTAAGGCACATGAGGTCCGCCCATATACAGACTGCCAAGAGGAATGTGGCTGGCATTCCAAAGAGCCATTTATAGGATAAAACACTTGATAAGTAAAAGCAGAGCTGCAGCACACTGCCTGAGAGACATATCAATGTTGCTAACCCGGTTGCCGATAACAACAGGGTAACTTGATTTATTTACTTTTTAACTTTGGTAAGTTTTTATTTAAAAATGTAATCCCCACAATTTTCCCTCTTCTTCTCCCGGAGCTTCCGGCTGATTTCTTGGTGGTGTCCTTCTCCCAACCGGCCATCCCCCGTGCATAATCCGAGTGCCGGCCAGCTATTTGCCCATGGGGTGCATCGCAGGCAAACCCAATCCTGCCGTTGTCCGCACAAGTGCATGAAGTCACTGGACAGCGATCAGAAGCATGTAATCCTTTTTTAAGGTGTCAGCCGTGGCTCATTTGGTGGCGCTCTCGTCTGTGAGTCAGACGCCCTACTCTAAAGACTTGAGCACATAATCATTATGAAGGGTTTGATAGGGTAGACGTGGAGAAGATGTTTCCACTTGTGGGGGAGACCAGAACTAGGGGCCATAAATATAAGATAGTCACCAATAAATCCAATAGGGAATTCAGAAGAAACTTCTTTACCCAGAGAGTGGTGAGAATGTGGAACTCGCTACCACTAGGAATAGTTGAGGCGAATAGCATAGATGCATTTAAGGGAAGCTAAATAAACACATGAGGGAGAAAGGAATAGAAGGATTTGCTGATAGGGTTAGATGAAGTAGGGAGGGAGAAGGCTCATGTGGAGCAATAATACCGGCACAGACCTGTTGGACCAAATGGCCTGTTTCTGTGTTGTACATTCTATTTAATTCTATGTAATAATCTAGGCTGACACTTCAGTAAAATACTGAGGGAGTGCTGCATTGTCGGAGGTGCCATCTTTAGGATGGAACGTTAAACCGAGGCCCTGTCTGCCCTCTCAGATGGATGTAAAAGATCCCATGGCACTATTTCAAAGAAGAGCAGGGGAGTTCTCCCCGGTGTCCTGGCCAATATTTGCTCCTCAACCAACATCACTAAAACAGAAGATCTGGTTATTATTTCATCATTTCATGTGGGACCTTGCTGTGTGCAAATTGGCTGCTGCGTTTCCTACATTACATTCTCACTAAGAGAAGTTTGGATGCTTGGTTTGGGAAATGTGACATGGGGCAGTAAGGGGTGAGCTGTTACCCTGAGGGTGGGTTGATGTCCATTGTTGGGACTGAGGAAAGATAAAGGTGGAAATTAATATTTGTCAGATATGATTTGCAAACCATGAGTGAGTTAACCAGAACATTTGTAAATGATGTCTCACAACATCTCAAGTGAATTATGGTCTGGTAAAGTGAGATAGGCCGTAGCACATGGATCCTCTTTATGTGTTCTGTTTATACATCACATCACTGTTTATACAACTTGCATTTCTATAGTGTTCCTTGTGTAAGGAAAACACCACCGAACAGAAGGAAAAGGAGGGGCAAATAGAAACATAGAAACATAGAAAATAGGAGCAGGAGTAGGCCATTCGGCCCTTCGAGCCTGCTCCGCCATTCATTATGATCATGGCTGATCCTCTATCTCAATACCATATTCCCACTCTCTCCCTTGATGCCTTTTGTGTCTAGAAATCTATCTAGCTCCTTCTTAAATATATTCAGTGACTTGGCCTCCACAGCCTTCTGGGGGAGAGAATTCCACAGGTTCACCACCGTCTGAGTGAAGAAATTTCTCCTCATCTCAGTCCTAAATGTCCTACCCCATATCCTGAGACTGTGACCTCTCGTTCTGGTCCCTCAGCCAGGGGAAACATTCTCCCTACATCCAGTCTGTCTAGCCCTGTCAGTATTTTATATGTTTCAATGAGATCCCCTCTCATTTTTCTAAACGCAAATGAATACCAACCGAGGCGACCCAATCTCTCCTCATACGACAGTCCTGCCATCCCAGGAATCAGTCTGGTGAACCTTCGCTGCACTCCCTCTATGGCAAATATATCCTGTCTTAGGTAAGGAGACCAGAACTGCACACAATACTCCAGGTGTGGTCTCACCAAGGCCCTGTATAACTGCAGTAAGACATCCTTGTTCCTGTACTCAAATCCTCTTGCAAGGAAGGCCAACATACCATTTACCTTCCTAACTGCTTGCTGCACCCGCATGTTTGCTTTCAGTGACTGGTGTACAAGGACACCCAGGTCCCTTTGTACATCAACATTTCCCAATCTATCACCATTTAAATAATACTCTGCCTTTCTGTTTTTCCTTCCGAAGTCGATAACTTCACATTTATCCACATTATACTGCATCTGCCATGTATTTGCCCACTCACTGAACTTGTCTAAATCGCCTTGAAGAATAAACTGGGCAGTGGAGGCTGCAGTCACATAGGAACACGAGTAGGCCATTCAGCTGATCTGTACCTCAACTTCATGTACCCGACTCTGCTCCATATCCCTTGATACCCTTGGCCAACAAAAATCTATCGATCTCCGTCTTGAAAGATCCAATTGAGCCCCAGTATCCACAGCCTTTTGGGGGAGAGAGTTCCAGATTCCCACTACCCTTTGTGTGAAGAAGTGCTCCCTGATCTCGCTCCTGAACGGCCTTGCTCTAATTTTAACATTATGCCCCCTTGTTCTGGACTCCCCCACCAGATGAAATAGTTTCTTTGTATCTACCCTACCAAATCATTTTAAACACCTCGAGCAGATCACTCCTCAACCTTCTAAACTCAATGAATACAAGCCAAGTTTATGATACGTGCCCTCATGATTTAACCTTTTAAGCCCTGGTCATGGTCAACAAGAAGGATTTTCATGGGGCTTTTGAAGGGAGGGAAGGAGATTGGAAAGCAAGGAGATTTGGTGAGAGAAATCCAGAGGGAAGGGCTGTCATGACACAAAGGATGGCCACTGGAGTGAAGGGAGGGAGCAGTAATCTGGGAAGTGAAAGGATACAGAGATTAAGAGCTGGGGAAGATCACTGGGAAAGGAGTGGAGCAAGCTGTGGAAGGATTTGAAATTGAAAATGATCTTAAATATAATAATGAGGTAAAGTTGACGAGTTAAAGAGATAATGATGGTGGGTGTTCCATGTTTCTTTGTGGTTTGAGCTCTGTGTAGCTGCTGGCAGTGCATTCGCTCATTAGTCTACATTGTGGTTTGTGGGTTTAATGTTGAAGCCCACTTGTGTGGAAATCGCTTGTATACAGTTTCTGCTAGCATGCAAGCTTCCCAAATTCCCAAACCATTTCCATCAGCCGCAATGCGATTTTGCTCCTCTGTAATTAAGTGATTGACATGCAAATCCCATTTGAATGCAAGTCAAGGATTTGATCACTGCGCCCTGATCCAGTTCTCCGGGATACTCATCTGACCCTCGAACCCTCCATTCTCCTGGCCACCCAGCTCTAACGTAAGGAACCAGCCCTGCTCCTCCTGTCTCACACTGTTCATTGAGAGGGAACAAGGCGACACTATCTGGATGCAGACCGAACACAAAGAAAGCAAGGACTGGATGAGGCAGTAGGTTAGACACCCGCATTTAACTCTGGTAAATTCCAACCCAGCCCAGACAAAAGTGATGAAAGTCTCTTCTGTAAGGGCCCTACGTGAAATGGGTTTGCTACCACATGCGACATTTGCAATAGCATCCAATTCACTCTCTACAGATTAGTCAACTGGAAATGGTGCATAATACATTCACCAGGACTGAGGGGGTTACAGTTACGGCAAAGAGACTTGAGAAGCTAGGGCTTTTTCACAAGACTTGAGAAGGATGGAGCATAGGAACAGAATGGTAGGCACTGGTCATAAGGTCACAGTTAGGTTCAGATGAAGAAGGCACTTTGGTCCATTTGATCTCACCCTTCCAGTACACCTACCTTACCATCCTCCCATTGCAGCAGCCAACTGTTCTTTAAATAAGTCTAGTGACCAGGCCTCAACAACTCCCCAAGGCAACACCTTCTAGCCTATAAAGAAATATTACATAAAATTACATCGTATTTACAGCACAGCAACAGGCCATTCAGCCCTACTGGTCTATGCCGGTGTTTATGCTCAACACAAGCATCCTCCCCCCCGCCTCTTCATCTAACCCTATTAGCAAATCCTCCTATTCCTTTCTCTCTCTCATGTGTTTATCTCGCTTCCCCTTAAATGCATCTATGCTGTTCGCCTCAACTACTCCTTGTGGTAGCAAGTTCCACATTCTAACCATTCTCTGGGTAAAGAAGTTTCTCCTGAATAATCTATTGGATTTATTAGTGACTATCTTATATTTATAGTCCCTTAGTTCTGGTCTCTCCCACAAGTGCCTCTATATCCTTTTTATAATATGGAGACCAGAACTGTTCACAGTAATCCAAGTGTGGTCTAACCAAGGTTCTATACAAGTTTAACATAACTTCTCTGCTTTTTAATTCCATCCCTCTAGAAATACAACCCTGTGCTTTGCTTTTTTATGGCCTTATTAACTTGCAATACTTTTACAGATATTACCGAATATCTGTCACAACCTTGAACCAGAGCCTTCATGTCCTGCTGCCTTGCTGTGGCTGAAAGTATTGTTCTGGATTTACTTTCTCTATCCCCTTAAGTATTTCACATTAGTCCTTAATGTCCCATTCGCCATGTTGTTTGATTCCTGATATGAGACATCGCAGGAAGAACTTATGATAGGATGGGAGGAAGATGGGATTGTCAGACATGGATATCTCACCTTTTTTTTTTATTCGTTCACGGGATGTGGGCGTCGCTGGCGAGGCCGGCATTTATTGCCCATCCCTAATTGCCCTCGAGAAGGTGGTGGTGAGCCGCCTTCTTGAACCGCTGCAGTCCGTGTGGTGACGGTTCTCCCACAGTGCTGTTAGGAAGGGAGTTCCAGGATTTTGACCCAGCGACAATGAAGGAACGGCGATATATTTCCAAGTCGGGATGGTGTGTGACTCGGAGGGGAACGTGCAGGTGGTGTTGTTCCCATGCGCCTGCTGCCCTTGTCCTTCTAGGTGGTAGAGGTCGCGGGTTTGGGAGGTGCTGTCGAAGAAGCCTTGGTGAGTTGCTGCAGTGCATCCTGTGGATGGTGCACACTGCAGCCACAGTGCGCCGGTGGTGAAGGGAGTGAATGTTTAGGGTGGTGGATGGGGTGCCAATCAAGCGGGCTGCTTTATCTTGGATGGTGTCGAGCTTCTTGAGTGTTGTTGGAGCTGCACTCATCCAGGCAAGTGGAGAGTATTCCATCACACTCCTGACTTGTGCCTTGTAGATGGTGGAAAGGCTTTGGGGAGTCAGGAGGTGAGTCACTTGCCGCAGAATACCCAGCCTCTGACCTGCTCTCGTAGCCACAGTATTTATATGGCTGGTCCAGTTAAGTTTCTGGTCAATGGTGACCCCCAGGATGTTGATGGTGGGGGATTCGGTGATGGTAATGCCGTTGAATGTCAGGGGGAGGTGGTTAGACTCTCTCTTGTTGGAGATGGTCATTGCCTGGCACTTATCTGGCGCGAATGTTACTTGCCACTTATGAGCCCAAGCCTGGATGTTGTCCAGGTCTTGCTGCATGCAGGCTCGGACTGCTTCATTATCTGAGGGGTTGCGAATGGAACTGAACACTGTGCAGTCATCAGCGAACATCCCCATTTCTGACCTTATGATGGAGGGAAGGTCATTGATGAAGCAGCTGAAGATGGTTGGGCCTAGGACACTGCCCTGAGGAACTCCTGGATGCCATCTCATGACTTCCAATTCCTAGCAAAAGTTAATGAGATGAAGAGATGATAATCAGGAGCGCTACATGTTCCTTTGTGGTTGGGCTCTGCAGAAAGTGTGATGATTCATTGTGGTTTGTGGGTTTATATATTGAAGTTTGGGTGCAGATCACCTGTATACAATTCCCATTACTATGCAAACTTCCCAAATTCACTAAAAAATTCCTCAAGGGCAATTACGGATGGGCAATAAATTCTGGCCTTGCCAGCGACGTCCACATCCCATGAACGAATAAAAAAAAAGCTGCAATACAGTTTTGTTCCTTTATAATTAAGCTATTTTTTATTCATGGTTATTTGTACAGTCCCTGAAGGAAGGTGGGATCTTGCTGTGTGTAAATGGCTGCTGCATTTCCCTACATTACAATAGTGACTTCAACAATACTCCATTGGCTGTAAAGCTCTTTGGGACATACTGAGGACATGAAAGACGCTATAGAAATGCAAGCCTTTCTTTCTTTACTTTTGGGTACAGGTCTGTCACTGTATAACACTGGGGTACAGTACTGGTGGTTACAGGTCAGTGACTGCATAATATTGGGGTACAGTACTGGTGGTTACAGGTCAGTGACTGTATAACATTGGGGTACAGTACTGGAGGGTACAGGTCAGTGACTGTATAACATTGGGTACAGTACTGGAAGGTACAGGTATGTCACCGTATAATTACAAGCATGCTAAACAGCGGAAGCAACATGCTATAGACAGAGCTAAAAGATCCCACAACCAATTAAACAACTAATGGGAGGAGGAGGCTCCGTGAACATCCCCATCCTCATTGATGGCAGAGCCCAGCACGTGAGTGTAAAAGACAAGGTTGAAGTGTTTGCAACCATAAGAACATAAGAACATAAGAAATTGGAGCAGGAGTAGGCCAATCGGCCCCTCGAGCCTGCTCCGCCATTCCGTTGGCCTTCTTGACCACCTGCTGCACCTGCATACTAACTTTTTGATTTTCTTGCACTAGGACCCCCAGATCCCTTTGTACTGCAGTACTTTCCAGTCTCTCGCCATTAAGAAAATAACTTGCTCTCTGATTTTTCCTGCCAAAGTGCATAACCTCACATTTTCCAATATTATATTGCATCTGCCAAATCTCCGCCCACTCACCCAGCCTGTCTATATCCCCTTGCAGGTTTTTTATGTCCTCCTCACTCTCTACTTTCCCTCCCATCTTTGTACCATCTTCAGCCAGAAGTGCCAAGTGGATGATCCATCTCGGCCTCCTCCCGAGATCCCCACCATCACAGAAGCCAGTTTTCAGCCAATTCGATTCACTCCACGAGATATCAAAGAATGGCTGAGTGCACTGGGTACAGCAAAGGCTATGGGCCCCAACAACATCCCAGCTGTAGTGCTGGAGACTTGTGCTCCAGAACTAGCCGCGCCTCCAGACGAGCTGTTCCAGTGCAGCTACAACACTGGCATCTACCCGACAATGTGGAAAATTGTCCAGGTATGTCCTGTCCACAAAAAGCAGGACAAATCCAATCCGGCCAATTACCGCCCCATCAGTCTACTCTCAATCATCAGCAAAGTGATGGAAGGTGTCATCGACAGTGCTATCAAGCGGCACTTACTCACCAATAACCTGCTCACTGATGCTCAGTTTGAGTTCCGCCAGAACCACTCGGCTCCAGAACTCATTACAGCCTTGGTCCAAACATGGACAAAAGAGCTGAAATTCCAGAGGTGAGGTGAGAGTGACTGCCCTTGACATCAAGGCAGCATTTGACCGAGTGTGGCACAAAGGAGCCCTAGTAAAATTGAAGTCAATGGGAATCAGGGGGAAAACTCTCCAGTGGCTGGAGTCATACCTAGCAAAAAGGAAGATGGTAGTGGTTGTTGGAGGCCAATCATCTCAGCCCCAGGGCATTGCTGCAGGAGTTCCTCAGGGCAGTGTCCTAGGCCCAACCATCTTCAGCTGCTTCATCAATGACCTCCCCTCCATCATAAGGTCAGAAATGGGGATGTTTGCTGATGATTGCACAGTGTTCAGTTCCATTGGCAACCCCTCAAATAATGAAGCAGTCCGAGCCCGCATGCAGCAAGACCTGGACAACATCCAGGCTTGGGCTCATAAGTGGCAAGTAACATGCGCGCCAGACAAGTGCCAGACAATGATCATTTCCAACAGGAGAGAGTCTAACTACCTCTCCTTGACATTCAACGGCATTACCATCGCCGAATCCCCCACCATCAACATCCTGGGGGTCACCATTGACCAGAAACTTAACTGGACCAGCCGTATAAATACTGTGGCTACAAGAGCAGGTCAGAAGCTGGGTATTCTGCGGCGAGTGACTCACCTCCTGACTCCCCAAAGCCTTTCCACCATCTACAAGGCTCAAGTCAGGAGTGTGATGGAATACTCTCCACTTGCCTGGATGAGTGCAGCTCCAACAACACTCAAGAAGCTCGACACCATCCAGGACAAAGCAGCCCGCTTGATTGGCACCCCATCCACCACCCTAAACATTCACTCCATTCACCACCAGCGCACAGTGGCTGCAGTGTGTACCATCCACAGGATGCACTGCAGCAACTCGCCAAGGCTTTGTCGACAGCACCTCCCAAACCCGTGACCTCTACCACCTAGAAGGACAAGAGCAGCAGGCACATGGGAGCAACACCACCTGCACGTTCTCCTCCAAGTCACACACCATCCCGACTTGGAAATATATCGCCATTCCTTCATCGTCGCTGGGTCAAAATCCTGGAACTCCCTTCCTAACAGCACTGTGGGAGAACCTTCACCAAACGGACTGCAGCGGTTCAAGAAGGCAGCTCACCACCACCTTCTCAAGGACAATTAGGGATAGGCAATAAATGCCGGCCTCGCCAGCGACGCCCACATCCCACGAACGAATAAAAAAATCCCAAAGTACTTTACAATCAATGAAGTACTTTTGAAGTGTGGTCACTGTTGTAATGTAGAAAACGTGACAGCCAATTTGCGCACAGCAAGCTCCCATAAACAGCAATGTGACAATGACCAGATCATCTGTTTTTAGGTATTGCTTGAGGGATAAACTTTGGCCAGGGCACTGGGGAGAACTCCCCTGCTCTTCTTCAAAACAGTGCCATGGGATCTTTAGTGTCTACCTGAGAGGGCTGATGGGGCCTTGGTTTAACATCTCATCCAAAAGACGGCGCCTCCGACAGTGCAACATTCCTGCAGTATTAGTCTAGATTTTGTGCTCAAGTGTCTGGAGTGGGTCTTGAACCTATAATGTTCTTGACTCAGAGGTGAAGAGGGCTACCCACTGAGCCATGCCTGAGAGAGATCTGAACTCACCAACCACCAGGTTATTAGTCCCAATACCATAACCACTAGGCTATATTCAAATGCTGCCTCAGAGGTAATAATAAAGCTAAAGTACCATTAGCAACAGGAAAGTCCCAGGCCCACAACAAGGGATAAAATCCTAAAACTCAAAGTAAATCAGTTAAAAGCAAATCCTAACAAAGGTTCTTCAAAGGTTTGTGGGAATACATTGTCCCAGAAGCTGATGACTGTCGAATCAATGGTAGTGTCTGAAGGAAGAGAGGTACTCATTTGGGAAATAAGGGAAATGGGGGATTATTCCAGAATCCTAGAGGAGAACCCTAACTTGTAGGGAGTGTGAGGCAGAGAATCGGGTCTCAAGTGCTATTGCCCCATCTTCGACTCCGAGCTCCCTGTGAGTGCAGCTTCCCTGCTGGGAGACCAGGACTGTGGACTATCCCCAAGGAATAAGGACAGAGAACTGGGATTAAAAACATACAGAAGTGGCATGGCTAACAAAAAGGTGAAGCAGGCTCAATGAGCTGAATGACCTACTCCAGTTCCTACATTCCTTCCCTGGTCTGTGCTGATCTCAGTAGGGGTGGGGAGGGGACATGATAGCATGCTATTGGAGGGGGAAAGTAAGGCAGGATTCCCATTGCCACCAGAAAGTATGAGCAGACACCGAGTGGGGTGTCAAATTATCCATCATACAAAAATGCAGGCCGAAAAATACCAGCTGGTCCATCAAGCCTGTCCCACACTCACGATGCCTGGAGCATCATGACTAGACACTCCCTATCCCCCTACCCCCTACCCCCACCCCCCACCCCTCCCCACCAAACTCCATCCCCCACAGCCATGTAACCTCCAGGGAGAGGCAAATAAGCAGAAAAAACCCAGGGCCAATAAGGGAAAAAATAAAAATCTGGAAAATTCCTCTCCGTTCCCCTTAGGCAATCGAAAACCAGTCCAGGAGATTACATTGACCGTGTGTACGTTAACTGTTAATCCACTAACCTTCTATGTGATGCGCTGTCTTTCTCAGTCAAGAACCGGTCCAGCTCCCCCTTGAAGGCGTGAGGAGAGTCAGCACCCACCGCACCAGACGCCAATGTATTCCAGAGTCTCACTATCTGGGAAAAGAAGAACCGCCTAACATCTAGCCTATACCTACTGTTGCGTAGTTTGAATGTAGGTCATCTGGTCCTCCCCAGTCTGGTCCCATTCACTATCCAGCAAAGAGCTGGCACAGACAAGATGGGCCAAATGGCCTCCTTCACTTCTATGTCGCTACGGTCTAGGCTAACACATGGAAGAATTGGTAAGCTACCAGAAGGAGATACTTGATACCCATGGAAAAGCACCCTCGTGCCGGTCAGTACCCTCGGAAGAGAACGGGAGGGCATTGGAAATGATCAGCTTCAAATGTTACAAGGAGGGGGGATAAGAAATGGAAAAGCCGTAAATGGGTGCGTGTGACAATTGCCGATGATGGGGCGTGGAATGACTTTGAGATGAATTGGGTTCCTTTCTTGCAGACAAATTTGAAGTTCTAGCATGTTATCTTTTCTTTACAATCAACGTATTACAGTAATATAAACAAATATCCTCGATGTGAGCTAACCACTATTAGTTTTAGAGACATCATTTCCTGTTCGTGACTATTGAACCGTGCCCATTCAGATTCATATTTACATTTACAGTGAGTCACAGAGATAATAATCTAGGACCACAACAGATTGTTGAAGTATATTGTTTCACAAGATAAGGGGGAAGGAAATAGGGACTTGGGGGAAGGAATTTAGTGTTCCTTAAAGTAAAGGATCCACAGATATTGATTTGGAGGTGAGGGGTGGGAGGGCGGGAAGACAATGATAGATTAATCATACTTGGATGGAGCAGAGTTGAGAGACTGCATGGCCTTTTCTTGCTCCCTTATGGTGGTAATCTCATGACACAATAGTGGAGTTGTTGACTAATCAACCTCTATCAATTAGTCTACAACCAGACCCAGACATGAGGCGAGGAAAACCCTCAGTGATGGAGAGCTTTAGGAACCATTGGTCAAAAGTCACCTGATCCTCCCGAGCATGTTACACTTACCACATGTCATGTCTCAAATTACTCACATACTGTAACCCAAAATATTATTTCCTGAAAGAAATCTATCTTATTTGCATTTGAATGAATCGACACAAACTGCTTCCACCCTCGGGATCCTGTTCCACAGATTGACCACTCACTCGCTAATGTTGTCACAGATTAGCTTTGAATTTATCCCCCCCTTCAAGCACCAGCCGTGTCCTCTGGTTCTACAGTTCTGGACAAGGTGAAACAGCTGGTCATGGTCAGCATTATCTAGTCCCTTTCGAATCCTAAAAACAGCAAATCATATCACCTCTCAACCCTCTCTTTTCCAATGAGAATTGACCTCAGAATGTTTCTATTTACAGCAATTAAACTTTGTTGTCCTCAAGGGCTAGGCTAACTTCAGGATAGGAGTAGAATAATACATTACACGTCACACGGTATCATGTTCCTCTCATTAGAAAACTGTGAATCCTCCGACTTATCGTCAGCAACACTACTGCAGATTTGCTGCCATTTTACAGAGCGTGGGTGGTTGTTCAGAAACAAGGGTGAGTTGAAAAGTCTGGGGTGTTAGCGTGGAGAGACCAAGAGAGAGAAGACTAGATAGAATGAAAGAGGGAATAAGAGAAAGACAGAGAGCAAGAGGGAGAAAGTCAAAGAGGGAGAAAGAGAAAGAATTTTTTTTTTATTCGCTCATGGGATGTGGGCGTCGCTGGCGAGGCCGGCATTTATTGCCCATCCCTAATTGCCCTTGAGAAGGTGGTGGTGAGCCATCTTCTTGAACCGCTGCAGTCCGTGTGGTGACGGTTCTCCCACAGTGCTGTTAGGAAGGGAGTTCCAGGATTTTGACCCAGTGACAATGAAGGAACAGCGATATATTTCCAAGTCGGGATGGTGTGTGACTTGGAGGGGAACGTGCAGGTGGTGTTGTTCCCATGAGCCTGCTGCTCTTGTCCTTCTAGGTGGTAGAGGTCGCGGGTTTGGGAGGTGCTGTCGAAGAAGCCTTGGCGAGTTGCTGCAGTGCATCCTGTGGATGGTACACACTGCAGCCACGGTGCACCGGTGGTGAAGGGAGTGAATGTTTAGGGTGGCGGATGGGGTGCCAATCAAGTGGGCTGCTTTGTCCTGGATGGTGTCGAGCTTCTTGAATGTTGTTGGAGCTGCACTCATCCAGGCAAGTGGAGAGTATTCCATTACATTCCTGACTTGTGCCTTGTAGATGGTGGAAAGGCTTTGGGGAGTCAGGAGGTGAGTCACTCGCCGCAGAATACCCAGCCTCTGGCCTGCTCTTGTAGCCACAGAATTTATATGGCTGGTCCAGTTAAGTTTCTGGTCAATGGTGACCCCCAGGATGTTGATGGTGTGGGATTCGGCGATGGTAATGCTGTTGAATGTCAAGGGGAGGTGGTTAGGCTCTCTCTTGTTGGAGATGATCATTGCCTGGCACTTGTCTGGCGCGATTGTTACTTGCCACTTATGAGCCCAAGCCTGGACGTTGTCCAGGTCTTGCTGCATGCGGGCTCGGACTGCTTCATTATCTGAGGGGTTGCGAATGGAACTGAACACTGTGCAATCATCAGCGAACATCCCCATTTCTGACCTTATGATGGAGGGAAGGTCATTGATGAAGCAGCTGAAGATGGTTGGGCCTAGGACACTGCCCTGAGGAACTCCTGCAGCTCTCGAGCCTGTTCTGCCATTCAATTTGATCATGGCTGATCTGTATCTTAACTCCATCTACCCTCTTTTGTTCTGTAATCCTTAATACCGTTACCTAACAAAAATCTATCAATCTCAGTTTTGAAATTTTCAATTGACCCCCAGCCTCAACAGCTTTTTTGGGGAGAGAGTTCCAGATTTCCACTACCCTTTGGCTTAAGAAATGCTTCCTGACATCACCCCTGAATAGCCTCGATTTAATTTTAACGTTATGCCCCCTTAGAGAAAGAAGAAGAAAGGGAAAAGAGAAAGAGGGAAGAGAAAGAAAGGGACAGAGAAAGAAAGAGGGGAATAAGAAAGAAAGGATCAAATAAGACAGGCGAAAAGAGGGAGAAAGAGAAAGAAAGGGAAAAGAGTGCGTTAAAGAGAGGATAAGAAAGGGGAAAAGAGAGAGAAAAAAAGAGTGAGAATAAAGAGAAAAAAAGGAAAAAGAGAGAGAAAGGGAAAAAGAAAGAAAGAGACAGAAGAAAGGCAAAAGATAAAGAAAGAGGGGGAAAGAAAGGGACTGAGAGAGAAAGATAAGAGGGGGGAAAAGCAAAATAAAGGAAAAAGAAAGGCAAGAGGGAGAAAAAGAAGGAAAGGGGAAAGAGAGTGAAAAAGTAGGAAAGAAAAAGTGAGAACGAAAGAGAAGAATAAGAGAGGAGAAAATGAGAGAAAAGGAAAAAGAAAGAAAGCAAGAAAGAAAAAGAGAGGGGAAAGAGAAAGAGAATACAAGAAAAGGGAGAAAGACAGTGCAAGAAAGAAAGGAATCAGAAGGTCATTCCTGGCCTCAGAGGAAATAGAAACGGAATCGGATTTTGCACTGATCTCTGACAGTGATGCCTATCAGCAGCATCCTTACACATGTGCATGTGTTAATCTGACTGCTGCCTACATTATATGCAACAGATGGGATTGGACATATCCAAACTTATCAGTGGGTTTATGGGGCATTCACACAGCGCAGGGCTTGATTTAAAAGACTTTAAATGTCAATCAATAGTCACCATGAGAGAGCCTCCCCGCCAAAACCCACCACAGCTAAACTCTCACTGACCCTGGAAGCTTCCAGAATGATTTTATTATTTCATCGCAGCGAGTTCGGCGGTGTGGATTTGTTATTTTTCAATTAGCTCCACTCCCTCGCTGGTGAGAAGATAACCAAGTCCCCCATTTTGTCTCGGTAACCTGCTGCACAATTATGTCACAGAGTGTGAGTGGGAGTTGGGGGAAGTGGTCGAGGAGGGATACAGGAATCCTGCTGGCTATGCAGAAATGGCAGAACATACGAGGACACTGTAATTCATGCCTTGAGCGCAGCCTTGATCTGCAGCCTACATCTTATCGCCTTGACTTCCAAGTTTACAATCCAGACTAAATATTTCCCCGGCAAAGCATGTGAGAGCTCTTACTTTCAGGAGAGGAGGCAGCAGTGCGTAATGGAAGTGACACTTGAAGCTTACAAGAGGGTCGAGCGTGTTTTATCGACTTTGCGCGGGCTTATGGGATTACGTTTCTTTTGGATAACGTCTTCCTGCAATTCCAGTGCAGCTGTTCATCGAGGTGACAACGTTGAGTGCTAAATGCTTGAAGCCAGGGATTAAAAGGAGGAAGGAACTTTGCATTTATGCAGCGCCTTTCACGAACTAAGGACGTCCCAAGGCACCTTACAGACAATTAAGTACTTTTTGAAGTCTAATTGCTGTTGTGATGTACGGAAACGCAGCAATCGACTTGCGCATAGCAAGGTCCCACAAACAGAAATGTGATGACGTATTTCCGTAATTTGTCCATAAATACAATACACCTGCCCATATATAGGTGGACGTATACCGAGGGGATGTAACAGGAAAGGTGGATGGGTTCAAAAAGGGGCCAGGGTGAAGATTAGAGAGGTTCACCCTTGGGGTTAGCGAGGTGAATTTATGTAAGGGAAGGGAATCAAGGAATATGGAGCAGAGACGGGTAAATGGAGTTGAGATATAGATCAGCCATGATCTAATTGAATGGTGGAATAGGCTCGAGGGGCTGAATGGCCCCCTACTGCTCCCACAGTGGATGCTGCGGTGAGTGTGGCAGAGGATACAGAGGGAAGAAGTGGGCCCACCTACATTGAATTCAAATTCTCAGACTGCCATGGTGGGATTTGAACTCACGTTCTCTGGATTCTGGCCTCTGTAGTCTGGTAACATAACTACTATACTACCATATCCAATATTTAACTTTTTTCTTTTTTATTCGTTCATGGGATGTGGGCGTCACTATACCCCCATAAAAGGTCGCCCCGACCTTCATTTCATTTAGGGTCTTTCTAGTTGGCTATTCATCCCATCAGTCTAGACTTGATTCAATTCTGAACCCAGAGGTCAAATGAGACTTCGGGCAATTTTGCAACTATGAGCGCCTGGTGGGGAGCCTCACCTGCCAGGAGCACTGTATCATAAACTGTTGGAATTTCTGATATGCGCTCCCGGCAGATGAGACTCTCTGCTGGGAGCACAAAATTGGAAAATGTCCCCCTCATATGCAGCTAACCCGCTGTTCTACCTCAGCACAGTAAGTTCTCATATGCAGGAAAATGTGCTGCACTGTGGGAGAATTTACCCGCGATAGATTTGGTGTCTGCGCTATTCAACACCGGGGGGCATCATAGCCCCAGCTCACTTCTGTGCTCACCCAAGTCCACACATGCACACTTTCAACCAGAGGTCAGTGCAGAGCGATCAAGGGCAGGAACCTGGCTGATTTCTTTCTCCTTCCTTGCGAGTCTGGGGACACAGAGGCTTATCGCAGCCCTCTCCCCTGTTGCCCCAACTGAGATGATGTACCAGCGAGAGGTGGGAGAGGGCATGCCTTTCCTTTTAGGTGATGTACCTGGCAGGTCTTGTCCAGAACCATATGACCTGCTCGGTCATTCAATTAGATCATGGCTGGGTGGTCGGAATGGAAAAGTTGTCCTGTACCCGGTGCTGCCTTCCCTTACTCTAGCGAGCTCCAAAAAAGTCACGAGGGTTCCGAGACACTGTGAGATACTGGCACGCTGACACTTCTGGTGTCTGTCTGGAATTCCTCTTGCTGCTCCGTTGCACTTGCTCTGACCCATTTTTTTTAAACTGGTCAGCACCTCCGCCGAAACAGCAGGGAGAGGAATTTCGGACAGCGTGGTAAGCGTTGGCATTGCCATTAAACCCACGGGTTCCGAGACAAGCCAGTCTTGCTGCCTCAACTCTCCGCATCCGTACGCGACCCACACCCTCATTCCCACCGTCTCTTTCCACCGACTCCTCGTGAGCCGGCCAAATTCACGTCAGGATCCAAGTCCCAGGTTTCAACATGATCTCATCCCACCTACCTCAGCAATGGCCTCCAGCTGGCACGCTCCACTTCACCGCCGGTGGCTGCTCTTTCTGCCGCCGTGCCCCTGCCTTCTGGAAGTCCCACCGTTGACTTGTCGCCTCTGTCCTTGCTTTCAAAAACCTTTTCAAAACTCTTCTCTTCATTTGTGACTTTGCCATCATGGCCTTCCCCATCTTAACTTAATTGTGAAGAAGAGCAGGGGAGTTCTCCCCAGTGTCTTGGCCAATATTTATCCCTCAAGCAACACCTAAAAAGAAATTACCAGGTCATAATCTCAATACTGTTTGTGGGACCTTGCTGTGCGCAAATTGGCTCCTGCGATTCCTACATTACAACAGTGACTATGCTTCAAAAGCACTTCATTGGCTGTAAAGCGCTTTGGGACATCCTGAGGTCGTGAAAGGTGCTATAGAAATGCAAGTTCTTCCTTTCTTTCTCTCTTTTTTCCCTCCTGCTCAGTGTCCACTACTTCTCCCTTTGCTCGGTAGAAGGTTCGGACACGTTGTTCCACACGTGAGGAGCACAATGGAAATGCAAGTTGTTGTTTGCTTATGTCCTCATTTATAATGCAAACTCCCTATGTAAACATGTCACGCTGCAATTAAATGGTCCCACCAGTGGAGATGCTGCAGCGCCACCACTGGTGGAAGAGTGTAATTGCAATGTGACAAGTTTACATAGGTAGTTTCCATTGTAAATGTGGACCTAGGAGTGTATAATGGAAATATAAAAATAAGGACAGTGTGTGTGACTTTAAAATGGGGACCGAATTACATCTGTGCATCTTGGTCTAATTATACCCACTTCATCAGAAGAATCCCTTCTCTCTTGACTTGCTGTGCAAAAAGATCGACTCATCATCATAAAGTACATGACTGCTTTAGAACAGAATGTGGGAAGATAACATCCGCGTGCACTTTCATTGAGGGCATGTGTGTGCAAATGTGTCTGCGTGTGCACTTGCTTCTGTGTGTGTGTGTGAGGATGTGTGTGTGTGTGTGTGTGTGTATGTGTGCATAGGTGTATGGGTGTGTGCGCGCATGTGTGTTATTTTTTCTAATGATTACAGAGTACACTGTGGCACAGAACAATGTGTAACATTGCACAATTAGATTATATAACCTATGCTCCCCATTTGAATACCGGACACTTTAATGATGTTTGCTTGCCCTCCTCTGACTGCTGCAAGGGAGTTTTCTTGAGCCCTTTCAGATCTTTGCTTCCTGGGGTGGTGTCCGATTTCCTGGAAGGTCATTTTATGAGATAGATTGCTGTTAATCCGGCTGTAATTAATTTGAGAGGCTTCGTTTGGACAGATCTCCGTGTTGTAGTCTGTTTATGTAACTTATCTAGTGCCTGTTCTGGCACTGTACTGTAACTTCCAATTAATCAGCATCTTATATGTACTGTTTATAAGAAGACAACAGTTGGACTCGCACCAATTCATTGTGCTAAAGTCTGTTTAGTCTCTATCTCTTTCCACTATCGCTTTTTTCTCCGTTGGTGTCTCACTGTCTCTTTCACTGTCTTGGGCTGAATCCGCAATTCCCAGTCTCCCGGTGGTTGGAGGAGTATATAGTGGTTCTAGCACTGAACTAGTAACCCTGAGGTGAAGAGTTCAAATACTGCCGTGGCAAATTGAGCATCTGAACTCAATTAATTTGGTAATTTGGACGCTAGCACCAGGGAAAATGACCATGAAATCTGCCAGATTGTTGTGCAAAAAAAAAACTGAACTGGTTCACTAATGTCCTTCAGGGAAGGAGACCTGTCATCTCTACCCATTGTCTCACCACCTTGTCAGGTTAAGTAAGGATGGGCATTAAAGATAGCCTGGCAGTTGGCTGATGCCACCTATCCACAGCAACAACAACTTGCATTTATATCATGCCTTTAATGTAGTGAAACGTCCCAAGGCGCTTCACAGGAGTGTAATCAGACAAAATTTGATACTGAGCCACATAAGGAGATTTTAGGACAGGTGGCCAAATGTTTGGTCAAAGAGATAGGTTTTAAAGAGCGTCTTAAAGGAGGAGAGAGAGAGAGGTAGAGAGGCGGAGAGGTTTAGGGAGAGAATTCCAGAGCTTAGGGCCTAGGCAGCTGAAGGCACGGCCGCCAATGGTGGAGCGATGAAAATCGGGGATGCGCAAGAGGCCAGAATTGGAGGAGCGCAGAGATCTCGGAGGGTTGTAGTGTTGGAGGAGGTTACAGAGATAGGGAGGGGCGAGGCCATGGAGGGATTTGAAAACAAGAATGAGAATTTTAAAATCGAGACGTTGCCGGACTGGGAGCCAATGTAGGTCAGTAAGTAGAGGGGTGATGGGTGAAAGGGACTTGGTGCGAGTTAGGATACGGTCAGCAGGGTATTGGAAAAGCTCAAGTTTTATGGAGGGTGGAAGGTGGGAGGCCGGCCAGGGGAGGTCAGTGAATTGCTTCAAGTATTGAGAAGCCATTCACTGCCAAGACCACCTCCTTCCATGGACCTCGATCATGTCCTTGATGGGTCTGCCTCCCTCAGCATCAAAATGCTGTGCCCTCCTTTGCTGGATGACAGACAGTCGCCCCTCAGTAAAGAACATAACATAAGAACATAAGAAATAGGAGCAAGAGTAGGCCAATCGGCCCCTCGAGCCTGCTCCGCCATTCAATAAGATCATGGCTGATCTGATCCCAACCACAAATCTAAAGAACACAAGAAGTGGGAGCAGGACCCGGCCACTCAGCCCCTGGGCCCTCTCCGCCACCCACAGGGCATTGACCGATCCGAGCTCAGCTTCATGTCCAATTTCCTGCCCGCTCCCCGTAACCCCTAATTCCCTTTACTTCCAGGAAACTGTCTATTTCTGTTTTAAATTTATCTAATGATGTAGCTTCCACAGCTTCCTGGGGCAGCAAATTCCACAGACCTACCAGCCTCTGAGTGAAGAAGTTTCTCCTCATCTCAGTTTTGAAGGAGCAGCCCCTTATTCTAAGATTATGCCCCCTAGTTCTAGTTTCACCCATCTTTGGGAACATCCTTGCTGCATCCACCCGATCAAGCCCCTTCACAATCTTATATGTTTCAATAAGATCGCCTCTCATTCTTCTGAACTCCAATGAGTAGAGTCCCAATCTACTCAACCTCTCCTCATATGTCCACCCTCTCATCCCTGGGATTAACCGAGTGAACCTTCTTTGTACTGCCTCGAGAGCAAGTATGTCTTTTCTTAAGTGTGGACACCAAAACTGTATGCAGTATTCCAGGTGCGGTCTCACCAATACCTTATATAACTGCAGCAATACCTCCCTGTTTTTATATTCTATCCCCCTAGCAATAAAAGCCAACATTCCATTGGCTTTCTTGATCACCTGCTGCACCTGCATACTAACTTTTTGATTTTCTTGCACTAGGACCCCCAGATCCCTTTGTACTGCAGTACTTTCCAGTTTCTCGCCATTAAGATAATAACTTGCTCTCTGATTTTTCCTGCCAAAGTGCATAACCTCACATTTTCCAATATTATATTGCATCTGCCAAATCTCCACCCACTCACCCAGCCTGTCTATATCCCCTTGCAGGTTTTTTATGTCCTCCTCACTCTCTACTTTCCCTCCCATCTTTGTATCATCTGCAAATTTTGATATGTTGCACTCGGTCCCCTCCTCCAAATCGTTAATATAGATTGTAAAGAGTTGGGGACCCAGCACCGACCCCTGCAGAACACCACTGGTTACTGGTTGTCAGTCCGAGAATGAACCATTTATCCCAACTCTCTGCCTCCTGTTCGATAACCAATCCTCCACCCATGCCAGAATATCACCCCCAATCCCGTGATTTTTTATCTTAAGCAATAATCTTTTATGTGGCACCTTGTCGAATGCCTTCTGGAAGTCTAAATACACTATGTCCACTGGTTCCCCTTTATCCACCCTGTACGTTATGTCCTCAAAGAACTCAAGCAAATTTGTCAGACATGACTTCCCCTTCATAAAGCCATGCTGACTTTGTCCTATTAAATTATGCTTATCTAAATGTTCTGTTACTGTCTCCTTAATAATAGACTCCAAAATTTTACCCACCACTGATGTTAGGCTAACTGGCCTAAAGGTTACACTCTCACCTCTGAGTCAGAAGACCATGGGTTCAAGCCCCACCTAATCTGGGCTGAGGGAGTGCTGCACCGACAGGGGCGTTATCTTTTGAGTGAGACGTTAAACCCCGTCTGCCTTCTCAGGTAACCTTCACGATCTCAGGACGTCCCAAAGTGCTTCACAGCCAATGCAGCACTTTTATAGTGTAGTTACTGTTGTAATGTAAGGAAACGTGGCCAACACTTCCCGCACAGCGAGCTCCCACAGACATCAATGAGTTAAATGATCAGATAATCTGATGTTGGCTGAGGGATCAGTGTTGACCAGGACAACGGGGAGAACTCCCCCAGCTAGAATAAGGAAAGGAAAAGTCAGCCAAGATTCTCCTCGGTTTGAACTGTTCTCCATTCACCCCTGTTGAAAAACTCAGAAGTCAGGTGAGGACAGGATCCCCCTGATTGTCCACCCAACTTCTATCCGCCTCCCCACTCCCCCCTCCCAATTCGCCACACTCCGGGCCTGGAAGCCTTCCGGCACTTACTGTCTAGACGAACGGATGAAGATTATCCACTTAATTAGTTACCAGAGGGCATCAGGTGCCCACGAAACTGCACACCAGCATGTCTTGGCAACTTCAAGAGACAAAACATGACGCAGTGAGCAAAAAAAATTTAATTGTTATTGATTCGGTCGCAGTTGGATTAATTTAATCCCTTAGGATAAATGGCCGGATAGTAACCAGTTACCTATCAATTACTCAGATATTGCAAATAATTAAGGAAGTTTATTTTAATAAGCAGCTTTATTTTCATTTTGGTCTGAAAGAAGATATTAAGTTACATTATTTTCAGCATCATTTACCAGTGTTGTTTGGAAGGCTTCCAATATGCAACCCAGTGAAAAAAAATGAAGAAAGGGAAGTCTAAAATTTACAGCGTGCCTTAGTGTGGCTCTCAGAATCATCTCTCTTTCAATGAGCCGGCACAGGCACGATGGGCCGGATGGCCTCCTTCCGTGCTCTATGATTCTATGATCTTAGAAGTACTTTACATGAATTACTTTGACGTGCACTCGTTGCTTTATGCAGACAAATATGGCAGCCATTCATGGCAGCCATTTTGCACAGAGCAATGTCCCACCAGCAGTAATCTTTGTCGGTGTTGGTTGAGGGAGGAATGTTGGCCAGGTACCAGGAGAGCTCCCTCTTCTTTGAATAGTGCCGTGGGGTCTTTAACACCCATCTGTACAGGCACTACTACACCAGATTATGTGCTTCAGTCTTGGAGTGGGGGTGCTCCCTGACTCATGGGCGAGAGCATTACCAACTGAGCAATGCTGATATTTTAGACAGCTCAGAGATGATGAACTGATCCATCTTCCCAGTGGAAATGAAGAGCTTTGAAGAAACAATAAAATAACTGATTTCCTGCCCTCCCGTCTCAATCTTCTCCCCTCCTCTTTATTAAGGTGCTAATTCCTGCTGGGGGACAGTTCAGTTGGGGGCTGGTAACCATCTGGTGTCCAGTTCCAGCACCCATTCTTCATGTGTGGCCTAGATAATGAGCGGCCTGAAAGACTGAACCTGCTGGGGCTCTTTTCTCTAGAAAAGAAAAGACTGAGAGGTGACCTGATTGGGGTTTTTAAAATTATGAAGGGGTTCAATAGGGTAGACCCTATTGGGGGAGTCCAAAACTATAGACCCTAAATATAAGAAAGTCACAAATAAATTCAATAAGGAATTCAGGAGAAGCTTCTTTACTCAAGAGAGTTCTTAGACTGTGGAACTTGCTATCGCATGGAGTAGTTGAGGCAACTGGCATAGATGCATTCATTTAAGGGGAAGTTAGGTAAGTAAATGAGGGAGAAAGGAATAGAAGGATATGTTGATAGGATTAGATAAAGTAGGGAGGGAGGAGGCTTGTGTGGAGCATAAACACCAGCATAGATGTGTTGGGCCAAATGGCCTGTTGGTGTGTTGTAAATTTGATATAATTCTATGTGTTCATCTATGTAGAGCCCCACAGTTAAACCTAATCATATTCTCGCTCAATGTTATTTTATCAGCATAGGTATCAGGAAGAGGAACCCCCGCTGATTTTTCCACTCACTAAAGACTAGGCCGGTGCTCTGATCAGTTCCATTGACCTCACTACTGCCCAGACTGGGATCGGCCAAATCAGCACAGACTAGGGATACAACCTGCAACTTTCCTAGTCTGTATGGGTTCATTTGTAAGTGCCCTTATGTTCAATAAAAATATGGAAAGACTAGAGAATGTGGCATTGTTCTCCCTGGAGCAGGGAAGGTAAAGGGGAGATTTCATGGAGGTGTTCAAAATTATGAAGGGTTTTGATAGAGTAAATAAGGAGAAACTGTTTCCAGTGGTGGGAGGGTCGGTAACCAGAGGACACAGATTTAAGATAATTGGCAAAAGAACCTGAGGGGAGATGAGGAGAATTTTTTTTACACAGCAAGTTGTTACGATCTGGAATTCACGGCCTGAAAGGGTGGTGGAAGCAGATTCAATAGTAACTATCAAAAGGGAATTGGATAAATATTTGAAAAGGAAAAAATTGCAGGGCTCATTGAAGGGAAAGAGGAGAGTGGGACTAATTGGATAGCTCTTTGAAAGAGCTGGCACAGGCAGAAAGGGCTGAATGGCCTCCTTCTGTGTTGTACCATTCTATGCTGACAGTTCCAGTCTGTTATCACACCTGAAGAAAGTGCACCATGGGTGAGGTACTAGAGGGCAGCCAGTCCTTCAGGAAACTTCTGATCGACTATAATCGGGTTAGGCCTGAAACAAAGCCTTTCATAATTTCCTTCTGGCATGACATCCTTCAGCATGGTTTCAGCAATCACAGACAACGAGCGCCATATTTTCTCACGATGGTAAACTTGCCCACTTAAGCATTTCACAGAGCAGTGGTGCTGGCTGGACAACCTTGACCTGCCTAGACTTTGTTTAGAGACAATAGTATTGACAGGGGTGAGCTCTGACCTCCCCGAAGGGAAAGGACTTGCATTTCTATAGCGCCTTTCATGACCCCAGGATGTCCCAAAGGGCTTTACAACCAATGAAGTATCTTTGAAGTGTAGTCACTGTTGTAATGTAGGAACGCAATAGCCAACATACGTACAGCAAGATCCCACAAACAGCAATGAAACAAATGACCAGATAATCTGTTTTTTAGTGATGTTGGTTGAGGGATAAATATCAGCCAGGACACCAGGGAGAACTCCCCTGCTCTTCTTCGAATAATACCACAGGATCTTTTACATCCGCCTAAGAGGGCAGACGGGGCCTCAGTTTAACGCCTCATCCGAAAGACGGCACCTCCAGTGCAGTACTCCCTCAGTACTGCACTGGAGTGTCAGCCTGGATTAATGTACTCATTGTCTCTGGATGTGGGGCTTAGAACCCACTGACCTTCTGACTCAGAGGTGAGAGTTCTACCAACTGAGCCACGGCTGACAACAGAGCTAGCAGCTATTCACCAGCCAGTATCGTGCATTGTTTTATTATCAAGCCCTGAGAAAAAGGCAGATCCCTTCAGGGCGCCGCTCAAACTCTGGCATTTAAATCACAATAGCCTGGCTAAAAAGTTATTGCAGAAGGTACAATACAAAAATATTTTAGGACATGACGCTGGACAGAACCTCATGTCTGTCATAGTTTAGCCTATCTACATATTATTAAAAGGCAGAAGCTAGGCCTTGAATCAGATATGCCAGGTCCGGGCCTAACACTGAAGTTTCCCAGCTTGCCTTGTGGGGGCAGACCCTCTGTCCAGTGCTTGGTTCAATGGGTGTTGGGACCCTGAGCATCGGTTTTCCTGCATCGCAGGCCTGCACTGGGAGTCAGTGTACAGTTAGCACAGGTATCCCCGGTGGGGTTGGGTGTACCAGCTGTCCACAGCGACACATTGCAAGGTACTACCAGGCTGGAATCATGACCTTGGCCCGTCGAAGAATAGCCACCACTTTAAGGGCGCCTCTAGGGACACCTACAATATTTTTTGGGGACAGGCGGGTCTTGACAATCTCCCCTCATGGCCTGGGTATTTACACCAGGCTCCTCTGCTTCAGTTATATGGCTCAAGCTGCAGATATGCCTCTAGTGGTGTGAGTGCAGGCAAATTAGGGAGAATCCGCCTCACAGCAGACGGCGTGAATAAAGAACTGAAGGAAGAACTTGCATTTATACAACGTCCTTCATGACCTCAGGATGTCCCAAAGTGCTTTATAGCCAATGAAGTATTTTTGAACTGTTGTAATGTAGGGAACGCAGCAGTCAATTTACACACAGCAAAGTCCCACAGACAGCAATGTGATAATGACCAGACAACCTGTTTTATAGATATGTTGGTTGAGGGCTAAATATTGGCCAGGACACCGGGGAGAACTCCGCTACTCTTCTTCGAAATAGTGCCATGGGATCTTTTACATCCACCTGAGAGGGCAGACAGGACATCGGTTTATCATCTCATCCGAAAGATGGCAACTTCGACAGTGCGGCACTCCCTCAGTACGGCACCGGGAGTGTCGGCCAAGGTTTTGTGCTCAAGTCTCTGGAGTGGGACTTGAACCCACTTGAACCTTCTGACACAGGGGCGAGAGTGCGACCAACTGAGCCAAGGGTGACGCCCTCGAAACTCTCGCTAGGCAGTATTGTAGGACACCCCAAGGTCAATCCGTGCACCTGAAGCACTGCTTCACCATGCCAGCGGCGTGTTCTATGATAACTCTGGTGGAGGCAAGCACCTCATTATTTCTGCATTCGTCTGCCGTCCTGATTATTCACGGATGAGCACGACCCATGGCTGCCTTGATCCACGGAGAGCCACCCCTGATTTTCAGGGTCAAGTATTGGGGGGAATCTCAACATGGAATCATACAACTCAGAAAAAGGATATTTGGCCCATCGAGCCTGTGCAAGCTCTTTGAAAGAGCTATCCAGTTAGTCTCACTCCTCCTGCTCTTTCCCCATAGTCGTGCAAATGTTTTTCCTTTTCAAATATTTATCCAATTCCCTTTTGAAAGTTACTATTGAATCTGCTTCCGCCACCCTTTCAGGCAGAGCACAACAACAACAACAACAACAACAACAACAACAGCTTATTTGTATCATGCCTTTAATGTAGTGAAACGTCCCAAGGCACTTCGCAGGAGTGTAATCAGACAAAATTTGGTACTGAGCCACATTAGGAGATTTTAGGACAGGTGGCCAAATGTTTGGTCAAAGAGGTAGGTTTTAACGAGCATCTTAAAGGAGGAGAGAGAGAGGTAGAGAGGCGGAGAGGTTTAGAGGGAATTCCAGAGCTTAGGGCCTCGGGAGCTGAAGGCACGGCCGCCAATGATGGCGCGATTAAAATCAGGATGCGCAAGAGGCAAGAATTGGAGGGGCGCAGAGATCTCGGAGGGTTGTAGGGCTGGAGGAGGTTACAGAGATAGGGAGGGGTGAGGCCATGAAGGGATTTGAAAACAAAGATGAGAATTTTAAAATTGGAATATTCCCGGACCAGGAGCCAATGTACATCAGTGAGCACAGGGGTGATGGGAGAACGGGACTTGGTGCGAGTTAGGATACGGGCAACAGAGTTTTGGATGAGCTCCAGTTTATGGAGGGTGGAAGATGGGAGGCCGGCCAGGAGAGCATTGGAACAGTCAAGTCTAGAGGTAACAAAGGCATGGAAGAGGGTTTCAGCAGCAGATATGCTGAGGCAGGGTTGGAGACGGGAGATGTTACGGAGGTGGAAGTAGGCGATCTTGGTGATGGAGCGTATATGTGGTTGGAAGCTCATCTCAGGGTCAAATAGGAAGCCAAGGTTGCAAATGGTCTGAATCAGCCTTAGACAGTAGCCCGGGAGAGGGATGGAGTCAGTGGCTAGGGAACAGAGTTTGTAGCAGGGACCAAAGACAATGGCTTCGATCTTCCCAATATTTAGTTGATGGAAATTTTTGCTCATCCAGATGTCAGACAAATGAGAGACAGTGGAGGGGTCGAGGGAGGTGGTGGTGAGGTAGAGCTGGGTGTCGTCAGCGTACATGTGGAATCTGACGTTGTGTTTTCGGATGATGTCACCGAGGGGCAGCATGTAGATGAGAAATAGGAGGGGGCCAAGGATAGATCCACGGGGGACCCCAGAGGTAACGGTGCGGGAGCGGGAAGAGAAGCCATTGCAGGTGATTATCTGGCTATGACTGGATAGATAAGAAAGGAACCAGGTGAGCACAGTCCCACCCAGCTGGACGACGGAAAAAAGGCAATGGAGGAGGATGGTGTGGTCAACCGTGTCAAAGGCTACAGACAGGTCGAGAAGGATGAGGAGGGATAGTTTACCACAGTCACAGTCACATAGAATGTCATTTGTGACTTTGATAAGGGCCGTTTCAGTACTGTGGCAGGGACGGAATCCTGATTGGAGGGATTCAAACATGGAGTTGCGGGAAAGATGGGCACGAATTTGGGAGGCGACAACACGTTCAAGGAAAGGGAAGTTGGAGTTGGGGAGATAGTTTGCAAGGACAGATGGGTCAAGGGTGGGTTTGTTAAGGAGAGGGGGGTGATGACGACAGATCGCAACAAGAAGGTATCATGACAGCCGAAGGGAAGGTAAGCCTTTACTCAGCTTATTTTTGACTGATGGTTACAGATGGGTTGAGCGTTGAGAGGGTGGGATCCTCTGCCATTTATTTAGGCAGTGGCATTGTGCAATGAAGCACGTAGTGGTCCCACTTGATAGCCCACCACATCTCACAGGTGCACGCCTCTCAGTACAATTGCAGAGCCCTCTCAAGCTTCTGTCGGCTGACTGTGGGGAAGAAGATGACCTCCAATGCACAAACAAGGCATCTGAGACCTGCTTTGCACAGCTAATTGGCTGGTATTTGCGATGTCCACATTGACACCCGGTAATATCCCCAGTTCATAAAAGTTGTTTGTGGTTGAGACTTTCACAGCTGCTGGCAATACAAGGCCTGTGGTGGAATTTGGCAGCAAGCTTGTCTTGCAATGTGCATCAGCGTTGGCTCAGAGATAGGATTCTTGTTCCTGTGTCAGAATGTTGTGGGTTCTGGTCCCACTCCAGAAAGATAAGTATATAGGCTGATACTTCAGTGCAGTATTGAGGGAGTGCTGCACTGCCGGCAGTGCCATTTTTCGGATGAGCCGTTAAACCAAAGTCCCCTTCCCCCCCCTCACCGCCCACTCCCCCCCCACCCCAGGTGGATGTGAAAGATCCCATGACATTATTTTGAAGAAAAGCAGGGGAGTTCTCCCCAGTGTCCTGGCCAATATTTATCCCTCAGCCAATGTCACTAAAGTAGATTATCTGCTCGTTATCACATTGCTGTTTGTGGGATCTTGCTGTGCACAACAACACCGTGCATTTATCGTAATAAAACATCCCAAGATGCTTCACAGGAGGGTTATCAGATAAAATTTGACCCCGAGCCACATAAGGAGATATCAGATCAGGCTTGGTTAGAGGTAAATTTTAAGGAACGTCTTAAAAGAGGGGAGTGTGGTGGAGAGGTGGGGAGGTTTATTACTGGAGCACATTTGCTGCCTGTTTTTCCTTCCCATGTGTAGGACTTGACATTTGTCTGCCTTAGGTTTCATCTGCCATTGCTGGGCTCACTCACATATTTTGTTTAACTCACTCTTTTCATTTCTGGCTGGCCACCTTCAAGTCCCCTTCCCCTCATTGTTTGGTTTCATCTGAAAATTTGTGACCGATTTGCACTGAGTTTCTGAATCCAAGTCATTGAGGTAAATTAGAAAAAGCAGTGGTCCCAGCACTGAGTATTAGTGGTCCCAGCACTGAGTATTAGTGGTCCCAGCGCTGAGTATTAGTGGTCCCAGCGCTGAGCATTAGTGGTCCCAGCGCTGAGTATTAGTGGTCCCAGCGCTGAGTATTAGTGGTCCCAGCACTGAGTATTAGTGGTCCCAGCACTGAGTATTAGTGGTCCCAGCACTGGGTATTAGTGGTCCCAGCACTGAGTATTAGTGGTCCCAGCGCTGAGTATTAGTGGTCCCAGCACTGAGTATTAGTGGTCCCAGCACTGAGTATTAGTGGTCCCAGCACTGGGTATTAGTGATCCCAGCACTGAGTATTAGTAATCTCAGCACTGAGTATTAGTGGTCCCAGTACTGAGTATTAGTGGCACCAGCACTGAGTATTAGTGGTCCCAGCACTGGGTATTAGTGATCCCAGCACTGAGTATTAGTAATCTCAGCACTGAGTATTAGTGGTCCCAGTACTGAGTATTAGTAGTCCCAGTACTGAGTATTAGTGGAACCAGCACTGAGTATTAGTGGTCCCAGCACTAGGTATTAGTGATCCCAGCACTGAATATTAGTAATCTCAGCACTGAATATTAGTGGTCCCAGCACTGAGTATTAGTAATCCCGGCACTGAGTATTAGTGGTCCCAGCACTGAGTATTAGTGGTCCCAGCACTTGGCATTAAAGGTCCCTGCACTGAGTATTAGTGGTCCCAGCACTGGGCATTTGTGGTCCCAGCACTGAGTATTAGACGTCCCTGCACTGAGTATTAGTGGTCCCAGAACTGAGTATTAGTGGTCCCAGCACTGAGCATTAGTCGTTCCAGTACTAAGTAGAAGTTGTCCCAGCACTGAGCATAAGTAGTCCCAGCACTGAATATTAGTGGTCCCAGCACTTAGTATTAATGTTCCCAGCACTGAGCATTAGTGATCCCAGCACTGAGCCGTTAAACCAAAGTCCCCTTCCCCCCCCTCACCGCCCACTCCCCCCCCACCCCAGGTGGATGTGAAAGATCCCATGACATTATTTTGAAGAAAAGCAGGGGAGTTCTCCCCAGTGTCCTGGCCAATATTTATCCCTCAGCCAATATCACTAAAGTAGATTATCTGCTCGTTATCACATTGCTGTTTGTGGGATCTTGCTGTGCACAACAACACCGTGCATTTATCGTAATAAAACATCCCAAGATGCTTCACAGGAGGGTTATCAGATAAAATTTGACCCCGAGCCACATAAGGAGATATCAGATCAGGCTTGGTTAGAGGTAAATTTTAAGGAACGTCTTAAAAGAGGGGAGTGTGGTGGAGAGGTGGGGAGGTTTATTACTGGAGCACATTTGCTGCCTGTTTTTCCTTCCCATGTGTAGGACTTGACATTTGTCTGCCTTAGGTTTCATCTGCCATTGCTGGGCTCACTCACATATTTGGTTTAACTCACTCTTTTCATTTCTGACTGGCCACCTTCAAGTCCCCTTCCCCTCATTGTTTGGTTTCATCTGCAAATTTGTGACCGATTTGCACTGAGTTTCTGAATCCAAGTCATTGAGGTAAATTAGAAAAAGCAGTGGTCCCAGCACTGAGTATTAGTGGTCCCAGCACTGAGTATTAGTGGTCCCAGCGCTGAGTATTAGTGGTCCCAGCACTGAGTATTAGTGGTCCCAGCGCTGAGTATTAGTGGTCCCAGCGCTGAGCATTAGTGGTCCCAGCGCTGAGTATTAGTGGTCCCAGCACTGAGTATTAGTGATCCCAGCACTGAGTATTAGTGGAACCAGCACTGAGTATTAGTGGTCCCAGCACTGGGTATTAGTGATCCCAGCACTGAGTATTAGTAATCTCAGCACTGAGTATTAGTGGTCCCAGTACTGAGTATTAGTGGCACCAGCACTGAGTATTTGTGGTCCCAGCACTGGGTATTAGTGATCCCAGCACTGAGTATTAGTAATCTCAGCACTGAGTATTAGTGGTCCCAGTACTGAGTATTAGTGGTCCCAGTACTGAGTATTAGTGGTCCCAGCACTGAGTATTAGTGGTCCCAGCACTGGGTATTAGTGATCCCAGCACTGAATATTAGTAATCTCAGCACTGAATATTAGTGGTCCCAGCACTGAGTATTAGTAATCCCGGCACTGAGTATTAGTGGTCCCAGCACTGAGTATTAGTGGTCCCAGCACTTGGCATTAAAGGTCCCTGCACTGAGTATTAGTGGTCCCAGCACTGGGCATTTGTGGTCCCAGCACTGAGTATTAGAGGTCCCTGCACTGAGTATTAGTGGTCCCAGAACTGAGTATTAGTGGTCCCAGCACTGAGCATTAGTCGTTCCAGTACTAAGTAGAAGTTGTCCCAGCACTGAGCATAAGTAGTCCCAGCACTGAATATTAGTGGTCCCAGCACTTAGTATTAATGTTCCCAGCACTGAGCATTAGTGATCCCAGCACTGAGCATTAGTCATTCCAGTACTAAGTAGAAGTTGTCCCAGCACTGAGCATTAGTGGTCCCAGAACTTAGTATTAATGTTCCCAGCACTGAGCATAAGTGATCCCAGCACTGAATATTAGTGGATCCAGCACTGAGCATTAGTGATCCCAGCACTGAGCATTAGTGGTTCCAGTACTAAGTATTAGTTGTCCCAGCACTGAGCATAAGTTGTCCCAGCACTGAATATTAGTGGTCCCAGCACTTGGGGCAGCCTCCACTCTGCCCTTTGAGATTACCTCTTTAACAAGTACCCGTTGTTTTCTACCATTCTATTTCTTATCCATTCCCAAGTTCTGCCCTGAATGCCCATGGCGATTGAGCTCAAGTATATCATGTCATAGGGTATCACAGCCAACTTGGGCTGTTACCTCCTCAAACAGGTCAATAAGGTTGGTTGGGCAGGATCTTCCTCGTCTAAAGCCATGTTTACTGCTGTTTACTGGGTGAATCCAGGGTTGAATTCCGAGAATTTATTAGGAATATAGGAACAGGAGGAGGCCATTTAGCCCCTTGACCCTGTTCCACCATTCAACGAGATCATGGTGGATCTGTGACCTAACTCCATATACCCGCCTTAGCCCCATATCTCTTAATACCTTTGGTTAACAAAAAATCTATCAATCTCAGATTTATAATTAACAATTGAGCTAGCATCAACTGCCGTTTGAGGAAGAAAGTTCCAAACTTCTACCACCCTTTGCGTGTAGAAGTGTTTCCTAACTTCACTCCTGAAAGTCCTGGCTCTAATTTTTAGGCTCTGTCCCCTAGTCCTAGACTCCCCAACCAGCGGAAATAGTTTCTCTCTATCTACCCTATCAGTTCCCCTTAATATCTTGAAAATTTCGATCAAATCACCCCTTAATCTTCTAAATTCCAGGGAATACAAACCTAGTTTGTGTAATCTCTCCTCGTAATTTAACCCTTGAAGTCCGGGTATCATTCTAGTAAATCTACGCTGTACTCCCTCCAAGGCCAATATGTCCTTCCGAAGGTGCGGTGCCCAGAACTGACACAGTACTCCAGGTGTGGTCTAACCAGGACTTTGTGTAGCTGTAGCATAATTTCTGCCCCCTTGTATTCTAGTCCTCTAGATATAAAGGCCAGCATTCCATGAGCCTTATTGATTATTTTCTGTACCTGTTCATGACATTTTAATGATCTATGTACATGAACCTCTAAGTCTCTTTGGACCTTCAATGGATTTATTTGTTGCTCTATTTCAGTTTTTTTTATTCTATTTTGGTAGTTTACCAAAATATGAGTGAGTTTACTGGAGTATTTTGATGGTTTCCTGATGTATTTTGCTTTTTTTTTATGGTGTGCTTTAGGGGATCTGCTGATGGATCTTGGTATATTTTTGGTGTATTTTGAAGGTTTGAATGTGTCTCCTGATGGGTTGGCAGATGTACTTTGAGATGCGTAGCATTCATAACAAAATGGATGAATTGACAGCTCAAATAGAAATAAATATGTACGATCTGATAGCCATTACAGAGACATGGCTGCAAGATGACAAAGGCTGGAACCTGAATATTCAAGGGTACTTGACATTTCGGAAGGACAGGAAGCTAGGAAAAGGTGGAGGGGTAGCTCTGTTAATTAAGGATGACATAAGTATAATGGAGAGAAATTACCTTAGTTCTAAAGGCCAAGATGTAGAATCAGTTTGAGTAGAGATAAGAAATAGTAAAGGCAAGAAGTCACTTGTGGGAGTAGTTTATAGGCCTCCTAACAGTAACCACACCGTAGGACAAATTTTTGATCAGCAAGGGAGTCAAAGGATACGGGGAAAAGGCGGGAAAGTGGAGTTGAGGTAAAAATCAGATCAGCCATAATCTCATTGAATGGCGGAGTAGGCTTGAGGGGCCGAATGGCCTACTCCTGCTCCTATCTCTTATGGTCTTATGGTCTTATGGACAGGGTATACAGGAAGAAATAATGGGGGCTTGTGAGAAAGGAATAGTGATAATCATGGGTGATTTTAATTTACATATAGATTGGAAGAATCTGATTGGCAAAGGTAACCTGGAAGATGAGTTGATAGAGTGCTTTCGGGACAGTTTCTTAGAGCAGCACGTTCTAGAGCCAACCAGAGAGCAGGCTATTCTAGATCTGGTAATGTGTAATGAGACAGGATTAATTAATGACCTCATTGTAAAGGAGCCTCTGGGTAGCAGTGACCACAATAAGATTGAATTTCACATTCAGTTAGAGGGAGAGAAGAGTAAGTCTAAGATCAGAGTTTTAAACTTTAAGAGCAATTATAAGGGCATGAAGACAGAGTTGGCTAAAGTGAACTGGGAAATTAGGTTAAGGGATAGGTCAGTAGAGATGCAGTGGCAGACATTTAATGAGATAGTTCATAACACACAAAGATACATTCCAGTGAGAAAGAAAGGCTCTAGGGGAAGGACGTACCATCCGTGGCTTACTAAGGAAGTTAAAGATAGTATCAAATGGAAAGAAAAAGCATACAATTCCGTGAAGATTAGTGGCAGGTCGGAAGATTGGAAAGAATATAAAAAACAGCAAAGAATGACTAAAAGAATAAAAAGGAGGGAGAAATTAGAGTACGAGAGAAAGCTAGCTAGAAATATAAATGTAAGGAATCTTACAACACCAGGTTATAGTCCAACTGTTTTATTTGAAAATCACAAGCTTTCGGAGGCTTTCTCCTTCGTCAGGTGAGTGTGGGATTCCATGGAAGGTTACCGCATTTATAGTCCGAGAACAATACCTGGTGATTACAGATAATCTTTCCAACTGCCCGTTGTCAAGGCAATCAAAGTATTCAGACAGAGAGATGTTACCTACAGGATCACTGAATATACAAACGGCCAGAACACTCGACTGATTCCTGGGATGAGAGGGTTATCTTATGAGGAAAGGTTGGACAAGTTGGGCCTGTATACACTGGAGTTTAGAAGAATGAGAGGTGATCTTATTGAAACATATAAGATGCTGAGGGGACTAGAAGGGGTAGATGCTGAGGGGATGTTTCCCTTGTGGGAGAGACTAGAACTAGGGGCCACAGTTTAAAAATAAGGAGTCTCCCATTTAAGCAGAGATGAGGAGAAATTTTTTCTCTCAGAGGGTCGTGAGTCTGTGGAATTCCCTTCCCCAGAGAGCAGTGGAGGCAGGGTCATTGAATATTTTTATTGCTGAGTTCGATAGATTCCTGATTAACAAGGGAGTCAAAGGTTATAGTAGGTAGACGGGAAAGTAGGATTGAGATCACAATCAGATCAGCCATGATCTTACCAAATGGCAGAGCAGGCTCGAGGGGCCGAATGGCCTACTCCTGCTCTTAATTCGTATGTTTGTATGTATGTGTTTGTTCGAGTGTTTTGGTGTGTTTAATGGTGTATTTGGATGGTTTGTTGGTAGGTTTACTGGTGTGTTTTGATGACCTTACTGCTGTGTTTTGATGGGTTTATGAGTATTTTGGTGGGTTTATGAGTATTTTGGTGGGTTTGCTTGTATATTTTGGTGGGTTTGCTGGTGTATGGTGTATTTTGCAAAGATGACAATATGATGCCAATGAACCCATCAACTCTATTCACATGTAAATTACATCTTTGACCCAATAAAACATTCAACAGGAGGTGGAATGGAGAAAGAGAAAATTCAGGAAAAATTAGAAAAGTGGCCAAAAGCATGAATAGGAAATGACCAAGAGTCCTTCTGCTGGTCCACCGGATCGACTGGCATTCACTGCCAACACCTGGGGCCACCAGGAACCTCTGCTGAACCCCTGGATCAACCTCCTCTGACTCCTGTTGACTTTCCACTCCTCTTCAGCCCTCTGAATCCACTGGACAACCTTCGGCAGTGCCTCAGCTGATATTCTGACCCTCCAAAACAACTCATGGATCCACACCCCCACCCCCATCTCCTCTATTGAATCGGAATCTGGACACTGGTTGGTGACTGTGCTGGGCTAACTCCATGCTGTCCAAACGTGGACTTCATCCCACCACAGTCTCCTGGCCTTCAGAGTTTAACTGTGGACTGTTTTTTATATTATCTCCTCCATACCCTGAGTTGATGACTCCTACAGGTCTCACCTAATCTCTGCCATGACTATGTAACCCGAATTTCATTTGTGTCCATTTGCCCACTGATTTGTGGGTGCCACTCCAGACCTGAGCCAATTATAGCAACCCACCCCACCACTCACCACCCATCACCATCATTCCAGCTACCTTCACCTAACTCAGCACAGACTGAGGGCTGAACCTGGGAACTTTCCGTCACGTATGACTCAGCTACTCACTGGTTGAACTCGCTGAGCCATCTGGCAAACCCTCCTCCTCCCCCACTAGTCTTCAAGTTACTTTCTTCCTCCCTTCTTTTCCGGATCTCGCCGTGTCGATTTAAACATTCACTCCCTTTACCACCGGCGCACCGTGGCTGCAGTGTGTACCATCCACAGGATGCACTGCAGCAACTCGCCAAGGCTTCTTCAACAGCAACTCCCAAACCTGCGACCTCTACCACCGAGAAGGACGAGGGCAGCAGGCACATGGGAACAACACCACCTGAACGTTCCCCTCCAAGTCACACATCATACCGACTTGGAAATATATCGCCGTTCCTTCATCGTCGCTGGGTCAAAATCCTGGAACTCCCTTTCTAACAGCACTGTGGGAGAACATTCACCACATGGACTGTAGCAGTTCAAGAAGAAGGCTCACCACCACCTTTTCAAGGGGCAACTAGGGATGGGCAATAAATGCTGGCCTTGCCAGCGATGCCCACATCCCGAGAATTTTTTTTTTTTAAAACCTGTGGTTCATAGCGTGGCCATCCCGGGGTGGGGGGGGGGCGGAGGGTCCTTTTCCTCGACCTGTGCAGTGAACAGAAAGCTTGCCGATGACTCTCTCACATCCCCCTTCCTCCGTGGGGAACCTCCAGGTCTTTGTTCAGCGTCCCTTTACAATCGCGCTGGTAAACATTGGTGACTCAATGATGTGGGGACTGTAAGGTGAGATGAAGCACTTTTATCAATTCTCTGCCCTGCATCCACTCTGGGATTCAATATCCATACAGGGAAAAGAAGGAAAAAGGAAAGAAGTTAGAATAGGAACAGGAGTCGGCCATTCAGCCCCTCGAGTCTGTTCTGCCAGTCAATTAGATCATGGCTGATCTGTATCTTAACTCCTTCTACCCACTTTAGTTCCATAACCCTTAATACCCTTGCTTTACAAGGGAGAACCTTCACCACACGGACTGCAGCGGTTCAAGAAGGCGGCTCACCACCACCTTATCAAGGGCAATTAGGGATGGGCAATAAATGCTGGCATTGCCAGCGACGCCCACATCCCATGAACAAATAAAAAAAATCAATTGATATCAATCTCAGTTTTTAAATTTTCAATTGACCCCTAGCCTCAACAACTTTTTGAGGTTGCATTTTTATAGTGCCTTAACACACCCTCAGGGAATCGCAGAGCACTTTACAACCACTGAATTGCTTTTGAAGTGCACTCACTGATTCACACAGAGGTTAAAGAACCCACGGCACGATATGAAAAATAACAAGGAGTTCTTCCGGTGCCCTGGCCAAAATTCCTCCCTCAAAAGCAATGAACCAAGTTGGCACAGAATTGGCTGCCTGCGTTTTCCTAGATAACAACAGTCATAGTGCTTCAAAAATACTTCATCAGCCATGAAGTTGTTTGGGAGGACCTGAGGAATTGGAAAGGCATTATGTAAAATGGTGAGTCCTTTTCCTTCAGTTGGGGGAAAAAGAGCCAGAAGAATTGTATTAACTTCTTAGGGCCTCTAGGCACCAAGAACATGCAGGCCTCCTCCGCATCTCTTGCCCCCTGCCCCCCACACCCCCCGCAAAACCCTCCCCCCCCCCGCGCAAAATCCTTCTCACTCCCCCCACCCTCAATCCATTAAAGCACAAACATCTAGTCAAATGCACGGAGAAATAGGCTCATAGAATGTTTACGCACCGCATTAATAATGAAGAATGGTGCCAGGGATGAGGGACGTCAGTTACGTGGAGAGACTGGAGAAGCTGGGATTGTTCTCCTCAGAGCAGAGAAGGTTAAGGGGAGATTTAATAGAGGCGTTCAAAATTTATGAGGGGTTTTGCAAAAGTAAATATGGAGAAATTGTTTCCACTGGCAGGAGGGTTGGAATTCAGAAGACACAGAGTGAAGATAATTGGCAAAAGAATCAGAGAGGAGATGAGGAGAATTTTTTTTTACGCAGCGAGTTGTTACAATCTGGAATTCACTGCAGTGGAAGTAGATTCAATGGTAACTTTCAAAAGGGAATTGGAAAAGGAAACATTTGCAGGGCTATGGGGAAAGAGTGGGGGGAATGGGACTAATTGGATAGCTCTTTCAAAGAGCTGGCATAGGCCCGATGGGCCAAATGGCCTCCTTCTGTGCTGTAAGATTCTAAGATAAATAAATATCAGGCTTAAAAGAAATGGACCCAGCAGTTGGCTACAGTCTTTCTGCCCCATGGCGAGTGTTACGGGGTGGGAGGGTTCATATTTGGCTGGGGCTCCTCGGCATGTTGTGTTAATCCGCCCCTTCTTAAAACCATCGAGGGCCCTTTAAATCGATATCCTGCTGGCGCTGGCTTCTGCTCAGGCAGGCGGATGGGGGCGTGTGCAAGCAGCCCTCTGCAGCAAAACCTTTCACTCTCAGCGTTGACAAACTTGTGTCTAGCGCCTCCTGCTGTCAAAGTGCAAACACGAGGACAACTTTTAACTTGTTAAATCTTATTTGTATGCACGTTACCGTCTGTTTTAACAGGGGTTTTGCACCTTTGCAACCTTTTCTAGTTGTGAAATTTATATACGTCTCAAGTTTAGAGTTGAACAGTTTTTATATGCAAAGCCCCATGCACATTCCGCTTATGTCGATAGCTGATGTAACTGCCTTTATGGATCCCCACAAATTAAAGTAACCCGGGGTTTTAATGAGCTGCCAACGCTGAGCCGCCAATGGTGGTTGATTTTAAAGACATCATTCACGCATTTGACATCATTCACGCATTTAACAGGAGAAAAGGGTCCCCGGATCTCTGGAAGATTGTGTTATGGATGCTTCAATCGAATTGACTTTTTTAAAACTTAATTAATCGCCCCGTTGATTTAAGTCGTTGGATATATTTAATCTTGTCACCTCTCAAAGGGGGCATAATGAAAAGGGATTTTCATGCAAGTCATTATATAAGTGTGCAAAATATTAATATATTAAAGGTGGTCTATGTAATCTTGGTAAAACTGAAGCAATTCTGCCTTTCTTGGAGTCTTGAGGACTTTTCATTCCTCCCTCAAGTCCCTGCAGTTTGTAAATCAGGTCAGATTGATGCTAACATCGTGCTGAATTTCATATTGCCTGGAATCAATTCATAAATAGTGTTATGAATTGTTATTTTGTACTTTCGCATTGCTTGACGTCAATACCATTTGATATAACCAGAAGGATCTATTTTTAAAATCCAAGCATCAACATATTAAAGTTTGCCAATTGTGCTTTCCTGGAGGGGGGAGAGATGTTTAGTAAAGATTTGATTGTTCTCAGTTTGTGTTCAGTCTTTTTCACAGAATCTTATTTCTCTCATTTTGTGTTTTATATCGAGCATTTTCCATCGTTCCTGTCTGCAGAAAATGCCTTTCGTTCTCTCTCTCTCCCTTTTTGCTTTTTCAGCCAGATGCCAATCGCAGTGGGCTTAGGGTTGCCAACCCTCCAAGATTGTCCTGGAGTCTCCAGGAATTAAAGATTAATCTCCCGGACATTGCTGCGAGCGACCCAGGAGGAAAATCATAGGGGCACTTCAAAAACAGAATTGCATGGGGTTTTTTGGAACACACTCATAGAGTTACATAGAATTTACAACACAGAAACAGGCCATTCGGCCCAACAGGTCTGTGCTGATGTTTATGCTCCACACGAGCCTCCTCCTGCCTTACTTCATCTCACCCTATCAACATATCCCTCTATTCCTTTCTCCCTTGTGTACTTATCTAGCTTCCCCTTAAATGCATCTATGACTTAATATTGTTTATTGTTTATAAAAATATTGGAGATGAGGAGGTAAGGCTTTTTGACTGGGGCGGGGCGGTTGGAGGCTGGAGGTCATGTGATGAAACGTCCAGAGCTGGCGATCCTAAGCGGGCGTGGAATAGGGAGAGTCGTTGATGTATCCATGGAAGCGGGTGGGACTGGCACCCTCGGGTTCACCTCAACCTCAAGCCACATTTGTGGACCCTCATTTTCATGGAACCTGAAGGCACCTCGGCATTTACGCTACAGGGCAAGGCCAGCCGTGGCTCAGTCGGGTAGCACTCTCGCCTGTGAGTCAGGAGGTTATGGGTTCAAGTCCCACTCCAGAGACTTGAGCACATTATCTAGGCTGAAGCTCCTGTACTGCGCTGTCAAGTAGGTGCTGTAATGTATCCCACAGTACTACTTTCAAAGAAGACCTGGGGAGTTCTCTGCAGTATCCTGGCAAATATTTATCCTTCAACCAACATCACTAAAAAACAGATTATTGGGTTATTATCACATTGCAAACAGCAAGGTCCCAGAAACTCAGCCTGGGACTCCCACCTCCTGTGATTAGGATCCCAGCCACTTACCTCACTGCCAGCCAACCCGCTCTTGAGGCCTCAAACCAGTGAGCTGCCCCGGGAGGGATGGTTTGACACCTCACAGCTAACCTGCTGGATTTAAAGGAGGCTGGGCTTCATGGGGGGTGAAGGGCCTCTTTGCCACTGGAATGGGCGGTCGACCAGCACGCTCAAAATAGACCCCCCCCCAGATCACACTGAGAGAAACAGGTACATGGTACAAGCATTGTATGTGCAGGAGCCAGGCATTGTAAATGAGGCACTGCCTGGCTACAACCTATACAGTAGCTAACGGCCATTACATTATATAATGGGTATTTCTACTGCCACAGTGCAAGGGAATGCGGCTCGGAGCCAGGGCAAGAACAGGGTGGACCCGATTCGCCAAACCTGGGAGGGCAGCTCTCCATTGTGGGAGCATGGGAATCAAGACTGCGATTGATAAATCTTTGTTAGGTCAGGATATCAAGGGATATGGAACAAAGGCGGGTAAATGGAGTTGAGGCACAGATCAACCATGATCTAATTGAATGGCGGAAGAAGTTCGAGGGACTGAATGGCCTACTCCTGTTCCTATGATTGTGGAATTATACCCTAAATGTATTGAGTGCACAGGCACATTATAAGGGTAGGGCCGCATAAACTCAGTTTGCAGTCCCTTGAGTTTAAAAAGTTGAGGGGTGATCTAATTGAGGTGTTTAAAATGATAAAGGGATTCAATAGGTTAGATACAGAGGAATGATTTCCTCTGGTGGGGGAATCCAGGACAACGGAGCATAACCTTAAAATTAGAGCCAGGCCATTCAGTGGTGATGTCAGGAAGCACAAAGGGTAGTGGAAATGTGGAACTCTCTCCCCCAAAAAGGCTGTGGATGCTGGGGGGTCAATTGACTCTTTCAAGACTGAGGTCGACTGAGTGATTGAAACTGTTCGCTTTAACCAGGCAGGAGCTAGAGTAGAATTAATTACACTTGAAAAAAAGAGAGACAGACAGAGAGCAAAATACATTGAAACCATGGAAACCCCTTTTTGTCTGTCCAGAGACTCTGTCTCTGCAGACTTGGAGCGCCAGTCTGCTTTAGTGTATAGCACAAAAAGAACATTTTAAAGCAAATTGTTCCCTTTAAGGGGGTGGGGGGGAGATCACCTTCTGGATTTTACTGCCTATGTAAGTTTTTTGTTGTTTGCCTGTATCAGATTTTTTTTTTCAGATGTGTTGCTCCAACAGCGACTGGCCTCTGAGGGGAGGGACTCATCACTGTGCTCGCCCCACTTCTGAACATTCTTGATCCCCTGTATTAACTCATTACCAGTCGTTCCCCTCTGGTATGGCGCATTAGCTGGATTATCATGAGGGCCCTTGTACCAGGAACAGGAGAGGCATTGTGTGAGGCCTTCATTAGAATTGCTTAAAAAGGAAGTCCTTCCGTGTGATTAAAAAAAAACCAAATAATCCCTGCAGGGTTTTTTGTGTAACAATGTGTAGCAGCACTGGCAAACTCTCCAGGTTCCCCTGCACAGAAACACATAGACGGGCATGTACCGAGAAACATATACACACATATAGACACACAGAGACACATACACACACATATACATACACTTATAGATACAGACACAGGGAAACATATACATGCACACACACAGTAATATACACATACATATAAACATATAGACATGTACACAGAGAAGCATACACAACACAGAAATGCACACTGGTACACAGATGCACACATAAACACAGATACATAGAGACACATTCACACGGAACAGGGATACACACATTCACTATATACCGCATCACTCTCTAACATGTCACACCGTCTGTAAGCCTATCATTTAACCTCTACCGTCTCCTTTGATCATTTTTCTCCAGTGCCGTTTAATACCAGAAAAACCCACAAAAAGGTGTCCTAATGAACCGCTGCGTCCTGTGTTTACTTCAGTGGCGGTGAAAGGTTTATTGTAGTAACCGGTTTACTGACAATCCCAACGAGGACCCCCCAACCCAACCCACCCATATCACAGACACAACAAAAAGTGTCACAGTGTGAAAGTGACAAGAAAAGCACTCAGCGAAAACCAGACACACCTCGAAATCCAGCCTGTGTCACAGTACGTGTGGGCTGGAGATTTGAGGCGTATTTTATCATTAGAAATACAATCTAACTCTCTAATATTTAATGAAGCTATTTTGTAATTCTAATCTTTGCCTGTAGATTGATTTAACACAATCAAGTATAAAGCTTCAAATAAATCACTTGTGCTATTGAAGGCTCCCAGTTGTGTGTCTAGGAGAAGTTAATATTTTAAAAAGAAAATTCCCCCCTTTTTTTTATCATGGGTGTGAAATCGATCGCTGTCCAACCGCAGTTCAATGAACCCGTTGATCCCAACTACAGAGAGATCCGTCCGCCTTGGGGCTGAGGAACGCTGTTACTGTAAATTCACCAACCATAATAACAAATTAATATCGATTTCGAGATCGGCCCTGAGATAATTTATTGTCTTTCCCGCCCCCCACCCAAGCTCCGTTTCAGACGTTTAGAGAGACGCACTCAATCCAGCTCCTGGGCGCATTAGTCTGGCCACAGACTCAGCATGTCACTTGCACCGTTTAAAAAGGGCAACGTCGCCCGTGCCTTTTTTATTAATTAACTTTACTTCCCTATTACGCCTGCACTTCACTGCGAATTATTTGCATCAACCGCAACAGGAAGCTGTTTAAGTCCGCTCTGTGTGCGTGTGTTTCATCACCTTCTGTCTACTTAGTGGGACCCACTACTATCCGCTACTTATAAAGTAATGTTCTTCCCACTTTTTTAATGAAAAAAAAACGGACGTGTAAAACTGCATGTTCAGCGCAGCCTGCACAGCCCTTGCAACTCCAGTGCTGAAGCAATAGGCGGAATTAAAAGGGCAATACAGTTAAAAATTGTCCCTGGTATTACTTAGGCACGCAATAGAAAGTCCCATCGATCTGGTTTCCGGCCCCCTTCCCCAGTAACTAGAGACCCTTTTTGAGAAGCTGCTCTTTGCAATTTTTGTACCAACCTCTCAGGAGTCTGGAATTTCCCTCTCCCCCCTCCACCAGCACCACCACCCCCCCCACGTGGGGCATTGGGACATGTGCAACCACTGTCTGCTCTAGAACCCAGCCACCTGCACCTGAAAGGTTCAGGAACACTCTGACCCCGGGGGGCGAGGCAGCGGACTCTGGTTCAAGGCATGTTCTTTTGGGTTCAGTTGCCGACCTGTGCCAAAAGGTTGCGGACGCTGGGGGTCAATTGAAGCTTTTAAGACTGAGATCGATAGGTTTTTGTTGGGAAAGGGTATCGAGGGATATTGAACAAAGGCGGGTAAATGGGGTCGAGGTACAGATCAGCCGCAATCGAATTGAACGGCGGAGCAGGCTCGAGGGGCTGAAAAGCCGACTCCTGTTCCGAAATGTTCCTATGTATCTCATAAGAAAGGGGGAGGGGAGAAAACCAGACAGGAGCACCACTGTTGCATGGTCCCTGGCATCTCCTAGTGGCCGGCTACAGGCAAAGAGGGGCATCGTTGATAGCTTGGGAGCAAACTGTCTGCTCGTCCTCCCAGCCCACAGGGTGTCAAGTCAGAAATCAAAGAGAAAGAAAGGGGAAGGGGGATTTAAGGCCAAAAAATAAACCTTACCCAAAATAAAACTAACCCTTGTGGATAAAAGAAAATGAACAGCGACCTTTGGCAAGTTAGCAAGAGCTCAAAATTAATATACTTTTTCACACAAGGCACATGATCGTAGGCAGGAGCAGGGCATGATACCTCCCACAACAAATCCCTCACACTCCTACAAAGGGTCAGGAAGCTCTCAGGTTCAATTCCTGGTCTATGGTCAGTGGACTGGGGGGGGGGGGTGAAAGTCAGCCAGGGTTCTTGCTCCTGAATGTTGCTGCCATTCAATGACCCCCTGTTGGACATCAGGGGGAAGGGGCATGGGGGTGGTGGGGAAACAGAGTCAGCCTCACTTGTGATCTTCCTCCAGAACCAAATAGCCAGCCGGATAATATAAAAGTGCCATCAGAACAAAAAAACACTCCAGTATGTCTTTAGCTTACCCTGGTCCCACCTCCCCTCTAGATCCACTGAGTACAAGGTAACAGAAGAGACAATTCATCTTGCACTCTTGTCTTTTGTTCTCAGTGGGTCCATACCATGACCATCAATGAACATATAAATTAGCATTCATCTCCATTAAACCTTTAGAATTACAGATAGATTGATTGACCCTGGGAGTGATTACAGACTGGAATCTAACCAAGGGGTTCAGATGGTTTATACATAGAATAATGGATACCTGGGAGTGATTACAGACTGGAATCTAATCGAGGGGTTCGGATGGTTTATATATAGAATAATGGATGCCTGGGAGTGATTATAGACTGGAATCTAATCGAGGGATTCAGATGGTTTATATATAGAATAATGGATACCTGGGAGTGATTACAAACTGGAATCTAATCGAGGGGTTCAGATGGTTTATATATAGAATAATGGATACCTGGGAGTGATTACAGACTGGAATCTAATCGAGGGGTTCGGATGGTTTATATATAGAATAATGGATACCTGGGGGTGATTACAGACTGGAATCTAATCGAGGGGTTCAGATGGTTTATATATAGAATAATGGATACCCAGGAGTGATTACAGACTGGAATCTAATCGAGGGGTTCAGATGGTTTATATATAGAATAATGGATACCTGGGAGTGATTACAGACTGGAATCTAATCGAGGGGTTCAGATGGTTTATATATAGAATAATGGATACCTGGGAGTGATTACAGACTGGAATCTAATCGAGGGGTTCAGATGGTTTATATATAGAATAATGGATACCTGGGAGTGATTACAGGCTGGAATCTAATCGAGTTTAGAAGTTTCTACTATGTTGTCAGTTATTGATAAAGTATGCTGTGAATGTCTTGGGATAGTTTTATTCAATTTTCTCTTGGGTGAGAGTGGGGGAGGGGGGCAAGAAAAAGCAATGGCCAGTGTGTCTGGCCGGTCAATGCACGGTGATGTCAACACTGCCGAACTAATGCCTGTAACATGATTATTGCAAATTGATTGAGTTACAGTCAGTAGTTAATTTCCAGGAAATCTCACCTCAGTAGACACCACATAATCAATAACCATGTGCTTAAATGAAAATCAAATGATAACGTTAATCCTCTGCCTAGTCACATTAGTTGCTATTGTTCCGTCTCATTCCAAGCTGCACTCACTGACCTACCCTGCGCGCCCCCTTTAAATCAGTAAGTGCTTCTGATGGATCAAACAGCTCGGATGTTTAAATAGAGGGGCGGAGATCACATGGCCAGAGGTTTGCAGCGCAAGTGGGTAGACCTCGGAGCACCGCCTCCACCGGCTCGACCAATGGGCCAGGGAGCTCCTCCATATACACCCGAGTCATACGAGACAGCTCATTTCATCAGACGGAAGGGGAAAGGGTGAGAGGCATAGGGAGAGAAAGGCCAAGGAAGCAGAGACGGTACATAAAAGCACAAGAACATTAATTTATAAAACCACAAAGATAAGAAAAGGCCAAGTTTATTCACCCAACTCTCCCATTGTAACATCCTGTTACATTTTGAACCTGCCTAATGTTTTTGTGTCTTTCCCTCAGATCAAACCAAACATTTAACTTTGAGCAAAGAAGCTCTTTTTAATCGTTGTTTTTCACTAGTTGCGATTTAGGTCACGTCTCTGCCTTATTTTTAAGTGATACTCTGAGTTTGCTTTATGCGATTTACCTCTCTAGGGTTGCTCCTCTTTCTGGACTTCAGTCTCTCTTCACCACCACCACCCCCCCCCCCCCCCCCGCCGAATCCCACTCCTCGTTGCTCATCTTTCTTGTAAACAATTTTACAACACCAAGTTATAGTCCAGCAATTTTATTTTAAATTCACAAGCTTTCGGAGGCTTCCTCCTTCGTCAGGTGAACGATGTGAATCATTGTTCTCCTCTGAACCCTCTCCAAAGTTTGTATAAGGGTTTTTTTTAATAGCGTAGAATCTAGAAACGAACACAGCACGGGAAAGAAAAAGAAAGAGCAGTGGGAGGTAGAGATGATATGTGGAAAGAGAGAGAGGGAGACAGATTGAGAGAGAGGAAAGGAGAAACAGGATGAGACAGAGATAGGAAAACAAGTACACAGACACAGATACACTGGGAGAAACAGACTTCAAGGTACAGCGAGAGGAGGAAGAGAGCAGAGCAGAGCAGAGATATAAGTAGAAATCACTGTCAGTAATATTAAAGGCTCAATGCATTTCCTGTGACATTCTTTTGCCTGCTACTTTGTCAGAGACATCAACCCATTTAAAATGAATGCTTAAAGCCTCTGTTACAATAGTGGACATGGGGAATATCCCAAAATACACATTAAACATTCATCAGCCACGATGATTCTTGGCAATAGAGAAACAGATAGAGAGAGAGAAAGAGCACTGACGAAACAGAGATAGGAGAGACAGATTATATAGAGAGAGACACAGACAGGCGAACAGACTGATACAGCTACAGAGAGAAGAAATACAGACAGCGAGAAACAAAGATAGGAGAGACAGAGGTATATTTAGAGAGACGGGTGGACAGGCTGATACAGATACAGAAAGAGTACAGGCAACAAGAGAAACAGATAATAGAGTCAGGTGTATATAGAGAGAGAGATGAAGAAACTGATACAAATACAGAGAGGAGAGACAAAGGGGAAAGACAGCAAGAAATAGACAGGGAGAGGTGACAAAAAACAGAGAGAGTGACTGAGAGAGAGCCAAGCAAACAGTACTCAGTCACCATATTGGGCTCTTCCTGGAGCGTCTAATGGAAATGATGAACTCAAAGAGTGGTTGGAATGTGGAACTCACTACCACAAGGAGTAGTTAAGGTGAATAACATAGATGCATTTAAGGTGAAGCCAGATAAGTATATGAGGGAGAAAGGAATAGAAGGATATGCAGATAGGGTGAGATGAAATAGGGAGGGAGGAGGCTCGTGTGGAGCATTAACACCGGCATAGACCTGTTGAGCCGAATGCTTTTGTGCTGTGAATTCTATATAATTCCAATGCAAACACATGAGTTTCATGGGGTGGGGGGCTGCATTGTTCAGCCTATCAGACAATGCCCAGCACAAGTGATTTTCAGGTAGCAGCTTCCATAATTGGAAACTGAAACTATTGCCCATGGAGCATCTCCCTCTGCTTTTGATCTCTTCTACAATCCTTCATTACAGGCTGCATCACCGTCATCTCGGTAAGTCCCCCTCCCCATTATTCCTTCACCCCACACCCACACACCTTTATACACCATTTCATGAAACCATAGAAATCTCCACACAGAAGGAAACCCATTCAGCCCTTCCTGCCCCTGCCACCATGTCAGTGCTACCCTCCAATCCCATTTCCCTCCCTTTCCTGGTGCCCTTTAATACTTTTTCTTCAAGCCTTTATCTAATTCCCTCTGGCATGTTGTGACTGACTTGGCTTCAATAGCCCATTTGTGGGAATGGGCTTCATATCCCAACAACCTCTTGCATCAGAATTCACTGATGCGTAGACGTACAGAGAAGTTGCAACGCAGAAACAGGCCATTGGGCCCAGTCCGTGTCAGCGTCTAATCACATTTGCCTGCCCTGTTCCCATATCACTTTCATCCCCATTTCCTTCACCTCCCCCTACCCAATCTAGTCTTGAATGTTCTACTCTTCCTCTTTATACTTTTAGTACCAATTCTCCTTGTTAACCTGTGGAAATATCTTTCACTCTTTACTTTCAAACCTTTTCTTTGGTAATTAACGAATTATTATTATTATTATTCGAAAATAAAACAGCAAACTGAACAAAAATTGAAACTAACTCTGAAAACACTGTCCCTTGCCTGTCGCAAAGGCCTAGAAACGAGCATTGCCCTTTTAAGAATCAGCAATCAATTCAACTTTCACTTTTAAAATCTTGATCTTATTTCCATAAGCTCGGTCTAGTTTCAGGAGGTGACGAACGGGCATGGTTAACAAACTGCACAGGTTCCCTCTGTGACTTGCGGGATCTTACCAATAAACTAACTGTTAGGGAACATAGGAATTGCTGGACGAAAAGAGATCAAGGTCCATCTAGTTCGCCTTCTACCATCCTGGTAATGATAGTAGAGTTGTTAACTAATCATAGCAATCAATCTCCATCAATTATCTACAACAGACCCAGACATGAGGCGAGGAAAACCCCCAGTGGTGGAGAGCTCTGGGAACCAGAGGTCCAAAGTCACCTGCTCCTCCCGAGCCCCCCTGCACTTACCACATGTCATGTCTCAAATTCCTCATATTACTGCATCCCGAAATGTTCGCTTCTGAAAGAAATCTGTCTCATTTTGTATTTTTGTGAATCAAAGCTAATTGTAATAAATAAATGAGGCTGGCGGACCAATTTCCCGCGCTGTTCCCGCCAGAAATGTCACCGGCACGAGTCTAAAATTCGAATAATTGGGGGGTATTTTGCAAGAAAAAAACTCCCCAACTTTTCTCAATAATGAGCAGAGATACATGGTGTATTATGTATGACTAGCTGAAACGATCAAAAGGCTAGCACGCCCATTATTGAAGAGAGAGTGTCTCTATTGGTGCATTAAAAATACAGTGTACGTTCAACTGAACCAGAGAGAGAGAACGAGCTCAGTTAAACTCAGCAACCCTCGCAGTCGGATTACCAACACAAGGCGTTTGAGATCTCACTTCCAACCAGTCATTTTTTTCCTCCTCCCCTTAATTCTATAAATACATATACAGATTTTTTTTTTGGAATTGCTTTCATTCTGTTCTGGATCGTTATTTTTGTTTGTTCTTCAACTAAAGAGGGAAACTGCACCAGATCTGGATTTTAATTTTCTGTCATATATTTATATAGAATTTTTTTTTAAAGACCAAGTTGTGTGCTCCAACCAACCCCCTTCCCTGCAAGAGGAGAGAGCAAGCAGCTGTTTTAATAGAAGCCGATCGCTCGTGTGTGTGTGTGTGTGTGTGTCTGGCTGTCTGTATGTGAGAGATTCTGTGCGATCAACTTTGCCTTTGCAGTTGGCCCAGCCGAAGAAGTGAAGTGTTCGCCGGTGAAGAGAAAGAGAGAGATTTCCAGGAGGTGGGGAGACAGACAGAGAGAGAAAGAAAAAATAAGAGGATCGATGGTTTCTTTTCCGCACAGGAGGGATGTTACATTGAGAACAGAGAATTGAACGCGGGAGACAGAAGAGAGAGAGAGAGAGACCAGAAAAAAAACAAACCCTTTACTGTTACACACAGATCGGCATTCTTGGTCTAAAACCCCCTTCGCAGTGAAACATTACAAGAGATCGTGATATTGCAACAAGAATTTTTTTTAACAAAAAACAAAAATCGGACCGTGGAGTACGATGACGGCTGTCTCCTTATAGCGCTGATACTCTTCACTGTTTCTTTTTTTAAAAAAACCAACCAAATCAAGAAAGTTCCCCTCGTCGTATTTCTGGTGGGATACAATATAACCGAGCAACCATGAACTCGCTCCTAAGTTTACTCAATTGCTTTCTAGCCGCCCTGCTGTACTTTCACAGTGCTAAGGTAAGTCACGTTATCTCTCACTCTCTCTCCATATATGTGGAGAGAGAAAGACATGTTGATGTTTTATTAATAATCCTAATTATTAATAATTTTATTTATATATACATATATTTGTTCTTCCTAAAATATTGCACAGCAGCACGTGTGAGTTGCAGAGCCGGCTTGACACCGGCTACAGAGGGGAGGGGAAATAATGATGAAATTCATAATATGATTCAATTTCACTTCTATTTTCTTCCTCTCTTCACTCTCCCTCTCTTCCTCCCCCCTCTCTCTCCCTGCCTTTCTCTCCTTTCCCTCTCTCTCTCTCTCTGCCTCTCTTTCTCCCTTCCCTCTCTCTCTCTCACTCTCCCTCTATGTCTCTCTCTCTCCCTCGCTCTGTCTCTTTCTCTCTCCACACACTCCAACTAGAGTTTGGCGAGATTTTAACCTCGGTTTTTGCGGTTTTGACTCGCAGACCGAGTTGCGGCTGAACGGACCCCGTCAACGGAGAAGGAAGGGTGGGAAACTTGTCTATATTCACGTACTCTCCTCCCCACACACCCCCACCCCCCATCTTGTAAGAAAATTATGACATTATCGCCCACCTATTTAAAGGGGCAATATTTTAAAAAACATTTTTTTGAAAAAACAAAAAATCCAGGTTACTGAATGCAAACTCTATAGCTGCCTGGTGTGTCCCGCTAAGTGACAAGTCTGCACCGTCCCATAGATAATTTTGTTTATATTTTTTAAAACCAGCTATTTTCTCAGGGGATTGTTGCGAGCTCCGACCCATCCGCTCTCTCTCTCTCTCTCTCCCATTCTTTCTGACCCTTAATACGGGTTGAGATCATGAATTGGACCACGGGTTTCGGAAACTTTTCACCTTTGCCCAGAATCGCTTGCAGCTCCCAGGCTTGTCCTGTTAAGGAGGGTGGGAATTCTGAGGTAAGGATCAAGAGTGGGATCAACTCCTTTCTGAAAAGCAGTGATTTTGGAGTTTATTTCCATTAAAGCCGAAAGGCCGGAGATGGTGATTATTAATTATTATTATTTATGGGAGGGGTGAAAGAGACGCTGATTTAAGATTCAAATCCTTCAGTGATGTGCACTTTTCCATAGAGACCCGCCGGCTTTCAGCCCTGAACATTACAGCTCCACGCCTGATCTGACTGCTAATGCCCATTATTACTAGTCAAAGGGCATAACATCGGGAGACAGACACCGAGACAGACAGAGGAACACACAGAGAGCGGCAAATACACACTCACTCACACTTACACACACAAACAAACACACACTCAGACTCACACTCACACACAACACACTCAGACTCACACACACAATAAACAAACACACAAAGAAATAGAGGCATGCACAAGACAGCAGACAGACAGACAGACGTACACAGAGACAACCATTCAAAAGTGTGTCTCTGATTCTGTTTCTGTCCTTCTCTCTCCAGCAATCCTCCACCCCCCCCCCCCCCCCCGCTCTCTCTCGTTCTCTCCATCTGTCTATTCCCCCTCTGCCTCTTTTTCCATTTTTTTCTCCCTCTGCCTCAACCTGTCTATTTTCTCTTCTATTTTGTCCCCACACTTCTCCATCTCCTGTCTCTTTCCCTCTCCCGTCCGTTTCTCCCTCAGCTCCTGATTCTTTCTCCCTTTCCCCCCTCTCGGTTTCACCATCGATTTTACCTTCTATTTGTCCCTTTACTTCTCCCTCTCCGTCTATCTCTCCCTCTGTGTCTCTTCCTCTGTCTTTCCATGTCTCTCCCCCCTCCCCTCTCCTCTCCTCTCTTTGGATGCACTTATTCTTGACGTTCCAGCGCTGGAACGACCTCACAGACAGTTAAAGCGGCAACTTCTCTGCAGCTCGCTGAAACTTTTAACCCCTCTCCAAATTCCGACAGAAGTTGAGTCCGAGTACAGCAGGTGCCGCTGTTGGCGATGGTTAATGTTAAACTCTAGACATTCTTAACATTTATTGCATGTCCTCTGACTAAATATTTTCTCTCTCTCTCTCACCCTTCAATGATTATTCATGCGAGTAAATCAATATTTTTATAAAGTCAGTGATGTCGAAATGTAGAATCAGGAGGTCGAGTTTCAAAATAAATAAATAAATCCCCTTTTGACCTGGGTTCATGATCTATTAACTCCTCCCGCCCTTGTGCCGCTGCCAATTTTTGTTAAGAAGTGAAAAAAAAAAGTTTTAAATAAACTTAAATGTCTGGATGTCGCGCCCGGCCGACTCAAAAAGTTTTTGTTTTAAAAAAAATGGGGAACAAAGTTATTGTAAGAGAGCTCTGAATATTAATTCCCAACTATGTGAATCCAGGAATCATATCATTCCCTTTAAAAATAAATCAAATCAAGTCCTTTTTCCTAAAAGGTAAAAAATGTAAAATAATCCAAATATCTGGAAATTAAAATATTTGCAAGTCTGTTGCAGACTGGAACCTTTATGATTGTGAAGTATATTTCTTTTTAAAATATATAATTTATTGCAAAGCGTCCTTTATTTACGTGTGTGTTTTTGCTGCCACATCCTTTAATAAATGACAGCCCGGAGTGAAAGCCAATGTGTTTTTAACTATTTATAATCTCTTCTCCTCCCTCTCTCCCTCCCCTGTTTTTTGGCTCTGTAGACGGCGCATATCCCCAGCGAGGGACCTCGGAGGAACGAAGGTAACGAACTGTTGAATGTAACGAACGATTGCGGTAATTTCAAACCAAACGTTATATTTATTTTCCCCCCTCTCCTCCTCCGTTTACATAAGACAGATTTTGTTTGAATGTCTCTGCTCCAGCTGGCTTAGCACGGAGTTAGGTTGCCACCTGCTGGTCACTGGCAGAACCACGGATGCCAGCTTGCATTCCCCTCCCCCGTGATTTTCTGGTATTATCTATCCCTGGTATGGCGGTGGGGGGAGCAGTGATGAAGAGGCCTTTTGGATTATTTAAAGAACCACTATTTCCACAAATCGGTGTTTGACAAACTGGTTGTTAGCACAATTGCGTCGAAGATTTCATCCGGTGGCAGTGTTACTGATGCAGGGCCGTTGGTCCCTCTTTCCCTTTCCCCCGTCACCTCCAAAGAAAAGATTTGCCATTTACTTGTGTACACTTTTAATTGAGCATCAGTGCTAGTAAAGTTATGCTAAACCTTTATAAATCACTGGTTAGGCCCCAGCTGGAGTATTGTGTCCAATTCTGGGCACCACACTTTAGGAAGGATGTCAAGGCCTTGGAGAGGGTGCAGGGGAGATTTACCAGAATGGTACCAGGGATGAGGGACTTCAGTTATGTGAAGAGACTGGAGAAGTCAGGGTTGTTTTCCTTAGAGCAGAGAGAATGGTCAGGGGAAATTTGATAAAGGTGTTCAAAATCATGAGGGGTTTCGATCAAATGAATAAGGAGAACCTGTTTCCACTGGCAAGTGGCTTGCCAGAGAAAGGGAAACTTGGGGACTATTCGATCGCAGTGGTCTCTTGACCTGTGATCAACAGGGCAGTCACTGCTTATTTTGCATCAATGCAAAGCACTTTTGGTTTTGTTATGACAGAAGCTGTGCAGTTTAACTGTAGTAACACCTAGTGTTCAGGATTCAGTGATGGCAGGCACTGATACTCGAGCAGGCACTGGTACTGGTGCAGGCACTGGTATTGGTGCAGGCACTGGTACTGGTGCAGGCACTGGTATTGGTGCAGGCACTGGTACTGGTGCAGGCACTGGTATTGGTGCAGGCACTGGTACTGCAGGCACTGGTACTGGTGCAGGCACTGGTATTGGTGCAGGCACTGGTATTGGTGCAGGCACTGGTACTGGTGCAGGCACTGGTACTGGTGCAGGCACTGGTATTGACGTAGGCATTGATATTGACGCAGGCATTGATATTGACGTAGGCATTGATATTGACACAGGCACTGATGTTGACGAAGGTACTAATACTGGTGCAGGTACTGATAGCTGTGCAAGTACTGATATTGGCGCATGCACTGATACTGGTGCAGGCACTGATCTTGCTGATGTCCCTGATACTGGTGCAGGCACTGATCTTGCTGATGTCCCTGATACTGGTGCAGGCACTGATCTTGCTGATGTCCCTGATACTGGTGCAGGCACTGATCTTGCTGATGTCCCTGATACTGGTGCAGGCACTGAAATTGGTTTAGGCGCTGATAATGGTACAAGCACTCAAACTGGCGTAGGCGCTGATACAGGTGCTGGCGCTGATACAGGTGCTGGCGCTGATACAGGTGCAGGTACTGATGTTGGCACATGCACTGATTCTGCAGCAGTCCCTGATACTGTGGCAGGCACTGATACTTGTTCAGGCACTGGTACTGGTGTAGGTACTGATACTGACGCAGGCACTTGGTACCGGCACAGCCGCTGATACTGGTGCAGGCCTTGATTCTGATACTGGCGCACGCGCTGATACTGGCGCAGGCGCTGATACTGAAACAGGCGCTGATACTGGCGCAGGCGCTGATACTGAAACAGGCGCTGATACTGAAACAGGCACTGATACTGGCGCAGGCGCTGATACTGGCGCAGGCGCTGATACTGAAACAGGCACTGATACTGAAACAGGCACTGATACTGGCGCAGGCGCTGATACTGGCGCAGGCGCTGATACTGAAACAGGCGCTGATACTGAAACAGGCACTGATACTGAAACAGGCACTGATACTGGCGCAGGCGCTGATACTGAAACAGGCGCTGATACTGAAACAGGCACTGATACTGGCGCAGGCGCTGATACTGGCGCAGGCACTGATACTGAAACAGGCGCTGATACTGAAACAGGCACTGATACTGGCGCAGGCGCTGATACTGAAACAGGCACTGATACTGGCGCAGGCGCTGATACTGAAACAGGCACTGATACTGGCGCAGGCGCTGATATTGGCGCAGGTACTGGTACTGGTTCGGGCACTGATACTGGCACAGCTGCTGATACTGGTGCAGGTACTAATACTGGCGCAAGTACTCACACAAGCATTGATACTGGTACAGCTACTTCTACTGGTGCAACCGCTGATACTGCCATTGATACTGATACTGGTGCTGGCACTGATAATGGTGCAGATACTGATTCTGCCATTGATACTGATATTGGTGCTGTTATTGATACTGGTGCAGGCACTGATACCATCATAGGCACTGATACTGGCACAGTTGCTGATATTGCCGCAGTAAGTGGTACTGGTGCAGGCGATGAGACTGGCACAGGCACTGATACAAATGCAGGTACTGATATCGGCACATGCACTGATTCTGCAGCAGTCCCTGATACTGTGGCAGGCACTGATACTTGTTCAGGCACTGGTACTGGTGTAGGTACTGATACTGGCGCAGGCACTTGGTACCGGCATGGCCGCTGATACTGGTGCAGGCCCTAATACTGGCACCGTTGCTGATACTGGTACAGGTGCTGATATTTGTGCAGATATTGAAACTGGTACAATCACTGAAACTGGTGCAGGCCCCTATACTGGCACAGCTGCTGATACTGGCACAGGTACTGATACTGGTGCAGATGCTGATACTGGCATAGATGCTGATACTGACATAGGTACTGATACTGACATAGGTACTGATACTGGCACAAGTACTGATACTGGTGCAGATGCTGATACTGGCATAGATGCTGATACTGACATAGGTACTGATACTGGCGCAAGTACTGACACAGGCACTGATACTGACATAGGTACTGATACTGGCACAAGTACTGATACTGGTGCAGATGCTGATACTGGCATAGATGCTGATACTGACATAGGTACTGATACTGGCGCAAGTACTGACACAGGCACTGATACTGGCACAGGTACTGATACTGGCACAGGTACTGATACTGGCATAGATGCTGATACTGACATAGGTACTGATACTGGCGCAGGTACTGATTCTGGCGCAAGTACTGACACAGGTACTGATACTGGCACAGGTACTGATACTGGCACAGCCGTTGATACTGGCGCAGGTACTGATACTGGCACAAGTACTGACACAGGCACTGATACGGTTGCAGGCACTGGTACTGGCTCTGGCACTAATAATGGTGCAGGTATTGATACTGGCAAAGATACTGATACTGGTGCAGGCATTAATACTGGCGCAGATACTGATATTGGTGCAGGCGCAGATTCTGGCACAGGCGCCGATACTGGTGCAGGCATTGATACTGGTGCAGGCATTGATATTGGCGCAGGCACTGGTATGGATGCAGAAGCTGATACTGGCACAGCCGCTGATATTGCCACAGGCACTGATTTTGGCACAGATATTGATACTGGTGCAAGCACTGATACTGGTGCAGGCACCGATACTAGTCCAGGCACTGATAATGGCAAAAGTACTGATATTGGCACAGGTACTGATACTGGCGCAGGTTCTAATACTGGCGCAGGTACTGATATTGGCGCAGGTTCTAATACTGGCGCAGGTACTGATACTGGCGCAGGTACTGATATTGGCACAGATATTGATATTGGCGCAGATATTGATATTGGCGCAGATATTGATATTGGCGCAGGTACTGGTATTGGCGCAGATATTGATATTGGCGCAGGCACTGACATTGGTGCAGGCCCTAGGTATTGGTGCAGGCCCTGGGTATTGGTGCAAGCCCTAGGTATTGGTGCAGGCCCTGGGTATTGGTGCAGGCCCTGGGTATTGGTGCAGGCACCGACATTGGTGCAGGTCCTGATATTGGTGCAGGCCCTAGGTATTGGTGCAGGCACTGGGTATTGGTGCAGGCCCTGGGTATTGGTGCAGGCACTGGGTATTGGTTCAGGCACTGGGTATTGGTGCAGGCACTGGGTATTGGTGCAGGCCCTGGGTATTGGTGCAGGCACTGGGTATTGGTTCAGGCACTGGGTATTGGTGCAGGCCCTGGGTATTGGTGCAGGCCCTGGGTATTGGTGCAGGCCCTAGGTATTGGTGCAGGCACTGGGTATTGGTGCAGGCCCTGGGTATTGGTGCAGGCACTGACATTGGTGCAGGCACTGGGTATTGGTGCAGGCACTGGGTATTGGTGCAGGCAATGACATTGGTGCAGGCCCTGGGTATTGGTGCAGGCCCTAGGTATTGGTGCAGGCCCTGGGTATTGGTTCAGGCACTGGGTATTGGTGCAGGCCCTGGGTATTGGTGCAGGCACCGATATTGGTGCAGGCCCTGGGTATTGGTGCAGGCCCTGGGTATTGGTGCAGGCACTGACATTGGTGCAGGCCCTGGGTATTGGTGCAGGCACTGGGTATTGGTGCATGCCCTGGGTATTGGTGCAGGCCCTGGGTATTGGTGCAGGCCCTGGGTATTGGTGCAGGCCCTGATATTGGTGCAGGCCCTGGGTATTGGTGCAGGCCCTGGGTATTGGTGCAGGCCCTGGGTATTGGTGCAGGCACTGACACTGGTGCAGGCCCTGGGTATTGGTGCAGGCCCTGGGTATTGGTGCAGGCACTGACACTGGTGCAGGCCCTGGGTATTGGTGCAAGCCCTGGGTATTGGTGCAGGCAATGACACTGGTGCAGGCCCTAGGTATTGGTGCAGGCACCGATATTGGTGCAGGCCCTGGGTATTGGTGCAGGACCTGGGTATTGGTGCAGGCCCTGGGTATTGGTGCAGGCCCTGGGTATTGGTGCAGGCCCTGGGTATTGGTGCAGGCACTGACACTGGTGCAGGCCCTGGGTATTGGTGCAGGCCCTGGGTATTGGTGCAGGCAATGACACTGGTGCAGGCCCTGGGTATTGGTGCAGGACCTGGGTATTGGTGCAGGCACTGGGTATTGGTGCAGGCACTGATATTGGTGCAGGCACTGGTATTGGTGCAGGCCCTGGGTATTGGTGCAGGCACTGATATTGGTGCAGGCACTGGTATTGGTGCAGGCCCTGGGTATTGGTGCAGGCCCTGGTATTGGTGCAGGCACTGGGTATTGGTGCAGGCACTGATATTGGTGCAGGCACTGGTATTGGTGCAGGCACTGATATTGGTGCAGGCACTGGTATTGGTGCAGGCACTGGGTATTGGTGCAGGCACTGATATTGTTGCAGGCCCTGGGTATCGGTGCAGGCACTGGTATTGGTGCAGGCACTGATATTGGTGCAGGCACTGGTATTGGTGCAGGCACTGGTATTGGTGCAGGCACTGGTATTGGTGCAGGCACTGGGTATTGGTGCAGGCACTGGGTATTGGTGCAGGACCTGGGTATCGGTGCAGGCACTGATATTGGTGCAGGCACTGATATTGGTGCAGGCACTGGGTATTGGTGCAGGCACTGATATTGGTGCAGGCACTGACACTGGTGCAGGCCCTGGGTATTGGTGCAGGCCCTGGGTATTGGTGCAGGCACTGACACTGGTGCAGGCCCTGGGTATTGGTGCAGGACCTGGGTATTGGTGCAGGCCCTGGGTATTGGTGCAGGCACTGATATTGGTGCAGGCACTGACACTGGTGCAGGCCCTGGGTATTGGTGCAGGCCCTGGGTATTGGTGCAGGCACTGATATTGGTGCAGGCCCTGGGTATTGGTGCAGGCCCTGGGTATTGGTGCAGGCACTGACACTGGTGCAGGCACTGGGTATTGGTGCAGGCCCTGGGTATTGGTGCAGGCACTGATATTGGTGCAGGCCCTGGGTATTGGTGCAGGCCCTGGGTATTGGTGCAGGGACTGGGTATTGGTGCAGGCACTGGGTATTGGTGCAGGCACTGATATTGGTGCAGTTACCGATATTGGTGCAGGCACTGGGTATTGGTGCAGTTACCGATATTGGTGCAGGCACTGGGTATTGGTGCAGGCACTGGGTATTGGTGCAGGCACTGATATTGGTGCAGGACCTGGGTATTGGTGCAGGCACTGATATTGGTGCAGGCCCTGGGTATTGGTGCAGGCCCTGGGTATTGGTGCAGGCCCTGGGTATTGGTGCAGGCACTGATATTGGTGCAGGCCCTGGGTATTGGTGCAGGCCCTGGGTATTGGTGCAGGCACCAATATTGGTGTAGGCACCGGTATTGGTGCAGGCCCTGGGTATTGGTGCAGGCACCAATATTGGTGTAGGCACCGGTATTGGTGCAGGCACTGATATTGGTGCAGTTACCGATATTGGTGCAGGCACTGACACTGGTGCAGGCACTGACACTGGTGCAGGCACCTATACTGTTGCAACCAGTGTAAAAACCATCTTATATGAAATGCAATATTGAAATGCTTGGGGTTCTGTGGCACATTCAGCTCTGGACTCAGGGAATAAATAGATTCCCAGTAATAACCCCCGCTTCTGAAGGTCTTATTGTTTTCAGGGCAGAGATAAGTTTTCTAAGCGGTTTACTTAATTAGCCCCAACCTCCCACGAGTTCTGCTCAGCCCCTCCTCTCGCTCCCCGCAGGTTTTGTCTCTGTGAGTGACAGGGGTCCATCGTTTGCACGAGGAGATCTCCACAGTCAGTCTCAATCTCCCCTGGGCTAAGGAGGGGTGGGAAATAGCCAGGGTTCCCGCTCCCGATCGCTGCCCCATTCCCCCCCTGCCCCCAGAGTGGCTCCTGCTGTTAATTGAGCGTGTGCGGATGTCGGGAATTGGGTATGGTGCTGATCCTCCCCCCCATGGTTGAATAGCCTGCTGGTGATCACTGTCAAGGCCCACACGTGAAGAAGAGCAGCTTGGGCAAGGTAGTGGGAGGGGAATGGGCAACCAGTCCCTTAGGAACTGTAGCCCAGGAGGAGTCGGCACTTTTTAAAAGAGATGGGGGAGAAAAATAACGGAAAGATTATATGAGCAATTCTTAGGGAGTCTGAAACCAGTTTTTATTTGCAATACATATAAAACACAAAACCGCTCCCAGTGAGGTATATCGATGCTCTCTAACCCCACCCAAACCTAACATGGAGATACTGCGAAAGCATGTCACAGTGAGGGGAGAGAGGGAGGGCTTGTGTAGTTCGCTTAAGAGTCCTAATAACACAGGCCGTTACAGCAAAGCTGTGTCTTTTTGAAAGGACTGGAAGCATGGGGTGTTATACTGCAGGATGTCCTGTGTATATAATGACAAATGTTCTAGGCTGACACTTCAGTGCAGTACTGAGGGAGTGCTGCACTGTTGGAGGTTCCCTTCTTTCGGATGAAACGTTAAACTGAGGTCCCGTCTGCCCCCTCAGGTGGACGTAAAAGATCCCGCAGCACTATTTCGAAGAAGAGCAGGGGAGTTCTCCCCGGTGCCCTGGCCGATATTTATCCCTCAACAAATATCACTGAAACAGATGATCTGGTCATTATCACATTGCTGACTGTGGGATCTTGCTGTGCGCAAATTGGCTGCCGCATTTCCTACTTTACAACAGTGACTACACTTCAAAAAGGACTACATTGGCTGTAAAGTGCTTTGGGACGTCCTGAGGTCACGAAAGGTGCTATAGAAATGCAAATCTTTTTCTCTTTTACGAACATTTTTTCTTTAGGGCTTGTGATGTAGGGAGCAGGGATACAGATCAGAAATTCAGGCGTGTGAAACTCTGCATCCCTAAAGACTAAAATTTGCCTCAGGATGTTTCATGTGGTGACTCGGTTAGGGAGGGAACTGTAAGCAGCATGTGTTGTTTCAAAGGCTGTCACATTGGGCAGTTAATTCACTTTGTATCTCAGATCTCGGCCAGCATAAAAACATAGCCAGCGCCATCCTGAATGGGGCCTTTTATATTAAAGGAGCTGCACTGAGCTCCCTCTATCGTTCGCACTTCATGGTACAAACATCATCCCTGCACCACCCCCGCACCACCAACTCCCTGTTGTATTTGGGGAACTGGTGGCATCGTAGACCCATGGAATCAGTCCAATGCCTATCCACTGTTACAGCAACTGGGTTTCAGTGTTGCCTAGCTGATACCGTGTGACTGGGCACCTCACTGTGAATTAAACAGGGGGGGGGGGCGGAGGGAAGAGTGACACACTGAGGTCACTCCCCATAGACAAAAATAATAAAAATAGGCAACATCTATATAACGTATTACATGTAGCGTCAACTTCCTGTAAGCGTCACACTTACTTCCTGTCACACCTTATCCGTCACACTTTAGGGTATCCTTTGACTCGCCGCGAGCAACGCCACGGGAGATCTGCCAATAGTACCTAGGAAGTCTAGCGCGTATTTCCAGTAAGTGTCACACTTACTTCCTGTCACCCTTTTCCCGTCACAGCCCTGTTCTAAAACCGCACGTCCCCCAACTCGCCCTGACTAATGGCGGGAGAAACACAAAATAGAAAATGGTGGAAAGACACAACAGATCTGTCGGCACCTGAAAGAGAAAAGACGAGAGAAAGCCTTTATTTTGGTTCATTAGGTTCCTTGTTTTCTCAGGTTGCAGTTCTAAGTTCTACTGGTGTGGAGGTTCAGGGAAAGTTGCCTCACACTTGTAGTATAACTGGGATCCCTTGGACCTCCTGGAGCATTTCATAAGTTTACCCCGGAACCTTTTGTTCCTCTCTGTATATGTTTTATGTAGTCTGGGCACCCGCACTCGGTGTCAGCCTTGGCTCTGTTGGTAGCACCATCATCTCTCAATCAGAAGGTTGTAGGTTCACGTTCCACCCCAGAGACTTCAGCACATAATCTAGGCTGATGCTTCGGTGCCAGTACTGAGGGAGTGCTGCACTGTTGGCTGTTGGCTGTTTTTCTGATGAGACGTTAAACTGAGGCCCCGCCTGCCCTCTCAGGTGGATGTAAACGATCCCATGGCACTATTTCGTAGAAGAGCAGGGGAGTTCTCCCCAGCGTCCTGGCTAATATCTATCCCTCAACCAACATCACTGAAACAGATGATCTGCTCATTATCACATCACTGTTTATGGGACCTTGCTGTGTGCAAATTGGCTGCCACATTTCCAACATTACAACAGCGACTACACTTAAAAAAAAAAGTACTCCATTGGCCGTAAAGTGCTTTAGGACATCCTGAGGCCGTGCTACATATATGCAAGTTCTTTCTCTCATTTGGCTCTGAGAGTGGGATTTGCTGCCTGGCAGAATAAATCAAGGTGCTGCTGACTGCAAATGGATACTGTAGCTACTGGTCAGACGGTTTAACCATATGTAGGCCCCAATGTCAGCGCAATGTTAAAGCACTCCAGCCTTCCCCCGCGCACTCCCCAATCCCCCCTCCTGGTAGAAGATCCTTTATGATCGGCGTTTGAGTGAGGGTGGCTTCGATTACCACACGAAAGGCAGTGAAGGTTGAGGGAGGCTTTGTAGCTGTCCTGATAGTACAGCGTTATCTGATATCACTCCACATTCGACCACAGAATGTACGACTGGGGTGGGATGGATGGGGGTGGGTGGGTGGGTGGTTGAGAGACGGAGAGATAGAAAACTGTATAAACAGCTCTGTATACAGTTTAGAAAAATATAAGATAAGATACTAGCAGACCTGGTTATAAAGGCCAACTTTAAAATGTGATTGAACAGCAAAAACACGAGACAAGGTCATACAGTAGAAACTCGTCCTTCATTGACCTGCCTTTTGCCAACTTGTATTCGCAGTGTCTTGTTTCAGTTTCATTTTAACCCTTTAACGCCTCTCTCAGTGATTCTTCTTGGTTTATTCCTGGTTTATTCTTTACATTTTTTTTTTCTCTTTTAAAATGTAGTTTTATTTTTGGGTGGATGGGGGGAGGGTGTGGGAGTGGGAACAAGCTCTGGTGTATTGGTTTGTAATATAGCCATGGGCTGTCCCATCTTGGCTTCCCCCACTCCCTCCGATGGCGCTTCAGACCAGGAAGGATCCCGGGGCTCGATCCCCACCCCGAGCCCTTTGCTGCGTTAATTGCTCTCTGCTGGGACAACTCTCTGAGGCAGAGGGAACAGATGTGGCAGGAGGTGGCGAGTGAGTAGAGGGTGCTACAATTAATTTCAGTGCTCGCAGATTAGGGAAGTGGGAAAAACCGGCCTGTGTCCCTGCACGGATTGACTCCCTCCGGATTGTGTCCTCTGGAGTGCATTTTGGGGCGGGGGGGGGGGGGGGGGGGGGCCGCGGGGGGGCAGGATCAGCCTCCGTCCGTGAGGTCTCCCACGGTCGAGCAGCCGGCCAGCGCTCGGCGTCTAGACTCGCAGGTGAGGAATAACTCGCAGGTGAGGCGCGAGATTCAGAAGAAGCGGTCGTGGAACTGTAACCCCAGCAAGAGTCAGCCGCTTTAGGAGCAGAGGGGGCGGAGAGGGAGGGAGGGAGGGAGGGAGGGAGGGAGCAAAAGAGAGATATTCCAAACTTTGTTAGTTAGTGAAGTATATCTGCTGGCCTGTGTGTGTGTGTTTGTGTCTTGAGTGCTGCCGGCAATCTCAGGACAGGCTGTATAACAGGAACAGCTGAAGGACAATACTGAAGGTCAGCCACATCATTCTAAAGGCCAATCCCTCGATCTGGTTTAGTCGGTAATTGCCGTCAAAAATCACCCGGACCAGCGCTCTTTTTATTCCACCATCTTGTTTTTTTTTACCCTTGTCCTGATCATTTTATTCTATGCCGGCCCATCTCGCACTGGCGTTGCCCGTGGAAAGTCGGGGCAAAGCGAATTCCAACCCTCACCTTCAGAGTTGCATTGGCGATGCTGTGGGTGCAGGTTGTGGGGAGGATGAGCCACATCTGGAGCTCGAGCAATCTCCGTCTAGTGGTAGAAGTGTGAAACTGCAGGCACGACGGGGTGACAGGTAACAAGAAAGAAAAGAAGTCCTTGCATTTCTATAGCGCCTTTCACGACCTCAGGATGTCCCAAAGCGCTTTACACCCAATTAAGTACTTTTTGAAGTGTAGTCACTGTTGTAATGTCGGAAACGCAGCAGCCAATTCATGCACAGCAAGATCCCACAAACAGCAATGAGATAAATGATCAGTTTTAGTGATGTTGGGTTGAGGGATAAATATCGGCCCAGGAGTCTGGGGAGAACTCCCCTGTTTTTCTTTGAATAGTGCCATGGGACATTTTACATTCTACCTCAGAGGGCAGACAGGGCCTCAGTTTAACTTCTCGTCTGAAAGACGGCACCTCCAACAGTGCAGCACTGCCTCAGTTCTACACTGGAGTGTCACCTAGATTTTGTGCTAATGTTGAGTGGGAGTGGGACTTGAACCTACAACCTTCTGACTTGGAGGCAAGAGTGCTACCCACTGAGCCACACCTTCCTTTAGGGAAAGTAAACCTGCCGTCCTTACTCGGTTTGGCCTGTGTGTGACTCCAGTCCCCACACCAATGTGGTTGACTCTTAACTGCCCTCTGAAGTGGCCTAGCAACCCACTCAGATGTACCAAAAAACCATTACAGCAGATCAAGAAGATGGCCCACCACCACCTTCTCAGGGCGACTAGAGATGGGCAATAAATGCCAGCCTTGCCAGCGATGCCCACATCCAGAGAATGAATTTTAAATGAGCACATGTAACACAAGGTGCACTGCTGCTAAGGTGAAGCCATGTCCCTTTGTCTAATTGCTGTGATTACGGGCATCCCAAAGTCAGTAATCGCTCTAAGATTCATCTTGAGATCAATTGGAGGCTAATTCTTGCTCTATAGGTTGGCAGTTGCTTGTAAATCCCAAGGTCAGAGACAAAAAGAAAAGCATGAATGGTCGCTTTGCACCCAGAGCAAAGTGTGACAAGTTTGAAGTGTGACGTCTGAAGTGGCATTGCTGATTGGTAGCCTTTGCTGTGGAGCACGGTTGCCATGTTTAGCTGGTAACCCGGTTTGGCCCTTTTGAGCCCAACTGCTCTAAATCGCAAATCAAGGGAACCGCAGCTACTTATGAACCGCCGAGGTCAGCCAGAGGTCAAGGCACTTGTTGCCGATTGCAAATTTTCAGGCTCGAATCTAATAATTCACTTGGGGAGTAGTGGCGTAGGAAGAAACTGTTCGATTTGTGACTTTGGGAGGTGGCGACCTACTCTTCCTAGGGTCTGGCAGTACGAGCTGGTTTACTTTGGTATCACCTACTGTCACCTTCACCCATGGTTGGAGGGCATTGCCACACCACTGTGGCATCAACCGTCAACCATTCGGTACGCAAAGCCCACCTGACCAAGTCAGCTTTCACTAAAACAGAAACATTTTCTGCAGCTCGTTCCATCCCCCCCCCCGCCTCCGCAATCTGGAAGAACCAAATTGTGGTCTGTACATTGTCAATAAGGCGGAATGCCAGCACCATAGCACTAGAGGTACCCTTTGGCCTCGATCTCAGTGTTGTTTCTGGTGTCAGTGAAGGTGTCCTAGTTAAGGCAGTGTGACGGTCGGTGGATGGCAGTGCTCTGTGAGCCAGTCGTGCTGTGCGTTTGAATGCTAAATGAACCGTTGCTAATGACGTGATATCGAATGAAGGTGACTGTGCAAGGGATATGGGGAACGCCTTACCCTTTGTGAATCACAGTGAACCGCCACTTAAAGACGGGACCCAATTTACCTCATGGACCATTGGTAGCACTGAAAGGGACATATCTGCACACTTACCAGTGTCTCTCAATCCTCCAATGTCGTTTATACTTTGAAACAGGCACAGAGCAGCCATTTTGGGCCTGATTGTCTAATTAACATTAGCACTGGGTGGATTTAACCATTTTGTGGGGGCGGGGGTGAAGACAGTGATGTCAGGAGGTATCTCTAGTGCAATTCAATGTATATATTATATTCTATAATCATGTGCTGTGTATATGATATGCTATAACCTTACTGCATATCTATCTCGCCACCACCTCTCTCGACCCCTCCACTGCTTTTGATTTGTCAAGCTGCATGTCCGACATCCAGTGCTGGATGAGCAGAAATTTCCCCCAACTAATTATTGGGAAGACCGAAGCCATTGTCCTCAGTCCCGACCACAAACTCCATTCCCTAATCACCGACTCTATCCCTCTCCCTGGCCACTGTTTGAGGCTGAATCAGACTGATTGCAACCTTGGCGTCCTATTTGACCCTGAGATGAGCTTCCAACCCCATATCCGTTCCAACACCAAGACCGCCTACTTCCATCTCCGTAACATCTCCCGTCTCCGCCCCTGCACCAGCTCATCTGCTGCTGAAACCCTCATAGAGGGTCACCTATAGAATCGACTATTCCAATGCTCTCCTGGCCGGCCTCCCACCTTGCACCCTCCTTAAATTTGAGCTCATCCGAAACTCTGCTGCCCGTATCCTAACTCGTACCAAGTCCCGTTCTCCCATCACCCCTGTGCTCGCTGACCTATATTGGCTCCCAGTCCGGCAACGCCTCGATTTTAAAACTCTCATCCTTGTTTTCAAATCCCTCCACGGCCTCGCCCCTCCCTATCTCTGTAACCTCCTCCAGCCCTACAACCCTCCGAGATCTCTGCGCTCCTCCAATTCTGGCCACTTAAGCATCCCCAATTTTCATCACCCCACCATTGGTGGCTATGCCTTCAGCTGCCTAGACCCTAACCTCTGGAATTCCCTCCCTAAACCTCTCCGCCTCTCTACCTCTCTCTCTCCGCCTTTAAGACCCTTCTTAAAACCTATCTCTTTGACCAAGCTTTTGGTCACCTGTCCTAATATCTCCCTATGTGGCTCAATGTCAAATTTTGTTTGATAATCGCTCCTGTGATGCGCCTTGGGACGTTTTGCTATGCTAAAGATGCTATATAAATGCAAGTTGTTGTTGTTGTTGTTTATATAGTGGGTGATAGTCCCTCAGGAAGTAGTTTCAATATCTGCTTCCAGGGCGAAACACCCCCTGACGACAAAGGTGACTGGTTGCTGCCGGCGCTGGTGTTTTGTTTTAGCCGCCGAGGTCAGGGACAGTCCATGGTCGGCAGGGGTGGTGGGGGCGGTGGGGGTCGCAGCATCCGCCTCGCGGTGCAAACCAGGCCGATTTCGGCACCATGGCAACCAGGTGGCATAAGGCTACACAGCCGGAGTCTGAGGAGGCCCTGGGGCGGCCCTGGGTTAACATCTCAGCGCCGAGCAGAATAAAAGAAGGCTGCTCTTTCCGTAATACGCAGTTTTACCTCTCGGCAATCGCGCCTCTCTCTCTCCAAAAGAGATTGTTCACAATCGGCCGTTCCAATCTCCCTAGTAACCCCGGCAAACAAGAAAGAGGGCCGCGAGCCTGTGAGTCGGCATGAGCCGATATCAAGCCTTTAGCTATCAGGCTAATCGGCACTCTTATCAGGCACGCGCCTCTGTCTAATCTCCACCAGCACACCAGCCAGTGTACCGTCTCGAGTCAAACAGAATCACTGTGCAGGTTAGACAGCTTCCTCGATCACAGCTGAGCGGTGGTGACAGATACAGTCAACACGATCAGTGTGGAAAATTATAATGGTGGAGACGGTGAAATCACACCCCGTAACTATTCCAGTTTTGTGGAACAACGCTCAAGAATGGTGCGAACTAATCCAGGGATTTGTAACGCGATGTCTGGAGGGATTTTTCTTTCCGCAGTTTCCCCCAACACCCCGCCCCACCCCCCCATACTCTTCTGTCAAACTGATTTCACTTTGAACTGACTGTGAAGGCACAGCACACACTCCAATGGTGGAGCGATTAAAATCGGGGAGGCCAGAATCGGAGGAGGGCAGAGATCTCGGAGGGTTGTAGGGCTGGAGGAGGTTACAGAGATAGGGAGGGGGCAAGGCCATGGAGGGATTTGAAATACAAGGATGGGAATTTTAAAATCGAGGCATTGCCGGACCGGGAGCCAATGTAGGTCAGCGAGCACAGGGGTGATGGGAGAATGGGACTATCTAGTGGCCCCCTGACACAACCACGTCCCCGCTCCTCCCTACTCCTGAAAACCACATATGGATTTCAAGTGAGGACGGGATTGGGCTTGACAGTAAAGCTGTTGGCATTATCTGAGCAGGCACGCCCGAATGACCACTTGGACAAGGGACTGGAGCACCCCTTGGCCTGTGAGGGCACTCTGGCCAGGCGTCAGCTCTTCCCCATTAAAGATCGAACCCAGGACCACAGCGCTGGGTTTAACATCACTGGGGCCGTGGGGAGGCTGTATGAGGATGGGAAACGACCCGCGATCTGATTTCACACTCTCTAGGACTTTGAGCAGAGTTCTTTGTTTCTTTTTTTTCGTTAACGGTCTTGTTTTTTTTTTCTTCCGTTTCAGTGATAAAGTTCATGGAGGTGTGGAACAAGAGCTACTGCAGGCCAATAGAAACACTAATAGACATCTTACAGGAGCACCCGGACGAAGTGGAGTACATCTTTAAGCCTTCCTGCGTGCCGCTAATGAGGTGTGGCGGCTGCTGCAACGATGAAAGCTTAGAGTGCGTTCCCACGGAAGTGCATAACGTGACGATGGAGGTAAAATCAGGCTTCAGTACTTGGAGGGAAAGCGGGCACGATCACCCCAATGCGATTTGGCTCAGTGACACCACTCTCGCCTCCCGGTCGTGAAGGTTGCGTGCTTAAGCCGCCCACTCCAGGACTTTTGTTGTATTCGTTCTCGGAATGTGGGTGTCGCTGGCAAGGCCAGCCATTCGTTGCCCATTACCCCAGAGGGCTATGGATGCTCAGTCGTTGAGTATGTTCAAGGCTGAGATCGATAGATTTTTGGCCTCTAAAGGAATCAAGGGATTATGGGGTTCAGGCAGGAAAGTGGAGTTGAGATAGAAGATCAGCCATGATCTTATTGAATGGCCGAGCAGGCTTGAGGGACCATATGACCTACTCCTGCTCCTATTTCTTATGTTCTTATGCTCCTACGTTCCCTAATTACCCTTGAGAAGATGGTGGTGAGCCGCCTTCTTGAACTGCTGCACTCCATGTGGTGAAGGTTCTCCCACAGTGCTGTTAGGAAGGGAGTTCCAGGATTTTGACCCAGTGACGATGATAGAACGGCCGACATAGGTCCAAGTCAGAATGGTGTGTGACTTGGAGGGGAACCTGGAGGTGATGGTGTTCCCAGGCACCTGCTGCCCTTGTCCTTCTAGGTTGTGGGTTTGGGAGGTGCTGCAGTGCGTCCTGTAGATAGTACAAACTGCAGCCACGGTGTACCAGCGATGGAGGGAGTGGATGTTTAAGGCAGTGGAGCACATCATCCATGCTGACTCTTTCAGGGCAGTACGGGGGGAGTGCTGCGCTGTCGGAGAAGCTGTCCTCTGAAGGTGAAGTTGAACTAAGGTGCATTGGTGCGTGGTTTAATGGTGGGGGGTGAGGGGAGCGGGGGTGGTGTTATCCTGGAAGGATGGGCCAGCTGGCCTCCTCCTGTGCGAGAGTTTCTATCCAAGGTTGCTCCGTGGTTTGATATCTGGTAGCCAACCTCCCGTGGCGTTGCTCCTCGCGGCCAATCTGGGGCCTGGAGCACATCTGCGACGTTGAGCTGCTGACCTAGCATGTCGCTTTAAGATCGCTCCCAGTGGGGAAGTGATTGAAATAGGCCTCAAGGTCAATTGCAGGTCAATTGCTGTCAGCGAGGGAAGTTTGCCCATCGCCAGGTGGCTTAGAACTTTCTGGCTCCAGGTCAATCAGCAAACGACCTCGTCGACACCAATTAACATCAGCACAAAATGGTTGCCCCTCTATTTAAACTTTTAGATTTCGAAGTGTGACAGAAGCTCTCTTTCCCTCTCTCTCTATATATATAAATACATAGATATATAGATCTCAGGACTTCCCAAAATGCTTGACAGCCAATGAGGTACTTTTGAAGTGCTGTATTATAGAAATCAGACTATAAAAGTTAATCCTCTCATCTGCTGGGTGATAATAGAGTGCCACAATTGACCTTGCCTGCTCTAGGCTAAGGGAGGGGGAGATCAGCCAAGATTCCTGCTTCCGTTCACTGAAGAGAATCATAGAACCCTTACAGCGCAGAAGGAGGCCATTCGGCCCATCGTTCCTGTGCCGGCTCTTTGAAAGAGTATCCAATTAGTCCCACTCCCCCTGCTCTTTCCCCATTCCCCTGCAAATTTTGCCCCTTCAAGTATTTATCCAATTCCCTTTTGAAAGTTACGATTGAATCTGCTTCCACCGCCCTTTCAGGCAGTGAATTCCAGATCATAACAACTCGCTGCGTAAAAAAAATTCTCCTCATCTCCCCTCTGGTTCTTTTGTCAATTACCTTAAATCTGTGTCCTCTGGTTACCGACCCTCCTGCCACTGGAAACAGTTTCTCCTTATTTACTCTATCAAAACCCTTCATGATTTTGAACACCTCTATTAAATCTCCCCTTAACCTTCTCTGTTCTAATCCCAGTTTCTCCAGTCTCTCCACATAACTGAAGTCCCTCAGCCCTGGTACCATTCTAGTAAATCTCCTCTGCACCCTCTCCAAGGCCTTGACATCCTTCCCAAGATGTAGTGCCCAGAATTGGACACAATACTCCAGCTGGGGCCTAATCAGCGACACTCAGCGCTACCTGGGCACGTATAGTGACACCCTGCTAGAATGTTTTTTGTTCTTCAGATGTGGGTAGCGCCAGTAAGGCTGGCATTTATCGCCCATCCCTAGTTGCCCTGAGAAGGTGGTGGTTGACCTTCTCCTTGAACCCGTACAGTCCTTGTGGTGATGGTGCTTCCACGGTGTTTTTGGGGAGGGAATTCCAGGATTGTGACCCAGCGACAACTCGATGGGCCGAATAGCCTTTTCCTGTTCTTATTAATCACTGTCGGGTGAAAGAGGACCGGGAGGAAGTGACACTATTTATTTTAATGGGGAAGGGAGTCTCATCCGGGATTAACTCATTAACCTGTTACTAATGTGTACTTGTTATTTCTTCTCTTTAGATAATGAAAATCAAGCCCCACCACGGGGAGCATTTAACACTGATGCACTTTGTACAGCACAGTAAATGTATCTGCAGGTGAGAGAATCTTTTATGTTCACCTCATTCAACTGCACAGGGAAAGGGAACAATGCCACCCTTTGGGTGAGACGTTAAACCGAGGTCCTGACTGCCCGCTCGGGTGGGCACAAAAAGATCCCATGGCACTATTCACAGAGCCCCTGCAACCAAACGCTGGTCATTCACCTCATTGTCGTGTGTTTTGGGATGTGGCTGGAGTAAAATGGCTGCCGTGTTCGCCACTCTAATGACAGTTGTTCCAGTCTGCCCTTCCAACTCGTTTCTTGCTCCCATCAAGTATTGGACGAGTCAAATGAGGGAGGAGAGCTTTGTCTGTACTGCCTTCATACCAGCAGCAGGAGAGTGCTCCTCACTGCCTCAGTGAGACATTTCCATTTCCCACTCTGTCCGAGAAAGAGTTCCAATTTAGTGTCAGTTTAGTAGGAATTGAGGCAGCTTTAATCCCATTTCAAAGCCAGCAGAGAAAGGAGACTTTCAATCCGGTCCCAGAGGGGAAAGGACAGTGTGTGACCCACTATATCGCCCGGTCCCAGAGGGGAAAGGACAGTGTGTGACCCACTGTACCACCCGGTCCCAGAGGGGAAAGGACAGTGTGTGACCCACTGTATCACCCGGTCCCAGAGGGGAAAGGACACTGTGTGACCCACTGTATCACCCGGTCCCAGAGGGGAAAGGACAGTGTGTGACCCACTGTATCACCCGGTCCCAGGGGGGAAAGGACAGTGTGTGACCCACAGTATCACCCGGTCCCAGAGGGGAAAGGACAGTGTGTGACCCACTGTATCACCCGGTCCCAGAGGGGAAAGGACAGTGTGTGACCCACTGTATCACCCGGTCCCAGAGGGGAAAGGACAGTGTGTGACCCACTGTATCGCCCGGTCCCAGAGGGGAAAGGACAGTGTGTGACCCACTGTATCACCCGGTCCCAGAGGGGAAAGGACAGTGTGTGACCCACTGTATCACCCGGTCCCACAGGGGAAAGGACAGTGTGTGACCCACTGTATCACCCGGTCCCAGAGGGGAAAGGACAGTGTGTGACCCACTGTATCACCCGGTCCCACAGGGGAAAGGACAGTGTGTGACCCACTGTATCACCCGGTCCCAGAGGGGAAAGGACAGTGTGTGACCCACTATATCACCCGGTCCCAGAGGGGAAAGGACAGTGTGTAACCCACTGTATCACCCGGTCCCAGAGGGGAAAGGACAGTGTGTGATCCACTGTATCACCCGGTCCCAGAGGGGAAAGGACAGTGTGTGACCCACTGTATCACCCGGTCCCAGAGGGGAAAGGACAGTGTGTGATCCACTGTATCACCCGGTCCCAGAGGGGAAAGGACAGTGTGTGATCCACTGTATCACCCGGTCCCAGAGGGGAAAGGACAGTGTGTGACCCACTGTATCACCCGGTCCCAGTGGAAACAAGATATTTAGTATTTTTCTTTTGCTTGATCCCACAGACCAAAGAAAGAAAGCAAAGAGACACAAAAAAGGTAAGAAATGTAAAAAAATAGAAATCATCTGAGCATAGTTTGAAAGAAAAAGCAAAACAAAGAATCATTGAGACCCTATTTTGTGTGCTTTTTACTTACCTCATGGCTGGAGAGTGTTGGAAATTATTTACAGTTCATTGGCAAAATGTATCTATTCAGCCCTCCAATGTGGCAGTGAAGGTGGCATGGACGAATTCTGGTAATGGCGTCGCAGGGGCCCAGAGAATTAGAAAAATGCTTTCCATCGAATGTTCTGAACGTCTGCAAGACATTCCTAAAGGTGTAAGGCCACTCCCTGCAACCCCCCCCTCCTCCTCCTCCTCGCTAACCCTCCCCTAAAAGAAGTTAAAGGATTTGCAATACAGCAATGCCATCCATATTGGGAAGCCCATTGCATTGCACGCTCACAATGTCATCGGAATAAAATTGAGGTGAGGCTTGTCCGGGATGTTCCCCTCCCTCCCCCACCACTCCCTCCCCTCCCCTCCCCTCCCTCCCCTCCCCTCCCTCCTCAGAGGCTGCAAGGTTGATTCCTCCTCAATACAGATTACTTAGAAATGAACCCACACTGCTTTGCTGCTAACCTCCCCAAAAGGATTTAATTGGCTGTTGGGGTTCAGTGCATCATTAGTGCCATGTGCTTTTGACCAAAATCAGTTGGCTTATTTGGTTTTTGCCTGGGGAGTGTTAAAAACAGGAAGTTTTTATTGTAACTCTATATATTGTGAGAGGACAGAATTTTCCATTGTGTGTTTAACAGTGTAGCCAGCAACCCTTAAGCAAACATAACACCAGATGGGCTATTTTGCAATAAGGTCATATACGGGTACGGTTATGTCATGTTCATGTTACTGGACTAGTCAATCCAGAGGATGTGAGTTCAAATCCCTCCACGGCAGAGTGT